>NW_024723901.1:0-8558 GCF_018991925.1 Homarus americanus | reverse complement strand
GTGCTCATAGTAGATCTTAAGTAATTCTTGATCAGTTTTAGTTTCGAAAAACTCCTCTCACAGGTAGCAACACTAACAGCAACTGTGAGGAAAATCCTCAGCATTATTACTATATTTGGAACCGAGTTCCCAAGGTTATACTTTTGAATAAACTGCAAAAGTTCAAGGGGGGCCTTCTTTCCACGTCTGTATTCTGTCTTTAATAGTTATAGCAGCAACAGCAACAAAATGCTGAAGTCTTTTTCTCTCAACGAGGAACTCCTCTTTATCAATGTCGTCGTGATCGTGATCTATTTGACACTCATATTTATTATCCAAAAGATTCAATGGGGTAAGGAAGGCATATTTCTCAGCAAGTTCATGAAGCTGTTGAAATCTCAAAGTTATTTCTTCGATCACTCTGTCCAGCGAAGAAAACATTTCTCTCCTCAATTCAATGTCGTATGGCAATTCAGCATCTCGTGATCCTTCACCAAACATTTGTTTCTTCTTTTTGGGTCGACGCTGACGCTCCATGACTATCCCCAGATCATTGCAAATTTCTTTTGGCATAGTTAACTCCATTACTCACTAGCTTGTCCCTGTTTTCAACTAGAAATGTTTCTAATGCCCTGAGTTTTATATCACATTGTTGTATGTTCAAGCCCTTGGTTTGGAGGTAAGTCTGTGTGTCGTTAATTTCTAGAAGGACGGGTCCCCACAGGCCAAGAAAGCACAAAAAGGAAAATGATTGCAACGCACCAAGCAGAACACCAGCATCTGCCCTGGTAGCTGTATTTTCTTCTTCACCAGTTAACTTATCTAGGGCACTTAAGATTTTTGAGAAATGTTTCTTTACAACACTTACAGCTTCTCCCCTCGCACTCCACCGAGTTTCTATTATGCGCTTGACACTTTCACCTGTGTCTGAAGTTAGAACATCCCAGCGATGGGTTGATGAAGGAAAAAATACAAACAAACGTTCCACACATCCAAAAAAGGTAACAGAATTCACAGCAACAGAAGCTGCATGAACACCCGCCAAATTCAGCGAGTGATTTGTACAAACGACAAATTCTGCTTTTTTATTAATTTCCTTGATACGTTTCTGAACACCAGTATGAACACCAGCTATCACCGCAGCATTATCATATGTTTGCCCTCTACAATTTTGAATATCAATTCCATCTTTCTCTAATTTTTCCAAAATCATCATTGAAATATTCTCGGCGGTTTTACTTTCTGTTTCAATGAAATCGACAAATGATGCCACAACCTTCACTTTATCTCCATCGATCATAACATAGCGTAAAACTTGGCTCGTTTGATCCTTATGTGAAATATCAGGAGTGCTGTCGAATATCATGGAAAAGTACTTTGCTTCTTTTACTTGCTTGATGACTTTGCTTCTTACGTTTTCTCCCAAAATTTCTATAAACTCGTTCTGAATAGTAGGAGACAGATAGGAAGTAGCAAACTTGTTTCCTAGCTGGATTCTTAGATGATGTTCACGTAGCACTGGATCATATTTCGCCAACAAATCAACTAGCTCTAAAAAATTTCCTCTATTTTCCGTTGCTTTAGTCTCGTTTCTCTCATAATTCATTCCTTCTCGGTGGCCTCGTAAAGCCAAATTCTGTTTAGCTAGGAATCTAATAATATCAAACAATCTTGAAAGGATTTCCTTCCACTTTTTCACTTGGCTTTCAACAACTTCTTGTTCTTTTTTATCAATTGTTGCTCCACGAGCAATCCTAATTTCCAACTCCTTCCATTGTGTGAAATTCCGAACGTGAGCTGCACTGGATTCGTGCTCGGATATTCTAGGATTCAGTTTCCACCATATGTTGAATCCATCCTCAGAATTAAATTTTGAGTTACTTCTGTCTGAAAACAGTTTGCAACAAAAGCAGTAAAGAGCTTCCTTGGAAGGGGAGTACACCATCCATGATCTCAACATTCTTTCACCATTTGGCAGAGTTTGAAAAAACCACTCGCGTGTTAGTTTTCTAGTTTGTCCTTTGGTTGACACACCTTCACGAATTACTTCACCAAAATCAGAATCTAGATTTTGAACCACAGTCGCACCTTGACGTACCAGAAAGATCCGTGTGTCATTGCTAATCTTGCTTGGCCATAGGCCAACATCTTTTATGTCCACTCTGTCCACAGCTGGTCCCGGAATATTTTCTTCTTCATGTTCTTCATCACTTGAAGGAGTTGAAGTTGACGAATCGCTTGAAGTTGAACTTGAATCCCTTGAATTTGATAATGATTTGGTTTCTATACGACTGATGTATTTTAAGAGTGCCCCTTTATTCTTGTTTAATATTTGATTCAGACAGAGTGATAGAAGTATAAAACATTAATTTTTCGAGAAATAAATTCACACTGCATGTTTAAGATTAAAAGATAAAAAAAATTGAAAAAAATGACGAGAACTTTAGATAAAAGTGATGAAGCTAAATATCACAAGTCACAAATTCTACACTTTTGACAAATAACACATTAAGAAAAAAGCTCTGTGTAGCAAAAGAATGCTTTTGTGAATTTACAAAAAAAAATTTAAAATGTATTACGTACATTATTTATTATTTCGGCATTGCATAATATAAAAAAACGCTATTCCAAAAGTAATATGCATAGGAAAACATTTTTTCTTAAATAGCATTTCCTCAGCATATATATATATATCTGCACAATAACCACTGGAGAAAGGAAAGACAAGCAGCAAGTACTTTGGTTTAATACATCCTCTGCCTGAGGATGTATTAAACGAAAGTACTTGCTGCTTGTCTTTCCTTTCTCCAGTGGTTATTGTGCATCTATTCTTCATGATGTGAAGTTTCTGCATGCATATATATATATATATATATATATATATATATATATATATATATATATATATATATATATATATATATATATATATATATATATATATATATTATTTTAGGTTAGGTTAGGAATCCGTTACATAAAACAATTGTACTGCACCGTTATCTTTTATTGAGTATGATCTAAAATCACGGTATAATGACACTGTCTCACTAGTGTCATTATCATCTAAAATTATTAAAATCACAGCAATGTAAAAATAACAGCTTGATCTAAAATCACGGTATAATGACACTAGTATCAATGTAATACAATGGAAATGTAAAAAGTAGCAACTTAATCTAAAATTACAGACTCAGAGTACAGTGAAAATGGATGTCTGACATAAGCCCCCCCCCGGCGAAAGCCACCCAGACAAAAGCCCCCCCGGCGAAAGCCACCCAGACAAAAGCCCCCTACTTTGATCGGGGTGGCTTTTGTCTGACAACCCTAACCCAACCTAACCTAACTTAACCTAACCCTAACCTAACCAATAATTAACCACAGAGAAGAACAGTATATTTTACCCTCAACTATTTAATTATGTCCGTAACTTTTGAAAGCCCTTACTGTTGTCAGACAAAAGCCACCCCGATCAAAGTAGGGGGCTTTAGTCTGGGTGGCTTTCGTCTGGGGGGCTTTTGTCTGGGTGGCTTTTGTCTGGGTGGCTTTCGTCTGGGGGGCTTTTGTCTGGGTGGCTTTTGTCAGGGGGGCTTTTGTCTGTACCCCAGTGAGGATAGTGTCTTAGTATAAAATCGCAATGCTGTGAAACAAAATCTTAATATTTAATCTCAGTACCGCAGCAAGTCACATCAATATTTTTTAACCAATACTTTAATATTTCTTACCTTATAGTATTATGTCTTCCAACGAAGTAAATAACTGGATCGAAAACACAAGAGAACTTAAAAGTCGTCTAGCCTCCCCTCGTCTTGTCACGATGGAGACTTGTGCAGAACTGAAGTGAATTGCTTGTAACTGGTGGATTGGTCGGCTGTACATGAACTGATATGACCCGAGACTGCATGGTTTTGCAGCTACTGGAGACGTTAATCCTTCCCTTTGTATCGGCGGCAAGTTAATCCTCGTCGTGTCTGACCTAACACCTGACCCACACCACATGAGCTCACTGGCGTACTTGTTTGAAGTTGTTTCCTTAATCCTCAACAGGTTACAGGTTGTGTGTGTGGGGGGGGAGCATAGCAAGGGTGTACGTAGCTCATGACGTGGCCGTGATGATGTGGGTCAGGTGTTAGGTCAGACACGACAAGGATTAACTTGCCGCCGATACAAAGGGATGGATTAACGTCTCCAGTAGCTGCAGATATGGGTGATGAGCAGACCTAAAAGTGCCGCCCCCCAAAAGTGCCGCCCGGGGCGGACCGCCCCCCCTTAGCTACGCTAGTGATTAAGCTTACCAGTGTCGAACTGCATAAGCTGTATAGGGAAGCTCTAGATAAGATTAGGGTGAAGGGTGGAACTCCTATTGCTTGCTCTATCCTACCTAGACGTGGTGCCAGTCGTGAATGGATGTCCCGTGCAATCGGTTTCAATTGCTGGTTGGAAGAACAGTGTAAAGAGCTGTCGACGCCATTCATTGATAATTGGAGCCTGTACTATGGTAATGATAGTATGTATGCAAGGGATGGGGTGCATTTAAGTAGGAAGGGGGTGGCCGTGCTGGCGAAGATAGTTGACAGGGTAGTAAAGGTGGGGTTTTAATATGTCCAAATCCCATCAATGGTAAAGAGAGGAAAATACCATGTGAAAATAACAGCAGTGAAACAGAAGTAAATAATGCTGAAAATATAGTTAGTCATAATAACAAACATCAACGTAATAAATGTAAAACAGATAGAAACGGAAGAAATATATTGAGTGTTTATTATACTAATAGTAGAAGCTTGTGTAACAAAATGGACCAGCTCAGAGCCATTGTTAGTAAAGAGAACATAGATATAATTGCAATAACGGAAACATGGATAAATTCAAACAGCAAACATTTTTTAGCAGAATTTCATATTCCAGGATATAACCTATTTAAATTTGACAGAGTAGGAAGGAGAGGGGGCAGTGTAGCAGTGTATATCAGGGTGTCATTAAAAAGCTGCAATAAATCAAACATTAAAACAAATACCGACAATGAAAGTATTTGGGTAGAGATTGGTGAGGGCAATGAGTCCGTAGTCATTGGTGTTATATATAGACCACCTAATTTGAGTAGGAACGATGGTAAATTGCTATGGGAGGAAATAAAGAAGGCATCTGATAGAAACAATGTATGTATTCTAGGCGATTTCAACTTTTCAGGCTTAGATTGGAAAAATCAACTTAGCGATAATGAATCTGAAGATTTTCTAGAAGTGGTACAAGATAGTTTTTTATATCAATTCATAAACTCGCCCACTAGAGGAAATAATATCCTCGATTTAGTTCTCAGTAATAATGAAAATCTACTAAAAGATGTTGGGATTGGAGACGAACTAGGAAACAGTGATCATAAAGCCATATATTTTAACATAATATGGAATGGCAGGAAGAAGGAAAATTCGGCCTTGATCCCGGATTTTAGGAAGGCTAATTACGGTAGCTTAAGGAGAGACCTAAGGGATGACCCTATGGTCAAAAGATTAATCCCCCCCACACCTCCGGAAACTGTCAACTTAGGACGGGAGAACCCCGAATTAAATTTAGCAGCTACTTATGAACAATTTATTGCGACAATCCATAATGCTCAAAATAAACACATCCCTAAAAGAAAATTCAGATCGATACGGAACCAACCAAAATGGATGAATAATAGACTCTTAGTCTTCTAGAGAAAAAAAGAAAGGAGTATATAGAAAAGTTAAGAAGGCAAAGAAATGCTTACTTAGTTACTATAGAACCTATAAGACGAGTAAAAAAGCAGAAATTAGGAAAGCGAAGTACAAATCAAGGTAACCAAACGAATCTGAAAAATAACTTTAAAGCTTTTTATCAACTGTATAAAATCAAGGTTTAGAGATACAATAGGTCCCCTTAAAAACTACGACAGGAGAAATGACTGATGATGAGTTAGAAATGTGTAGTACATTAAATAGTCATTTTCGCTCCGTATTCACAAATGAAAACCTAGCACAGTTTCCAGAAGTTCATAAGGTATATAACGACTGTATAGAAAATATGTTGATGAATATCAATATTACTAGTAACGATGTGCTTAAAGTAATTAACAAACTGAAGCCTCATAAATCGCCTGGTCCAGACGAGGTATATGCTAGAATATTAAAAGAATGTAGAGATGAGTTGAGTAATCCATTAGCAGTTTTATTTAATAAGTCATTAGAATCGGGCCTAGTGCCAGAAGCTTGGAAACTTGCAAATGTAGTTCCGATTTTCAAAAAAGGTGATAAATCAATTGCATCAAATTACCGTCCCATTAGTCTCACATCAATCATAGGCAAGTTGCTAGAGTCAATTATTGCTACGAAAATCAGAAGCCACCTTGAAACATTCAACTTAATTCATTCTTCTCAGCACAGATTCACCCAGGGACGTTCTTGTCTCACAAATTTGCTTAGCTTTTTCTCAGAAGTATATGAAGCGGTAGATAATGATAAGTCATATGATATAATTTATTTAGATTTCAGTAAAGCATTCGATAGAGTCCCTCATGAAAGATTGATAAGGAAGGTAGAAGCACATGGAATAGGTGGATCATTATTAAAATGGATTAGGTCATGGTTAACTGGTAGGAAACAAAGAGTCAGCATAAATGGATTTAAGTCAGACTGGGGTGCGGTCAAAAGCGGAGTTCCCCAGGGATCTGTATTAGGCCCTCTGCTGTTTGTATATTCATTAATGATCTTGATTTAGGTATAACTAGTAGGATTAGTAAATTTGCAGATGATACCAAAATGGGGAGAGTGATAAATTCAGACAGTGACTTTGAACACCTTCAAAGAGATCTAGATACCTTACATGAGTGGTCAGTAGACTGGCAAATGAATTTTAATACTGATAAATGCAAGGTACTACAGATAGGGTAGACGAATACAAACGTTAAGTATAAACTAGGTAACACGGAAATAGAAAACTCAGATTGTGAAAAAGATCTAGGTGTATTTGTTAGCAACGACTTGAAACCTAGAAAACAATGTATTAGCGTTCGCAACAAGGCAAACAGGATTCTTGGGTTCATATCTAGGAGTGTGAGTAACAGAACTGCTGACGTTATCTTGAAACTTTACCAAGCATTAGTGAGGCCACACATGGATTATGCGGTTCAATTCTGGTGTCCTTATTATAGAATGGACATAGATTCTTTGGAGAGAGTACAAAGAAGAATGACAAAATGATCCATAATATTAGAAACCTTCCATATGAAGAAAGACTGAAAAGCTTAGGCTTGCATTCATTAGAGAGGCGTAGAGTTAGGGGAGATATGATAGAGGTGTTCAAGTGGGTAAGTGGGATTAACAAGGGTAAAATGGAAGATGTTCTGAAGCTCAGAAATAACTAGAACAAATGGCTTTAAATTAGATAAATTCCGATTCAGAAGGGATATAGGCAAGCACTGGTTTGGTAATAGAGTTGTGGATATGTGGAATAGGCTACCGAGTGCTATAGTAGGATCGGGGACGCTAGGGAGCTTCAAGACGAAGTTGGATAGGCACATGGAAGTGCTGGGATGGGTGTGAAAGGGATCTGCCCTGTATGGGCCAGTCGGCCTCCTGCAGTATCCCACTTTCTTATGTCATGTCGATGAGATTGTATTTGTAAGGAGAGTATATATTGGTCAGATGGAGCAATACATACGTATTTTGGGAGGTGGCCGGGGGCCTCGGGTTTTACCTCGTGAGCTACTAAAGTATATTAAATAATTTAAAGTCGTGTGTACTATAGAGTAGAACTGGATATACTGTATACATTGTAACAATACCTTTATTTTATCATTTTATTTTATTTTATTGTATTTAGTTCTTAATTCTTTACTTATTTTCTTTTATGTACTTCTACTCTTACTCTCATTCTCTGTATACTCGTGAGATGGAGGGAGTGTGAGGCGGGAAGGGGGGGGAGAAGGTGAAATGCATAAAATTTAAGTGTACTTACTGAGATATATATATATATATATATATATATATATATATATATATATATATATATATATATATATATATATATATATATATTACCCATAGGTTTCACTTAACGCGTTTTATCATATACGCGGTGCCTCGCCAGAGCTGAACTTTCACTTAACGCGGAATTTTTCATCATATACGCTGGAAGCGGCGCGGGCACGATGCGCACAAGGTCGCCCAGTCATCAAAACATTACCGAGTTCTTCACCCGCCACCCACCACAGCCGGCCCAAGTCAGTGATAGTGATAATTATAGTGAGGATATGGACTTATATGGCCTTTGAGGGGTTTGACAAAGAGGCCCTACAAGCCTCTGTGGTGGATAGTGATACAATTGATACAAGTGATACAGGTGAGGGCCAATAAATTGCCCTCTGCCTCGGAACCAACCCCCCATCCCCGTGTGCCCAGCCATCTTTTCTACTAATGCAAGTGTTAAAAAACCTAATATTATTGATATTTCTCTTAATTATTAATTGTGTGTGCATACCATCATAAAGTTAAGATAAAATTTTTACTACAACATAGTTGTGTGTCGTCAAAAAGTGGAGTTTGGGGGTCGGGCCAGTCTCT
>NW_024723900.1:0-16965 GCF_018991925.1 Homarus americanus | reverse complement strand
AAAGTCCCCTGGTCGAGTATAACAAAGGCCCCTGAACGAGTATAACAATGACCCTGATGGAGTATAACAAAGTCCCCTGAACGTGGAAAAGAAAGCCCCCTGATCGAGTATACCAAAGTCCCCTGATCGATTATAACAAAGTCCCTTGATCGAGTATAACAAAGGCCCCTGATCGAGTAAAACAAAGGTCCCCGGTTGAGTGTAACAAAGCCTCCTCATCGAGTATAACAAAGTCCCCTAATCGAGTATAACACATCCCCTGATAGAGTATAACATATTCCCTGATCGTGTATAACAAAGTTCCCTGGTCGTGTATAGTAATGTCCCCTGATCGAGTATAACAAAGTCCCCTGGTCGAGCCCCATTTAAAGTTAGTATAACGCCATTTGAAGTTAGTTTAACGTCATTTGAAGTTAGTTTAACACCATATAAAGTTATTTTTACTCCATTTAAAGCGCATTTATCGCCATTTAAAGTTTGTTTCACGCCATTGAAAGTTTCTCTAACGCCATTTAAAGTTAGTTTAGCGCCATTTAAAGTTAGTTTAACGACATTTAAAGTTAATTTAACGTGATTTAAAGTTAGTTTAATGCCATTTGAAGAACGTTTACTGCGATTTGAAGCACGTTTAACGCAATTTATAGTTAGTTTAACGCCTTTTCAGGTAAGTATAACGCCATTTGAAGTTAGTTTAGCGCCATTTGAAGTTAGTTTAACACCATTTAAAGGTATTTTTACTCCATTTAAAGTGTATTTAACGCCATTTAAAGTTTGTTTCACGCCATTTAAAGTTTCTCTAACGCCATTTAAAGTTCGTTTAACGCCAATTAAAGTTAGTTTAACGCCATTTGAAGTTAGTTAATGCTATTTGAAGAACGTTTACTGCCATTTGAAGCACGTTTAATGCCATTTATAGTTAGCTTAACGCCTTTTCAAGTTAGTTTAATGCAATTTAAAGTTAGTTTAACGCCTTTTGAAGTTAGTTTAACACCATTCGAAGTTAGTTTAATGCCATTTAAGTTAGTTTAACGCCATTTTAAGTTAGTTATACGTCATTTCAAGTTAGTTTAACGCCATTTGAAGTTAGTTTAACGTCATTTGCGGTTAGTTAAACGCCATTTAAAGTTAGTTTAACGACATGTGAAGTTAGTTTAAAGCCATTTGAAGTTAGTTTAATGCCATTTAAATTCAGTTTAACGCCATTTAAAGTTAATTTAACGTCATTTAAAGTTACTTTAACGCCATTTGAAGTAAGTTTAACGCAATTTGAAGAACGTTTACTACCATTTGATGCACATTAAACGCCATTTAAAGTTAGTTTAATGCCATTTAAAGTTAGTGTAGCACCTTTTGAAGTTAGTTTTACACCATTTGAAGTTAGTTTAATGCCATTTAAAGTTAGTTTAACGTCATTTAAAGTTAGGTTTACGTCATTTCAAGTTAGGTTAATGCCATTTAAAGATAGTTTAGCGCCATTTGAAGTTAGTTTAACGCCATTTGAAGTTAGTTTAATGCCATTTGAAGTTAGTTTAACGCCATTTGAAGTTAGTTCATAGTCATTTGAAGTTAGTTTAACGCCATTTGAAGTTAGTTTAATGCCATTTGAAGTTAGTTTAACATCATTTGAAGTTAGTTTAACGCCATTTGAAGTTCGTTCAATGCCATTTAAAGTTAGTTTAACGCCATATATAGTTAGTTGAATGCTATTTAAAGTAAGTTGAACGCTATCTAGAGTTAGTTTAACGCCATTTGAAGAACGTTTACTGCCATATGAAGCACGTTTAACGCCATATAAAGTTAGTTTCACTTCATTTAAAATCTGTTTAATGCCAAATGAAATTAGTTTAACGCCATTTGAAGTTAGTTTAACACCATTTGAAGTTAGTTTAATGCCATTTAAAGTTAGTTTAATGCCATTTAAAGTTAGTTTTTTGTCATTTCAAGTTAGTTTAACGCCATTTAAGTTAGTTTAACTCCATTTAAAGTTTGTTCAATGCCATTTAAAGTAAGTTGAACGCTATTTAAAGTTAGGTGAACACCATTGGAAGTTAGTTTAATGCCTATAAAGTTTATTTAATGCCATTTAAAGTTAGATGAACGCTATTTAATGTTAGTTGAACGCAATTTAAAGTTAGTTTAACGCCATTTGAAGTTAGTTTAATGCCATTTGAAGTTAGTTTAACGCCAGTTGAAGTTAGTTTAACGTCATTTGCAGTTAGTTTAACGCCATTTAAAGTTAGCTTAACACCATTTGAAGTTAGTTTAATGCCATATGAACTTAGTTTAACGAAATTTGAAACGCATTTAACGCTATTTAACGTTTGTTTCACGCTATTTGAAGTTTGTTTACTGCCATTTGAAGCACGTTTAATGCCATTTACAGTTAGTTTAACGCCATTTCAAGTTAGTTTAATGCCATTTAAAGTTAGTTTAACACCTTTTGAAGTTAGTTTAACACCATTTGAAGTTAGTTTAATGCCATTTAAAGTTAGTTTAACGCCATTTGAAGTTAGTTTAACGTCATTTGCAGTTAGTTTAACGCCATTTAAAGTTAGTTTAACGACATGTGAAGTTAGTTTAAAGCCATTTGAAGTTAGTTTAATGCCATTTAAATTCAGTTTAACGCCATTTAAAGTTAATTTAACGTCATTTAAAGTTAGTTTAACGCCATTTGAAGTTAGTTTAACGCCATTTGAAGTTAGTTATACGTCATTTCAAGTTAGTTTAACGCCATTTGAAGTTAGTTTAACGTCATTTGCAGTTAGTTTAACGCCATTTAAAGTTAGTTTAACGACATGTGAAGTTACTTTAAAGCCATTTGAAGTTAGTTTCAGGCAATTTGAAGAACGTTTACTGCCATTTGATGCACATTAAACGCCATTTAAAGTTAGTTTAATGCAATTTAAAGTTACTTTAACACCTTTTGAAGTTAGTTTACACCATTTGAAGTTAGTTTAATTCCATTTAAAGTTAGTTTAATGCCATTTAAAGTTAGGTTTACGTCATTTCAAGTTAGGTTAATGCCATTTAAAGATAGTTTAGCGCCATTTGAAGTTAGTTTAACGCCATTTGAAGTTAGTTTAATGCCATTTGAAGTTAGTTTAACGCCATTTAAAGTTAGTTTAACGCCATATATAGTTAGTTGAATGCTATTTAAAGTAAGTTGAACGCTATCTAGAGTTAGTTTAACGCCATTTGAAGAACGTTTATTGCCATATGAAGCACGTTTAACACCACATAAAGTTAGTTTCACTTCATTTAAAATCTGTTTAATGCCAAATGAAGTTAGTTTAACGCCATTTGAAATTACTTTAACACCATTTGAAGTTAGTTTAATGCCATTTAAAGTTAGTTTAATGCCATTTAAAGTTAGTTTTTTGTCATTTCAAGTTAGTTTAACGCCATTTAAGTTAGATTAACTCCATTTAAAGTTTTTTCAATGCCATTTAAAGTAAGTTGAACGCCATTCAAAGTTAGGTGAACACCATTGGAAGTTAGTTTAATGCCTTTAAAGTTTATTTAATGCCATTTTAAGTTATTTGAACGCTATTTATGTTAGTTGAACGCAATTTAAAATTAGTTTAACGCCATTTGAAGTTAGTTTAATGCCATTTAAAGTTAGTTTAACACCTTTTGAAGTTAGTTTAACACCATTTGAAGTTAGTTTAATGCCATTTAAAGTTAGTTTAATGCCATTTAAAGTTAGTTATACGTCTTTTCAAGTTAGTTTAACGCCATTTGAAGTTAGTTTAACGTCATTTGCACTTAGTTTAACGCCATTAAAAGTTAGTTTAACGCCATTTGAAGTTAGTTTAAAGTCATTTGCAGTTAGTTTAACGCCATTTAAAGTTAGTTTAACGACATGTGAAGTTAGTTTAAAGCCATTTGAAGTTAGTTTAATGCCATTTAAATTTAGTTTAACGAATTTAAAGTTAATTTAACGTCATTTAAAGTTAGTTTAGCGCCATTTGAAGTTAGTTTAACACAATTTGAAGGAAGTTTACTGACATTTGAAGCACGTTAAATGCCATTTAAAGTTAGTTTAATGCCATTTAAAGTTAGTTTAACACCTTTTGAAGTTAGTTTTACACCATTTGAAGTTAGTTTAATGCCATTTAAAGTTAGTTTATCGCCATTTAAAGTTAGGTTTATGTCATTTCAAGTTAGGTTAAGGCCATTTAAAGATAGTTTAGCGCCATTTGAAGTTAGTTTAACGCCATTTGAAGTTAGTTTAACGCCATTTGAAGTTAGTTTAACGTCATTTGAGGTTAGTTTAACGCCATTTGAAGTTAATTTAATGCCATTTGAAGTTAGTTTAACGCAATTTGAAGTTCGTTCAATGCCATTTAAAGTTAGTTTAACGCCATATATAGTTAGTTGAATGCTATTTAAAGTAAGTTGAACGCTATCTAGAGTTAGTTTAACGCTATCTAGAGTTAGTTTAACGCCATTTGAAGAACGTTTACTGCCATATGAAGCACGTTTAATGCCATATAAAGTTAGTTTCACTTCATTTAAAATCTGTTTAATGCCAAATGAAGTTAGTTTCACGCCATTTGAAGTTAGTTTAACACCATTTGAAGTTAGTTAACGCTATTTGAAGAACGTTTACAGCCATTTGAAGCACGTTTAACGCCATTTATAGTTAGCTTAACGCCTTTTCAAGTTAGTTTAATGCAATTTAAAGTTAGTTTAACACCTTTTGAAGTTAGTTTAATGCCATTTCAAGTTAATTTAATGCCATTTAAAGTTAGTTTAGCGCCATTTGAAGTTAGTTTAACGATATTTGAAGTTAGTTTAATGCCATTTGAAGTTAGTTGAACGCCATTTGAAGTTAGTTTAACGTCATTTGAAGTTAGTTTAACGCCTTTTGAACTTAGTTTAACGCCAGTTGAAGTTAGTGTAACGCCATTTGAAGTTAGTTTAACGCCATTTGAAGTTAGTTTAACGTCATTTGCAGTTAGTTTAACGCCATTTAAAGTTAGTTTAACGACATTTGAAGTTAGTTTAAAGCCATTTGAAGTTAGTTTAATGCCATTTAAATTTAGTTTAACGCCATTTAAAGTTAATTTAACGTCATTTAAAGTTAGTTTAACGCCATTTGAAGTCAGTTTAACGCCATTTGAAGAACGTTTACTGCCATTTGAAGCACGTTAAACGCCATTTAAAGTTAGTTTAACGCCATTTCAAGTTAGTTTAATGCCATTTAAAGTTAGTTTAACACCTTTTGAAGTTAGTTTAACACAATTTGAAGTTAGTTTAATGCCATTTAAAGTTAGTTTAACGCCATTTAAAGTTAGTTATACGTCATTTGAAGTTAGTTTAACGCCATTTGAAGTTAGTTTAACGTTATTTGCAGTTAGTTTAACGCCATCAAAAGTTACTTTAACGCCATTTAAGGTTAGTTTAATGCCATTTAAAGTTAGTTTAACACCTTTTGAAGTTAGTTTAACACCATTTGAAGTTAGTTTAATGCCATTTAAAGTTAGTTTAACGCCATTTAAAGTTAGTTATACGTCATTTCAAGTTAGTTTAACGCGCGCCATTTAAAGGATTAGTTTAACTGACATGTGAGAGATTGGTTAAGCCCATTTGAAATTTCAGGTTTAATACCGGCATTCGGTTTAACGCCATTTAAAAAGTTAATTTAACGTCGCTTTTAAAAATTTAGTTTAATGCCATTTGAAGTTAGTTTAACATCATTTGCAGTGTTTAAAGCCATTAAAAGTTAGTTTAACGCCATTTGAAGTTAGTTTAACGTCATTTGCAGTTAGTTTAACGCCATTTAAAGTTAGTTTAACGACATGTGAAGTTAGTTTAAAGCCATTTGAAGTTAGTTTAATGCCATTTAAATTCAATTTAACGCCATTTAAAGTTAATTTAACGTCATTTAAAGTTAGTTTAACGCCATTTGAAGTTAGTTTCACGCAATTTGAAGAACGTTTACTGCGATTTGATGCACATTAAACGCCATTTAAAGTTAGTTTAATGCAATTTAAAGTTACTTTAACACCTTTTGAAGTTAGTTTACACCATTTGAAGTTAGTTTAATGCCATTTAAAGTTAGTTTAACGCCATTTAAAGTTAGGTTTACGTCATTTCAAGTTAGGTTAATGCCATTTAAAGATAGTTTAGCGCCATTTGAAGTTAGTTTAACGCCATTTGAAGTTAGTTTAATGCCATTTGAAGTTAGTTTAACGCCATTTAAAGTTAGTTTAACGCCATATATAGTTAGTTGAATGCTATTTAAAGTAAGTTGAACGCTATCTAGAGTTAGTTTAACGCCATTTGAAGAACGTTTATTGCCATATGAAGCACGTTTAACACCATATAAAGTTTGTTTCACTTCATTTAAAATCTGTTTAATGCCAAATGAAGTTAGTTTAACGCCATTTAAAATTACTTTAACACCATTTGAAGTTAGTTTAATGCCATTTAAAGTTAGTTTTATGCCATTTAAAGTTAGTTTTTTGTCATTTCAAGTTAGTTTAACGCCATTTAAGTTAGATTAACTCCATTTAAAGTTTTTTCAATGCCATTTAAAGTAAGTTGAACGCCATTTAAAGTTAGGTGAACACCATTGGAAGTTAGTTTAATGCCTTTAAAGTTTATTTAATGCCATTTAAAGTTAGTTGAACGCTATTTATGTTAGTTGAACGCAATTTAAAGTTAGTTTAACGCCATTTCAAGTTAGTTTAATGCCATTTAAAGTTAGTTTAACACCTTTTGAAGTTAGTTTAACACCATTTGAAGTTAGTTTAATGCCATTTAAAGTTAGTTTAATGCCATTTAAAGTTAGTTATACGTCTTTTCAAGTTAGTTTAACGCCATTTGAAGTTAGTTTAACGTCATTTGCACTTAGTTTAACGCCATTAAAAGTTAGTTTAACGCCATTTGAAGTTAGTTTAAAGTCATTTGCAGTTAGTTTAACGCCATTTAAAGTTAGTTTAACGACATGTGAAGTTAGTTTAAAGCCATTTGAAGTTAGTTTAATGCCATTTAAATTTAGTTTAACGAATTTAAAGTTAATTTAACGTCATTTAAAGTTAGTTTAGTGCCATTTGAAGTTAGTTTAACACAATTTGAAGAAAGTTTACTGACATTTGAAGCACGTTAAATGCCATTTAAAGTTAGTTTAATGCCATTTAAAGTTAGTTTAACACCTTTTGAAGTTAGTTTTACACCATTTGAAGTTAGTTTAATGCCATTTAAAGTTAGTTTATCGCCATTTAAAGTTAGGTTTATGTCATTTCAAGTTAGGTTAATGCCATTTAAAGATAGTTTAGCGCCATTTGAAGTTAGTTTAACGCCATTTGAAGTTAGTTTAACGCCATTTGAAGTTAGTTTAACGTCATTTGAGGTTAGGTTAACGCCATTTGAAGTTAATTTAATGCTATTTGAAGTTAGTTTAACGCAATTTGAAGTTCGTTCAATGCCATTTAAAGTTTGTTTAACGCCATATATAGTTAGTTGAATGCTATTTAAAGTAAGTTGAACGCTATCTAGAGTTAGTTTAACGCTATCTAGAGTTAGTTTAACGCCATTTGAAGAACGTTTACTGCCATATGAAGCACGTTTAACGCCATATAAAGTTAGTTTCACTTCATTTAAAATCTGTTTAATGCCAAATGAAGTTAGTTTAACGCCATTTGAAGTTAGTTTAACACCATTTGAAGTTAGTTAACACTATTTGAAGAACGTTTACTGCCATTTGAAGCACGTTTAACGCCATTTATAGTTAGCTTAACGCCTCTTCAAGTTAGTTTAATGCAATTTAAAGTTAGTTTAACACCTTTTGAAGTTAGTTTAACACCATTTGAAGTTAGTTTAATGCCATTTCAAGATAATTTAATGCCATTTAAAGTTACTTTAGCGCCATTTGAATTTAGTTTAACGATATTTGAAGTTAGTTTAATGCCATTTGAGGTTAGTTGAACGCCATTTGAAGTTAGTTTAACGTCATTTGAAGTTAGTTTAACGCCTTTTGAAGCTAGTTTAACGCCAGTTGAAGTTAGTGTAACGCCATATGAAGTTAGTTTAACGCCATTTGAAGTTAGTTTAAGGTCATTTGCAGTTAGTTTCACGCCATTTAAAGTTAGTTTAACGACATTTGAAGTTAGTTTAAAGCCATATGAAGTTAGTTTAATGCAATTTAAATTTAGTTTAATGTCATTTAAAGTTAATTTAACGTCATTTAAAGTTAGTTTAACGCCATTTGAAGTCAGTTTAACGCCATTTGAAGAAAGTTTACTGCCATTTGAAGCACGTTAAACGCCAATTTAAAGTTAGTTTAGCGCCATTTCAAGTTAGTTTAATGCCATTTAAAGTTAGTTTAACACCTTTTGTAGTTAGTTTAACACCATTTGAAGTTAGTTTAATGGCATTTAAAGTTAGTTTAGCGCCATTTGAAGTTAGTTTAACGCCATTTGAAGTTAGTTTAATGCCATTTGTAGTTAGTTTAACGCCATTTGAAGTAGTTTAACGTCATTTGAAGTTAGTTTAACTCCTTTTGAAGTTAGTTTAACACCAGTTGAAGTTAGTTTAACGCCATTTGAAGTTAGTTTAATGCCATTTGAAGTTAGTTTAAAGCCATTTAAAGTTCGTTCAATGCCATTTAAAGTTAGTGTAACGCCATTTATAGTTAGTTGAATGCTATTTAAAGTAAGTTGAACGCTATTTAAAGTTAGTTTAACGCCATTTGAAGTTAGTTTAACGCAATTTGATCGAGTATAACAAAGTCCCCTCGTCGAGTATAACAAAGTTCCCTGATCGAGTATAACAATGGCCGTTGATTGAGTATAATAAAGACCCCTGTTCGAGTATATCAAAGTCCCCTAATCGAGTATAACAAAGTCCCATGGTCGAGTATAACAAAGTCACCTCATCGAGTATAACAAAGGCCCATGATCGAGTATAACAAACGCCCCCGGTTGAGTATAACACACCCCCTGATCGAGTATAACATATCCCCTAATCGAGTATAACGAAGACCCCTCATCGAGTATAACAAAGTCCCCTGATCAAGTATGACAAAGTCCTCTGATCGAGTATAACAAAGTCCCCTGATCGAGTATAACAAAGAGAATGATGGAGTATACCAAAGTCCCCTTATCGAGGAAAACAAAGCCCCCTGATCGAGTATGACAAAGTCCCCTCATCGAGTATAACAAAGTCGCCTAATCGAGTATAACAAAGTCCCCTGATCTAGTATAACAAAATCCCCTGATCGAGTATAGCAAAGGCCCTTGATCAAGTATAACAAATGCCCCTTTTCGAGTATAACAAAGTCCCCTAATCGAATATAACAAAGCCCCTTGATCGGGTAGATCAAAGCCCCTCATCGAGTATAAAAAAATCCCCTAATCGAGTATAACAAAGTCCCCTGGTCGAATATTATAAAGGCCCCTGATCGAGTATAACAAAGTCCCCTGATCTAGTATAACAAATTCCTCTGATCGAGCATAACAAAAGACCCTGGTCGAGTATAGCAAAGCCCCCTGATCGAGTATAACAAATTCCCCTCATCTAGTATAACAAAATCCCCTGATCGAGTATAACATATCACCTGATTGTGTATAACAAAGTTCCCTAGTCTAGTATAGTAATGTCCCCTGATCGAGTATAACAAAGACCCCTCATCCAGTATAACAATGTACCCTGATCAAGTATAACAAAAGCCCCTGATCGAGGATAACAAAGGAACCCGGTTGAGTATAACAAAGCCTCTTCATCGAGTATAACAAAGTCCCCTGATCGAGTATAACACATCCCCTGATCGAGTATAACATATCACCTGATCGTGTATAACAAAGTTCCCGGTCTAGCATATACAGTAATGTCTCCCCTGATCGAGTATAACAAAGCCCCCGATCGAGACATAACAAAGTCCTCTGATCGAGTATAACAAAGTCCCCTGATCGAGTATAACAAAGGCCCTTGATCGAGCATAATAGCGCCCATGATCGAGTATAACAAAGTCCCCCGATCTCGTATAACAAAGTCCCATGGTCGAGTATAACATATCCCCTGATCGTGTATAACAAAGTTTCCTGGTCGAGTGTTGTAATGTCCCCTGATCGAGTATAACAAAGCCTCCTGGTCGAGTATAACAAAGTCCCCTGGTCGAGTTTAAGAAAGTCCTCTGATCGAGTATAACAAAGTCCTCTGATCGAGGATAACAAAGTCCCCTGATCGAGTATAACAAAGGTCCTTGATCGAGTATAATAAACGCCCCTAATCGAGTATAACAAAGTCCTTTGATCGAATATAAGAAAGTCCCCTGATCGAGTAAAACAAAGTTCCCTGGTCGAGTATAACAAAGTCCCCTGATCGAGTATAACAAAGGTCCTTGATCGAGTATAATAAACGCCCCTAATCGGGTATAACAAAGTCCTTTGATCGAATATAAGAAAGTCCTCTGATCGAGTAAAACAAAGTTCCCTGGTCGAGTATAGCAAATGCCCTTGATCGAGTATAACAAAGGCCCCCGGTTGAGTATAACAAAGCCTCCTCATCGACTATAACAACGTCCCCTTATCGAGTATAACACATCCCCTGATTGAGTATAACATATCCCCTGATCGAGTATAACAAAGCCCCCTCATCGAGGAAAACAAAGGCCCCTCATCGAGTATAACAAAGGTCCCTCTTCGTATATAAGAAAGCCCCCTGATCGAATATAACAAAGTCCTTAATTGAGTATAACAAAGGCCCCTCATCGAGTATAACAAAGGCCCCTCATCGAGTCTAACAAAGTCCCCTGATCGATTATGACAAAGGCCCTTGATCGACTATAACAAAGTCCCCTTATCGAGTATAACAAAGGCCCCTGATCGAGTATAACAAATGTCCCCTAATCGAGCATAACAAAGACCCCTCGTCGAGTATAAGAAAACCACCTGATCGAGTATAACAAAGTCCCCTGGTAGAGTATAACAAAGCCCCATGATCGAGTATAACAAAGTCCCCTGTTCGAGTATAACAAAGTCCCCTGTTCGAGTATAACAAAGTCCCCTGGTCGAGTATAACCAAGGCCCCTGATCGAGAATAACAGAGTCCTCTGATGGAATATAACAAAGTCCCCTTATCGAGCATAACAAAGGCCCTTGGTCGAGCATAACAAAGCCCTCCTGATCGAATAATACAAAGTCCCCTGATCAAGTATAACAAAGTCCCCAGATCGAGTATAACAAAGTCTCCTGATCGAGTAAAACAAAGACCCCTGATCGAGTATAACAAAGTCCCCTGATCGAGTATAACAAAGGCCTCTGATCGAGTATAACAAAGGCCCCTGATCGAGGATAACAAATCTCCTGATCGAGAATAACAAAGTCCCCTCATCGAGTATAACAAAGTGCCCTGCTTGACCATAACAAAGGCCCCTGTTCGAGTATAACAAAGTCCCCTAATCGAATATAACAAAGCCCCCTGATCGAGTTTAACAAAGGCCACTGGTCGTGCATAACAAAGCACCCTGGTCGAGTAAAACAAAGGCCCCTAATCGAGTATAACAATGTCCCTTGATCGAGTATATCAAACCCCCCTGGTCGAGTATAATAAAGGCCCTGATCGAGTATATCAAATTCTCATGATCGAGTATAACAAATTCCCCTAGTTCGAGTATATCAAAAGCCCCTGATATAGTATAACAAAGGCCCCTGGTAAGGTATAATAAAGGCCCCTGATCGAGCATAAAAAGTACCCTGATCGAGTATAACAAAGGCCCGTAATAGAGTATAGTAATGTCCCCTGATCGAGTATAACAAAGCCCCTTGATCGAGTATAACAAAGTCCTCTGATCGAGTATAACAAAGTCCCCTGATCGAGTATAACAAAGGCCCTTGATTGAGTATAACAAAGGCCCTTGATCGAGTATAACAAACTCCCCGAATCGAATATAACAAAGTCCCCTTATCGAGAATAAGAAAGTCCCCATTTCGAGTATAACAAAGTCCCCTGGTCGAGTATAACAAAGCCCGCTGATCGAGTATAACAAAGGCCCATGATCGAGTGTAACAAAGTCCTCTAATCGAGTATAACAAAGCCCCCTCATCAAGTATAACAAAGTCCCCTGATCGAATATAAAAAAGTCCCCAGATTGAGTAAAACAAAGTGCCCCGATCGAGTATAACAAAGTCCTATGATCGAGCATAACAAAGGCCCTGGTCGAGTATAACAAAGGCCCATGATCGAGTATAACAAACGCCCCCGGTTGATCCCCTGACGAAAATTTCTGGTCGAATATCCCTATTGTATATACTCTATCAGGGGACATTACTATACTCGACCAGGGAACTTTGTTATACACGGTCAGGTTATATGTTATACTCGATCAGGGGATGTGTTATACTCGATCAGAGGACATTGTTATACTCGATCAGGAGGATTTGTTGTCCACAAACGGGGCCCTTTGTTATACTCGATCAAGGGACTTTGTTATAGACGACCATGGGACTTTGTTATACTAGATCAGGGGACTTTGTTATACTCGATCAGGGTCCTTTATTATACCCTACCAGGGGACTTTGTTATACTCGATTAGGGGACTTTGTTATACTCGATGAGGGGGCTTTGATATACTCGATAAGGAGACTTTGTTATACTCGATCAGGGGACTTTGTTATGCTCGAGCAGTGGCCTTTGTTATACTCGATCAGGGGGCTTTGTTATATTCGATTAGGGGGCTTTGTTTTACTCGATGAGGGGCATTTGTTATACAGGATCAAGGGCCTTTGCTCTACTCGATCAGGAGATTTCTTTATACTAGATCAAGGGATTGTCACACCCGATCAGGCCTTTATTATACTCGGCGCGAGGGGCCGGTTACACCCGACCAGGTCCTTTGTTGCGCCCACCAGTACCAAACCCATCAGGCCGGTTATACCATTAGGGATTTCGGTTATACTCGAAAAGGACTTTGTTAGTATCCTGATTAGGGGGACTTTGTTATACCCGATGAGGGGCATTTGGTTATACCCATCGAAGGGCCTTTATACTCGATCACGGATTTTGTTATACTCAGATCAGGACTTTTGTTATACTCATCGAGGGCTTTGCTATACTCCTTTAATTGTGGGCCTTTGTTATGCTCGATCAGAGGACTTTGTTATACTCGATCGGGGGACTTTGTTTTCCTCGATCAGGGGCTTTGTTATACTCGATCAGGGGACTTTGTTATACTCGACCAGGGGACTTTGTTTTACTCGACTAGGGGACTTTTTTATATTCGATCAAAGGACTTTGTTATACTCGATCAGGGGCCTTTATTATACTCGATCAAGGACCTTTGTTATACTCGATCAGGCGACTTGGTAATCCTCGATCAGAAGACTTTGTTATACTCGATCAGGCGACTTTGTTATACTCGACCAGGGGACTTTGTTATACTCGATCAGGAGGCATTGGCTTACTCGATTAGGGAACATTACTATACTCGACCAGGGAACTTTGTTATACACGATCAGGGGATATGTTATACTCGATCAGGGGGTGTGTTATACTCGATCAGGGTCCTTTGTTATGCTCGACCAGTGGCCTTTCTTGTACTCGATTAGGGGGATTTTTTATATTCGATTAGGGGATTTTGTTATACTCGACCAGGGAACTTTGTTATACTCGATCAGGGGACTTTGTTATACTCGAAAAGGGGACTTTGTTATTCTCGATCAGGGGACTATGTTATACTCGATTAGGGGACTTTCTTATACTCGATCAAGGGCCTTTGTTATACTCGATCAGGGACTTTGTTATATTCGATCCGGGGGCTTTCTTATATTCGATCAGGGACCTTTGTTATACTCGATTAGAGGACTTTGTTTTACACGATCAGGGGATATGTTATCCTCAATCAGGGGATGAGTTATACTCGATCAGGGGACGTTGTTATAGTCGATGAGGTGGCTTTGTTATACTCAACGGGGGGCCGTTGTTATTCTCGATCAAGGACCTTTGCTATACTCGATCACGGGATTTTGTTATACTAGATAAGGGGACATTTTTATTTTCGATCAGGGGACTTTGTTATACTCGATCAGGTGCCTTTATTATACTCGATCAGGGGGCTTTGTTATACTCGATCAGGGGACATTACTATACTCGACAAAGGGAACTTTGTTATAGACGATCAGGTGATATGTTATACTCGATCAGGGGATGTGTTATACTCGATCAGGGGACTTTGTTATACTCGATCAGGAGGCTTTGTTGTTCTCAAACGGGGACCTTTGTTATACTCGATCAGGGGCCTTAGTTATACTCGATGAAGTGACTTTGTTATACTCGACCATGGGACTTTGTTATACTAGAGCAGGGAACTTTGTTATACTCGATCAGAGGGCTTTGTTATACTCGACCAGGAGCCTTTGTTTTGCTCGATCAGGGGGCTTTGTTATACTCGATCAGGGGATATGTTATGCTCAATCAGGGAAAGTGTTATACTCGATCAGGGGACGTTGTTATAGTCGATGAGGAGGCTTTGTTATACTCAACCGGGGGCCTTTGTTATACTCGATCAAGGGCCTTTGCTATACTCGATCACGGGATTTTCTTATAGTAGATCAGGGGACTTTGTTATACTCGATCAGAGGGCTTTGTTATACTCGACCAGGAGCCTTTGTTTTGCTCGATCAGAGGACTTTGTTATACTCGACCAGGGGCCTTTGTTTTCCTCGATCAGGGGGCTTTGTTATACTCGATCAGGGGACTTTGTTATACTCGAACAGGGGCCTTTGTTATACTCGATCAAGGACGATGTTATATTCGATTAGGGGGCTTTCTTATATTCGATCAGGAACCTTTGTTATACTCGATTAGAGGACTTTCTTGTACACGATCAGGGGATATGTAATACTCAATCAGGGCATGTGTTATACTCGATCAGGGGACGTCGTTATAGTCGATGAGGAGGCTTTGTTATACTCAACCGGGGGACTTTGTTATACTCGATCAAGGGCCTTTGCTATACTCGATCACGGGATTTTGTTATACTAGATCAGGGGACTTTGTTATACACGATCAGGAGGCTTTGTTATACTCGATCAGGGGACATCACAATACTCGACCAGGGAACTTTTTTATACGCGATCAGGGGATATGTTATACTCGACCATGGGACTTTGTTATACGAGATCAGGGGACTTTCTTATACTCGATCATGGGCCTTTGCTGTACTCGACCAGGATACTTTGTTATACTCGATCAGGGGACTTTGTTATACCTGATGAGTAGGCTTTGTTAAACTCGATCAGGGGACTTTGTTATACTCGACCAGGGTCCTTTCTTATGCTCGACCAGTGTCCCTTGTTATACTCGATCAGGGGGCTTTGTTATATTCGATTAGGGGATTTTGTTATACTCGAAAAGGGGACTTTGTTATATTCGATTAGGGGACTTTGTTATACTCGATGAGGGGCATTTGTTATACTCGATCAAGGGCCTTTGCTATACTCGATCACGGGATTTTGTTATACTAGATCAGGGGACTTTGTTATACTCGATCAGAGAGCTTTGTTATACTCGATCAGGGGCCTTTGTTATACTCGACCAGGGGACTTTGTTTTGCTCGATCAGGGGACTTTTTTATATTTGATCAAAGGGCTTTGTTATACTTGATGAGTGGCATTTGTTATACTCGATCAAGGGCCTTTGCTATACTCGATCACGGGATTTTGTTATACTAGATCAGGGGACTTTGTTATACTCGATCAGAGGGCTTTGTTATACTCGACCAGGGGACTTTGTTATACTCGATCAGGAGGCATTACTATACTCGACCAGGGGACTTTGTTATACACGATCAGGGGATATGTTATACTCGATCAGGGGATGTGTTATACTCGATGAGGGTCCTTTGTTATGCTCGAACCAGTGGCCTTTGTTGTACTCGTTCAGGGGGATTTGTTATATTCGATTAGGGGATTTTGTTACACTCGACTAGGGAACTTTGTTATACTCGATTAGGGGACTTTGTTATACTCGAAAAGGGGACTTTGTTATTCTCGATAAGGGGACTTTGTTATACTCGATTAGGGGACTTTGTTATACTCGATCAAGGGCCTTTGTTATACTCGATGAGGGACTTTGTTATATTCGATCCGGGGGCTTTCTTATATTCTATCAGGGACCTTTGTTATACTCGATTAGAGGACTTTGTTTTACACGATCAGGGGATATGTTATACTCAATCAGGGGATGTGTTATACTCGATCAAGGGACGTTGTTATAGTCGATGAGGAGGCTTTGTTATACTCAACCGGAGGCCGTTGTTATACTCGATCAAGGACCTTTGCTATACTCGATCACGGGATTTTGTTATACTAGATAAGGGGACATTTTTATATTCGATCAGGGGACTTTGTTATACTCGATCAGGTGCCTTTATTATACGCGATTAAGGACCTTTGTTATACACGATCAGGGGACTTTGTTATACTCGATCAAAAAACTTTGTTATACTCGATCAGGGGGCTTTGTTATACTCGATCAGGGGACATTACTATACTAGACCAGGGAACTTTGTTATAAACGATCAGGTGATATGTTATACTCGATCAGGGGATGTTTTATACTCGATCAGGGGACTTTGTTATACTCGATCAAGAGGCTTTGTTATACTCAACCAGGGGCCTTTGTTATACTCGATGAGGGGCCTTTGTTATACTGGATCAAGGGACTTTGTTGTACTCGACCATGGGACTTTGTTATACTAGATCAGGGGACTTTGCTATACTCGATCAGGGGCCTTTATTATATTTGACCAGGGGACTTTGTTATACTCGATTTGTGGACTTTATTATACTCGATCAAGGGCCTTTGTTATACTCGATGAGAGGACTTTGTTATACTTGATCAGGGGACTTTATTATACTCGATGAGGGGTCTTTGTTATACTCGATTAGGGCACATTACTAAACTCGACCAGGGAACTTTGTTATACACGATCAGGGGATATGTTATACTCGATCAGGG
>NW_024723899.1:0-1349 GCF_018991925.1 Homarus americanus | reverse complement strand
TCATTATAAAAGAGGCGACATTTACTAGAACCTGACCTAACCAACCAAAGAAACCTACCTAACCTTACCTAATTCTAACCAAGGCAAACCCCCATCATATTAAACGAACTCACGGTAAAATAGAGTAGTAGTAATTGTCGCTCACGGCAAAATATCCACTACGTTCTTAAAACGGAAAACCAGAGCTAACTTTGGTCATTTATAACGATCACTCGTTTTGCTTTTCCCCACCCAAAAAAAATGATTTGCCACGGGTCCCTCAAGATTGTCAATCTAAAACCGAGTCATTTTGCTTTGAAATCAAAAAGGTGAGAAGCGTAAAACACATTATAAACCATCGCAAATCATACCCTTAAGTTTCATGTCCAAAACCTTATGGCGGTCCGACTAATTACCCAAATGTAGCCAACAAATGCTAATGAAGTCAAATAATGGTCCTACATGAATAAATCGGACTGCCAATCACTTCTCGACTAATATTTGGTGTCATAAAGTCACAAAAATTTGGTAAACTTAATTTAATCTGAGTTGGGTTAGGTTAGGTTAGGTTAGTACATGCACTCGATCTATTAACTCAGATTAAATTATGTTTACCAAATTTTTGTGACATTGTGACACCAAATACTAGTCGAGAAGTGATTGGCAGTCCGATTTATTCATTTAGGACCATTATTTGACTTCATTGTGGCTACATTTGGGTAATTAGTAGACCCCTTTATGGGTAACTTGTAAAATTTACTGAATTATTAAATAGGCATCAACTTTCATCACAATGACAATGAACAACATAATCTTTTGACAGTGAACTACCCAGCCAGTCACTGAAACAACTTAGCTAGGCTGTAATATATGCCACACCACAATGTTAACACCTAACTATTTCATCAACTTACCTTCATCTATATCCGCGTAGGCCATCATCTTGCCTCAAATTTATTTGTTTAACTTTTATCTTTAATTAAATTCAGCACATGACGATTCAACCCGTTGACAGACTCTAGGTTTTGGAATTACAAGCCTGTGTTTACCGCTACACCAACAAGGCTCCCACAGCATAACACACTGCCTGGAGTGTGACGCCAGCTGTAAATAAGAAATAAGAGAAGTACATGAGGCGGTGCAGGTCAGAGGCGCTCTTTCCAAGTATCGAATTATATATACAGTATATATATATATATATATATATATATATATATATATATATATATATATATATATATATATATATATATATTACCGCATATTATGGGACATGAGATGGCAGGAGGAGAGGGAGAGAGGAGAGAGAGGAGAGAGAGATTGAGGTTTGTATTGTATTACACTGGTCAACAGCCAAAATGGTTCACATA
>NW_024723898.1:0-44349 GCF_018991925.1 Homarus americanus | reverse complement strand
ATCTGATGCCCCAAATTTCGAGGTTACTTTCAAGGGCCTGGGGTGTCAAGTTACCTGGGTGTCTGGCGTGTGCCTGGTGTCTCAGGAAGGTACAGGAACGTCAGAACAGAATTGTACTAGAGTCTCAGGTGTAACCAGAATTGTCAGTTAATTGTGGTGTGCCTGGGAGTTCCTGGGGTGTGCCTGGGGAATCAGATGCCAGGTGTCAGGGTGTGCCTGTATCAGGAGGTGTGGACCTGGGTGTGTCAGAGGTGTATAGGTGTCAGAGGTGTGCCTGCCAGTGTCAGTGGTGTACCTGGCAGTGTCAGAGGTCATGGGGTGTCTGAGAATGGCACCTGGGAGTGTCAGGGGTGTGGGGAGTATCAGAGGTGTACCTGGGTGTGTCAGGGGTGTGCAGAGGTGTCAAGTCATGCCTGCCAGTGTCAGAGGTGTGCCTGGAAGTGTCAGAGGTGTGTTGCCACTAGCCACCAGAGTGGCCACCTAGGTGTCAGTGGTGTCAGGGTGTACCTGGGGAGTGTGACAGACGTGCTGGGGAGTGTCTGGGGTGTACCTGTGATGTGGGGTGTCTGGGGTGTGCACAGGGTGTCAGGTGTGCACTGGGTGTGAGTTGCAGATTGTCTCAGGTGCCTGGTGTCAGGGTGTACTGTGCCAGTGTCAGAGGAACAGCACCTGTGGTGGTGTCAGAGGTGTACCTGGGGAATTCTCAGAGGTGTACATGGGAGTGTCGAGTTGTACCTGTAGTATCATGGTGTGGTCTGGGAGTGTGGTGTACTGGAGTGTCAGGGTGTACAGGGTGTCAGAGTGTGCCACAGGATTGTCAGGGTGTTTCCTTAGAATTAATAAAGGGTGTGCCTGTGGTATCAGTATCTGGAGTGTCAGAGGTGTACCTGGCAGTGTCAGAGATGTACCTGGCAGTGTCAGAGGTGTACCCCTATGGGAGGTGTCTGAGATGTGCCTGGGGTGTCTGGTGCCTGGGGTGTGTGAGGTGGCCCTAAAATATCAGTATACCTAGTTTCAAAGGTACAGATATCAAAGGCCATACCAGTACAAGTGTCAGAGGTGTGCTGGAATTAATCAGCAACCTGGGGTGTCAAGGTATACCTGCAGTGTCAGGGGTGTGCCTATAGGTGTCAGAGGTGTGCCTGGGGTCTGATGGCCAGGCCCCGTTGGCTGCCTGGGTGTCTGGGGTGTGCCTGGGTGCCAAGAGGGTGTGCCTGGGGTGTCAGTGGTGAACCTGCAGTCATCAGAGAATCTCACCCAGGTGCTGGGGAAGTATATGAGGCCTGGGAGTGTCAGAGTGTGCCTTAGGTGTCTGGGAGTTCAGGGTCCTGGGGTGGCAGATGTGGCCACCTGGGGTGTCAGGTGTCTTGGGACTGTCCCGAGGTGCCTGGGGAAGTGAGAGGTGTGCCTGGGAGTGTCAGAGGTGTGCCTGGGAGTGTGTGAGGTGTGCCTGGGGTGTGGGGGTGTTGCCTGGGGTGTCTGCTTAGCACCTGGTGCCAAGTACCTAGAGTATGTTGTGGCCCTGGGGTGGTGTCAGGTGTCAGGTGTGTGGGGTGTGTCAGGGTGTCCTGGGTTGTCAACAGGGTGTATGGGTGTCAGAGGTGTACCTAGGTGCAGAGGAATTGTGCAATTAGGAAGTGTGCCTGGGTCTGGTGTGCCAAGGGTGGCATCCCAGGTGTGCCTGGAGCCAATAAGAGTGTACCTGGGAGTGTCAGCAGTGCCAACACAAGGTGTCTGAGATGTACACAGAATTATCGGAAGTGTACCTGGGGTGTGGCAGGTGGCTGCACCTGGGGGTGTCAGGTGTACTGCCAGTGTCAGAGGTGCACCTGGTAAGTGTCAGGGTGTGCCTGGGGTGTCAGAGGTGTGCCTGGGGTGTCAAAGTGTAACTGGGGAGTGTTGGAGGGGTGTGTCAAGGTGTGCTTGGGGGTGTCAGTGGTGTGCCTGGGGGTGTGTCGTTGGTGTGCCTGGGGTGTCTGTGCAGGGGATGCATAGAAGTGTCAGTGAACAATACACGAATTCATCATAGTGCGTGTGCCAGGAGTGTCAGAGAATTGTACATAGGTGTCAGAGGTGTACCAAATTATCATGTGTGCCTGGGTGTCAATGCCTGGGGTGTCAGGTGTGCCTGGGGTGTCCAGAGGTGTGCCTGGGAGTGTCAGAGGTGTGCCACAGGGAGTGTCTGACGTGTACCTGGGTGTGTTGGGGTGCCTGGGGAGCATCAGCGGGTACCTGGGAGTCTGAGGTGTGCCTACCAAGGAATTGTCCAGAGGTTGCTGGCTTCCAGGTGTCAGTGATGTATAGTGGGTATACCTGATCTCAGTGTACCTGAGTGTCTAATCGAGTGTACCTGGGAGTGTCGAATGTACCTGGTAGTGTCAATTGTACCTGGCAGTGTCAGAAGTGTACATGTGTGTCTGAGTGTGCCTGGGGTGTCTGGTGTGCTTGGGTATGGGGTGTCTGGGTGTGTCAGGGTGTACCTGATGTCAAGTGCCTGAGGAGTGTGAATGTGTGCTTGGGGTGTCTGGGGTGTACAAGTGTCAGAGGTGTACTTGGGAGTGTCTGGGGTGCAACTGGGAGTGTCTGATGTGTGCCTGGGGTGTCAGGAGGTGCCTGGGTATTGAGGAGGTGTGCCTGGGGTGTCTGGTGTTGTGCATGGGAGTATGGGGGTTTACTTGGGAGTGTCAGTGGTGTGCTTTGGGTGTCTGTGGTTTTCCTGGAAGTGTGCTGGGGTGTCTGGGGGTGTGCCTAGGAGTTTAATAGGGTGTGCCTGGGGTGTCAGGGGTGTGCCTGGGAGTGTAGAGGTGTCTGAAGTGTGTAGGGGTGTACACAGAATGTCGGAGGTGTACCTGGGTGTGTCAGGGTGTACCTGGAGTTTGGAGGTTTTCCTGGGGTGTGGAGTTGTGCCTGGGTGTGTCTGGTGGACTGGGGTGTCAGAGGTACCTGTGGTTTGGGGTGTCAGTTGGGGAGTGTCGTTGGTGTATTTTTGATTGTGTCAGATGTGAGAATGTTCTGGGGTGTCTGAGTGTGCCTGGGGTGTCTGAGGGTGTACCTGGGGTGTCGGAGGTGCCTGGGGTGTCAGGGGTGTAGCTGGGGTGTGGGTGTCCCTGGTGCTGGTCGGAGTGTGGTGTACCTGCCAGTGTGTGGTGTACTCTGGGAGTGTCAGAGGTGTTGGGTGTTGTGGTTGGAGGTGTACATGGGTGAGTTGCAGGGTGTATGTGGTAGTGTCAGTGTACAGTGTAAGGTTTGTGGAGGTGTTTTGGTGTCGAGTGTCAGGTGTACTAGGGTTTCAGAGGTGTTACCTTTGGGAGTGTCTGGAGGTGTACTAGGAGTGTCAAGGATGTGTACCTGGGAGTGTATGAGGTGTGCTGTGGAGTGTCTGGGGTGTGCCTGGGTGTCCGGAGTTGTGACTGGGTGAGAAGGTGTGCCTGGAGTGTCTGGGGTGTATGCTGTGAGTGTCTGAGGTGTGCCTATGTGTGTGTGGTGTAGTGTCAGGAGTGTCCTAGAGTGCCTGGGGAGTGTAGAGGTTTGTACCTGGGGTTTGTGGGGTGTGCCTGGGAGTGTCAGTGGGTACCTGTGAGTTTCAGAGGGTACCTGGGAGTGTCAGGGTGTGCATGGTGGGTTGTTACCTAGTGTCAGAGGTGTGCCTGGGAGTGTCAGAGTGTACCTCAGTGTCAGAGGTGTACCTGGGAGTGTCTGGTGTACTAGGGTGTCAGAGGTGTACATGTGTATCAGAGGTGTACCTAGGGTGTCTTAGAGTGTACCTGGGGTGTGTAGAGTACCTGGGAGCATCAGAGGTGTACCTAGGTGTCAGGTGTGCCTGGAAGTGTCAGAGGTGTACCTGGGAGTGTCAGTGGTGTGCAGTGCTTGGGTGTGCCTGGGGTGTCAGAGTGCACCTAGAGTGTCAGGGAGTGTGCCTGGGAGTGTCAGTGGTGTACCTGGGAGTGTCTGAGGTGTACCTGGAGTGTCAGAAGTGTACCTGGGAGTGTCTGGGGTGCACCTAGGGTGTCAGAGGTGTACCTGGGGAGTGTCAGGGGTGTACTGGAGTGTCAGTATGGGGTGTAGCACTGGGAGTGTCAGAGATGGCCTGGGAGTGTCAGGTGCTACCTCAGGTGTCAGAGTTCCTGGAGTGTCAGGAGGTGTACCTGCCAGTGTCAGAGGTGTACCTGGTAGTGTCAGGGTGTACCTGGGGTCGGAGGTGTACCTGGGAGTGTCAGGTGTGTATCAGAGTGTCAGGTGTAACTGGAGTGTCAGAGTGTACCTGGGTGTCAGAGTGCCTGAGTGTCGGGTGTACCTGGGAGTGTCAGAGGTGTACTGGAAGTGTCAGGGTGTACCTCAAGTGTCAGAGGTGTACCTGGGAGTTTATGGGGTGCATGGGGAGTGTCAGTGGTGTGTGCCTGGGAGTGTCTGGGTGTAGACTGGAATGTCAGTGGTGTGCCTGGGAGTGTCTGGGGTGTGCCTGGAAGTGTCTGAAATGTACTGGGGTGTTTGGGTGTGTGTTTGGTGTGGTGTCTGGGAGTGTCTGGTGTACCTAGGGGTGTCAGAGGTGTGCCTGGGGTGTTAGAGGGTACCTGGGAGCATCAGGGTGGAGGTGTGGTGTACCTGGGAGTGTCAGAGGTGTACCTGGGAGTGTTGGTGGTGTGCCTGGGAGTTTGGTGTAACTGGGAGTGTCTGGAGGTGTACCTGGGTTTGGTGGTGTTTGGTGGTGGGGGGTGTGGTGTGTGTTGTTGGGGTGTGGGAGTGTTAGAGGATTGGGAGGCAGGGTGCCTGGGAGTGTGTCAGAGGTGTGCCTGGAAGTGTCAGAGGTGTACCTGGGGTGTCAGGTGGTGTACCTTGGGGTGTCATTGGTATGCCTGGGAGTGTCTGAGGTGCACCTAGGGTGTCAGTGGTGTACCTGGGAGTGTCAGGTGCGTACCAGAGTGTCAGGGTGTACCTGGGAGTGTCAGAGGTGTTCCTGGGAGTGGCCATTGGTGTGCCTGGGAGTGTCGGAGGTGTACCTGGGAGTGTCAGGGTGTACCTGGGAGTGTCAAGGTACCTGGGAGTGTCAGAGGTGTACCTGGGAGTGTCTGAGGGTGTACCTGGGAGTGTCTGAGGTTGCTGGGAGTGTCTGACGTGTGCCTGGGGTGCCAGAGTACCTGGAGGTCAGTGGTGTGCCTGCAGGGTGTCGGTGTAACTGGGAGGTCAAAGGTGTACCTGGGGTGTCAGAGGTGTGCCTGGGAGTGTCAGGGGTGTACCTGGGATTGTAGGGGTGTACCTGGGAGTGTCAGAGGTGTACCTGGGAGTGCCAGAGGTGTACCTGGGAGTGTCAGTGGTGTACCTGGGGTGTCTGAGGTGTACCTGGGTGTCAGAGGTGTGCCTGGGAGTGTCAGGGGTGTACCTGGGAGTGTCCGGCGGTTATCGTGGGAGTGGGGAGATGTGCCTGGGGCCTTCAGTGTGTACCTTGTCAGAGGTGTACCTGGGTGTCAGAGGTGTACCTGCCAGTGTCAGAGGTGTACCTGGTAGTGTCAGAGGTGTACCTGGGAGTGTCAGAGGTGTACCTGGGAGTGTCAAGGGTGTAACTGGGAGTGTTGGAGGTGTAACTGGGAGTGTCAAAGGTGTGCTTGGGAGTGTCAGTTGTATACCTGGGAGTGTCTGAGGTGTACATGGCAGTGTCAGTGGTGTACCTGGGAGTGTCTGAGGTGCACCTGGGAGTGTCTGAGGTGCAGGTGTCTGATGTGCACCTGAGAGTGTCTGAAGTGCACCTGGGAGTGTCTGAGGTGTACCTGGGGTGTGTCTGAGGTGTCACCTGGGTGTCAGAGGTGTACCTGGAGAGTGTCAGAGGTGTACCTGGAGTGTCAGAGGTGTACCTGGGAGTTTATGAGGTGTACCTGGGGTGTCAGTGGTGTGCCTGGGAGGTCAGGGGTGTACCTGGGAATGTCAGTGGTGTACCTGGGGTGTCTGGTGTGCCTGGAAGTGTCAGAAATGTACCTGGGAGTGTCTGATTCTCAAGTGTCAGGGTGTGTACCTGGGAGTGTCTGAGGTGTACCTGGGAGTGTCAGAGGTGTACCTGGGAGTGTCAAGTGTACCTGGGAGTGTCTGAGGTGTACCTGGGAGTGTTGGAGGAGCACCTGGGGCATCAGAGGTGTACCTGGGAGTGTCAGGGGTGTACCTGGGGTGTCAGCGGTGTAAGTGGGAGTGTCAGAGATGTACCTGGGAGTATCGGAGGTGTACCTGGGTGTGTTGCAGAGGTGTACCTGGGAGTGTCAGAGGTGTACCTGGGAGTGTCAGAGGTGTGTACCTGGGAGTGTCTGACGTGTACCTGAGTGTCAGAGGGGTACCTGGAGACATCAGAAGTGCCTGGGAGTGTCAGAGGTGTATCCCCGGGAGTGTCAGAGGGTGTAACTGGGAGTGTCAGTGGAGCTGCCTGGAGTGTCATTGGTGTACCTGGAAGTCAGGAGGTGTACCTGGAAGTTTCGAAAGTTCCTGGGAAGTCTCAAGGTGTACCTGGGAGTGTCTGGTGTGTACCTGGGAGTGTCAGAGATGCACCTGGGAGTGTCAGGGGTGTACCTGGAAGTATCGGAGGTGGACCTGGGTGTGTCAGAGGTGTACCTGGGTGTCAGTGTACCTGCCAGTGTCAGTGGTGTACCTGGCAGTGTCAGAGGTGTAAATGGAAGTGTCAGAGGTGTACCTGGGAGTGTCAGAGGTGTACTTGGGAGTATCGGAGGTGTACCTGGGTGTGTGTCAGGAGGTGTACCTGGTGTCAGAGGTGTACCTGGCAGTGTCACAGTGTCAGAGTGTATGTCTGAAGTGTCAAGGTGTACCTGGGAGTGTCAGAGGTGTCTGGGAGTGTCAGAGGTGTACCTGGGAGTGTCTGAGGTGTACCTGGGAGTGTCTGAGGTGTACCTGGGGTGTCAGAGGTTGTACCTGGGAGTGACAAAGGTGTGCCCTGGGATTCTGAGGTGTACCTGTCAGTGTCTGAGGTGCCTAGTGTCAGCAGTGTACCTGGGAGTAATCGGTGTACCTGGGAGAGTCAGAGGGTACCTGGGAGTGTCAGAGGTGTACCTGGGAGTGTCAGAGGTGTACCTGGGAGCGTGTACCTGGGAGGGACTACCTCAGTGTCAGGGTGTGTAGTAGTGTCAGTGGTGTACCTGGGAGTGTCAGAGGTGTACCTGGAAGTGTCAGAGGTGTACCTGGAAGTGTCAGGGGTTTACCTGGGAGTGTCTGAGGTGTACCTGGGGTGTCAGTGGTGTGCCTGGGAGTGTCAGGGTGTACCTGGGAGTGTCAGTGGTGTACCTGGGAGTGTCTGAGGTGTACCTGGGTGTCAGAGTGTACCTGGGAGTGTCTGAGGTGTACCTGGGTGTCAGAGGTGTACCTGGGAGTGTCAGGGTGTACCTGGGAGTGTCAGCAGGGTACACTGGGAGTGTCAGAGTATGCCTGGGGTATCAGGTGTGCAGGTGGCCAGAGGTGTACCTGGGAGTGTCAGAGGTGTACCTGCCAGTGTCAGGGAGTACCTGGTAGTGTCAGGGTGTCACCTGGGGTGATCAGAGGTGTACCTGGGAGTGTCAGGTGTGTGTAACTGGGAGTTAAGGTGTAACTGGGAGTGTCAAAGGTGTACCTGGGAGTGTCAGAGGTGTACCTGGGAGGTCCAGAAGGTGTACCTGGGAGTGTCGGAGGTGTACCTGATGTCAAGTGCCTGGGAGTTTATGAGGTGTACCTGGGAGTGTGAGAAGTGTTCCTGAGAGTGTCATTGGTGTACCTGGGAGTGTTTGAGGTGTACCTGGGAGTGTCAAAGGAGTACCAGGGAGTGTCAGAGGTGTACCTGGGAGTGTCAGAGGTGTACCTGGGAGTGTCAGGGGTGTACCTGGGAGTGTCGGAGGTGTACCTGGGAGTGTCAGAGGTGTTCCTGGGAGTGTCATTGGTGTGCCTGAGAGTGTCAGAGGTGTACCAGGGAGTGTCAGTGGTGTACCTGGGAGTGTCATTGGTGTACCTGGGAGTGTCAGAGGTGTACCTGGGAGTATCTGAGGTGTACCTGGGATTGTCAGAGGTGTACCTGGGTTGTCAGGGGTGTAACTGGGAGTGTCAGGGGTGTACCTGGGACTGACAGCGGTGTACCTGGGAGTGTCTGAGGTGTACCTGGAAGTGTCTGAGGTGTACATGGAGAGTCAGAGGTGTACCTGAAAGTGTCAGCGGTGTAACTGGGAGTGTCAGCGGTGTACCTACGAGTGTCATTGGTGTACCTGAAAGTGTCAGGGGTGTACCTTGGAGTGTCGGAGGTGTGCCTGGGTATGTCAGAGGTGTACCAGGTAATGTCTGTGGAGTACCTGGGAGTGTCAGAGGTGTACCAGGGAGTGTCAGTGGTGTACCTGGGAGTGTCATTGGTGTACCTGGGAGTGTCAGGGGTATACCTGGAAGTGTCAGAGGTGTACCTGGGATTGATAGAGGTGTACCAGGGAGTGTCTGAGGTGTACCTGGGAGTGTCAGGGGTGTACCTGGGAGTGTCAGGGGTGTACCTGGGAGTGACAGCGGTGTACCCGGGAGTGTCAGAGGTGTACCTGTTAGTGTCAGAGGTGTACGTGGGAGTGTCACAAGTTTTCCTGAGAGTGTCATTGGTGTACCTGGGAGTGTTTGAGGTGTAACTGGGAGTGTCAAAGGAGTACCAGGGAGTGTCAGAGGTGTACCTGGGAGTGTCAGAGGTGTGCCTGGGGTGTCAGGGAGTGTGCCTGGGGTGTCGGAGGTGTGCCTGGGAGTGTCAGAGGTGTACCTGGGAGGGTGTCAGTGGTGTACCTGGGAGTGTCATTGGTGTACCTGGGAGTGTCAGAGGTGTACCTGGGAGTGTCTGAGGTGTACCTGGAATTGTCAGAGGTGTACCTGGGTTGTCAGGGGTGTAACTGGGAGTGTCAGGGGTGTACCTGGGAGTGACAGCGGTGTACCTGGGAGTGTCTGAGGTGTACCTGGGAGTGTCTGAGGTGTACCTGGGAGTGTCTGAGGTGTACCTTGAAGTGTCTGAGGTGTACATGGAGTGTCAGAGGTGTACCTGGGAGTGTCAGAGGTGTACTTGGGAGTGTGAGAGGTGTAACTGGACGTGTCAGAGATGTACCTGGAAGTGTCAGAGGTGTACCTGGGAGTGTCTGAGGTGTACCTGGGAGTGTCAGAGGAGTACCTGAGTGTGTCAGAGGTGTACCTGGGAGTGTCAGGGGTCTGGGAGTGTCAGAGGAGTACCTGGGAGTGTCAGAGGTATGCACTGGGACTGTCAGGGGTATTACCTGGGAATGTCGAAGTGTACCTGGGAATGTTAGAGATGTAATTGGGAGTGTCAGAGATGTACCTGGGAGTATCAGAGGTGTACCTGGGAGTAACAGAGGTGTACCTGGGAGTGTCAGAGGTGTACCTGGGAGTGTCAAAGGTGTACCTGGGAGTGTCAAAGGTGCACCTGGGAGCGTCAGAGGTGTACCTGGGAGCGTCAGAGGTGTTCCTGAGAGTGTCAGAGGTGTACCTGGGAGTGTCTGACGTGTACCTGGAAGTGTGAGAGGTGTACATGGAGTGTCAGAGGTGTATCTGGGAGTGTCAGAGGTGTATCTGGGATTGTCAGCAGTGTACCTGGGAGTGTCAGGGGTGTGCCTGGGAGTGTCAGCAGTGTACCTGGGAGTGTCAGGGGTGTGCCTGGGAGTGTCAGGGGTGTGCCTGGGAGTGTCAGGGGTGCACTTGGGAGTGTCACAGGTGCACCTGGGAGTGTCTGAGGTGTCCCTGGGAGTGTCTGAGCTGTACCTGGGAGTATCTGAGGTGTACCTGGTAGTGTCTGAGGTGTACCTGGCAGTGTCTGAGGTGTACCTTGGAGTGTCAGCGGTGTACCTGGGAGTGTCAGAGGTGTACCTGGCAGTGTCAGCGGTGTACCTGGGAGTGTCAGCGGTGTACCTGGGAGCGTCAAAGGAGTACCTGGGAGTGTCAGAGGTGTACCTGGTAGTGTCAGTGGTGTACCTGGGAGTGTCAGAGGTGTACCTGGGAGTGTCATGTGTACCTGGGAGTGTCAGAGGTGAACCTGGAAGTGTCAGAAGTATACCTGGGAGTGTCGGAGGTGTTCCTGAGAGTGTCAGAGGTGTACCTGGGAGTGTGAGAGGTGTACCTGGGAGTGTCAGATGTGTACCTGGGAGTGTCTGGGGTGTACCTGGGAGTGTCTGAGGTGTACCTGGGAGTGTCAGAGAAGTACCTGGGAGTGTCAGAGGTGTACCTGGGAGTGTCAGAGGTGTACCTGGGAGTGTCAGAGCTGTACCAGGGAGTGTCAGTGGAGTACCTGGGAGTGTCAAAGGTGTACCTGGGAGTGTCGGAGGTGTACCTGGGACTGTCGGAGGTGTACTTGGGAGTGCAAGAGGTGTACCTGGGAGTGTCGGAGATGTACCTGGGAATGTCACAGGTGTACCTGGGACTGTCAGAGGTGTACCTGGCAGTGTCAAAGTTGTACCTGGGGGTGTCAGAGGTGTACATGGGAGTGTCAGAGGTGTACCTGGGAGTGTCAGAGGTGTACCTGGGTGTGTCAGAGGTGTACCTGCGAGTGTCAGAGGAGTACCTGGGAGCGTCAAAGGTGTACCTGGGAGTGTCAGAGGTGTACCTGGTAGTGTCAGTGGTGTACCTGGGAGTGTCAGAGGTGTACCTGGGAGTGTCATTGGTGTACCTGGGAGTGTCAGAGGTGTACCTGGAAGTGTCAGAGGTGTACCTGGGTGTATCGGAGATGTACCTGGGAGTGTCAGAGGTGTACCTAGGAGTGTCAGAGGTGTACCAGGGAGTATCAGAGGTGAACCAGGGAGTGTCAGAGGTGAACCAGGGAGTGTCAGAGGTGAACCAGGGAGTATCTGAGGTGTACCTGGGATTACCGGATGTGTACCTGGGAGTATGAGAGGTGTGCCTGGCAGTGTCAGTGGTGTACCTGGGAGTGTGAGAAGTGTACCTGGGAGTGTCGGAGGTGAACCTCGGAGTGTCGGAGGTGTATCTGCGAGAGTCAGAGGTGTACCTTGGAAGTGTCAGGGGTGTACCTGGAAGTGTCAGAGGTGTACATGGAAATGTCAGAGGTGTACCTGGGAGTGTCACTGGTGTACCTGGGAGTGTCAGAGGTGTTCCTGAGAGTGTCAGAGTAGTACCTGGAAGTGTCAGAGGTGTACCTGGGAGTGTCTGAGGTGTACCTGGAAGTGTCAGAGGTGTACCTGGAAGTGTCAGAGGTGTACCTGGGAGTGTCATTGGTGTATCTGGGAGTGTCAGAGGTGTACCAGGGAGTGTCAGTGGTGTTCCTGGGAGTGTCATTGGTGTACCTGGGAGTGTCAGAGGTGTACCTGGAAGTGTCAGGTGTGTAACTGGAAGTGTCAGGGGTGTACCTGGAAGTGTCAGAGGTGTACCTGGGAGTGCCTGAGGTGTACCTGGGAGTGTCTGAGGTGTACCTGGTGTCTGCAGGCTGTGCCTGGGGTGTCTGGGGTGTGCCTGGTGGTGTCTGGGGTGTACCTGGGGAGTGTAAGAGGTGTACCTGGGAGTGTCAGAGGTGTACCTGGGAGTGTCAGAGGTGTTCCTGGGAGTGTCGGAGGAGTACCTGGGAGCGTCAAAGGAGTACCTGGGAGTGTCAGAGGTGTACATGGGAGTGTCTGAGGTGTTCCTGGGAGTGTCTGAGGTGTACCGGGAAGTGTCTGAGGTGTACATGGAATGTCAGAGGTGTATCTTGCAGTGTCAGCGGTGTACCTGTGAGTGTCAGCGGTGTACCTGGGAGTGTCAAAGGTATACCTGGGCGTATCAGAGGTGTACCTGGGAGTATCAGAGGTGTACCTGGGAGTGTCAGGTGTGTACCTGGAAGTGTCAGGGGTGTACCTGGAAGTGTCAGTGGTGTTCCTGGGAGTGTCGGAGGAGTACCTGGGAGCGTCAAAGGAGTACCTGGGAGTGTCAGAGGTGTACCTGGGAGTGTCAGAGGTGTACCTGAGAGTGTCTGAGGTGTTCCTGGGAGTGTCTGAGGTGTACCTGGAAGTGTCTGAGGTGTACATGGAATGTCAGAGGTGTATCTTGCAGTGTCAGCGGTGTACCTGGGAGTGTCAGCGGTGTACCTGGGAGTGTCAGAGGTATACCTGGGCGTATCAGAGGTGTACCTGGGAGTGTCAGAGGTGTACCTGGGAGTGTCAGAGGTGTACCTTGGGAGTGTCAGAGGTGTACCTGGTAGTGTCTGTGGTGTACCTGGGAGTGTGAGAGTTGTACTTGGGAGTGTGATTGGTGTACCTGGGAGTGTCAGAGGTGTATCTGGAAGTTTGAGAGGTGTACCTGGGAATAGCGGAGGTGTACCTGGGAGTGTCAGGGGTGTACCTGGGAGTGTGAACTGGAAGTGTCGGAGGTGTACCTGGGAGTGTCAGAGGCGTACCTGGGAGTGGCAGAGTAGAACCTGGAAGTGTCAGAGGTGTACCTGGGAGTGTCTGAGGTGTACCTTGGGAGTGTCAGGGGAGAACCAGGGAGTGAAAGAGGTGTACCTGGTAGTGTCAGTGGTTTACCTTGTGAGTGTCAGAGTTGTACTTGGGAGTGTGATTGGTGTACCTGGGAGTGTCAGAGGTATATCTGGAAGTGTCAGAGATGTATCTGGAAGTGTCAGGGGTGTACCTGGAAGTGTCAGGGGTGTACCTGGAAGTGTCAGAGGTGTACCTGGGAGTGCCTGAGGTGTACCTGGGATTGTCAGAGGTGTAACTGAGAGTGTCAGGGGTGTAACTGGGAGTGTCAGGGGTGTACCTGGAGTGTCATAGGTGTATCTGGCAGTGTCAGTGGTGTACCTGGGAGTGTCAGAGTTGTACTTGGAAGTGTGATTGGTGTACCTGGGAGTGTCAGATGTGCACTTGGGAGTGTCACAGGTGCACCTGGGAGTTATAGAGGTGTAACTGGGAGTGTCTGAGCTGTACCTGGGAGTGTCTGAAGAGTACCTGGCAGTGTCTGAGGAGTACCTGGCAGTGTCAGCGGTGTACCTGGGAGTGTCAGGGGTGTACGTGGGAGTGTCAGCGGTGTACCTGGGAGTGTCAGAGGTGTACCTGGGAGTGTCAGAGGTGTTCCTGGGAGTGTCGGAGGAGTACCTGGCAGCGTCAAAGGAGTACCTGGGAGTGTCAGAGGGGTACCTGGTAGTGTCAGTGGTGTACCTGGGAGTGTCATAGTTGCACTTGGGAGTGTGATTGGTGTACCTGGGAGTGTCAGAGGTGTATCTGGTAGTATCATTGGTGTACCTGGGAGTGTCAGAGGTGTACCTGGTAGTATCATTGGTGTACCTGGGAGTGTCAGAGGTGTATCTGGAAGTGTCAGAGGTGTACCTGGGAGTATGAGAGGTGTAGCTGGGAGTGTCAAAGGTGTACCTGGGTGTGTGAGAAGTGTACCTGGGAGTGTCAGAGATGTACCTGGGATTGTCGGAGGTGTACCTAGGAGTGTCAGAGGTGTGCCTGGGAGTGTCAGAGGTGCACTTGGGATTGTCACAGGTGCACCTGGGAGTATCTGAGGTGTTACTGGGAGTGTCTGAGCTTTACCTGGGAGTGTCTGAGGTGTACCTGGCAGTGTCTGAGGTGTACCTGACAGTGTCAGCAGTGTACCTGGGAGTGTCAGCGGTGTACCTGGGAGTATCATTGGTGTACCTGGAAGTGCCAGGGGTTTTCCTGGAAGTGTCAGAGGTGTACCTGAGTGTGTCATTGGTGTACATGGGAGTGTCAAAGGTGTACCAGGGAGTGTCAGAGGTGAACCAGGGAATGTAAGTGGAGTACCTGGGAGTGTCAGAGGTGTACCTGGGAGTGTCAGCGGTGTACCTGGGAGTGTCAGAGGTGTTCCTGAGAGTGTCAGAGGTGTACCTGGGAGTGTTAGAGGTGTACCTGGGAGTGTCGGAGGTGTACCTGATAGTATCATTGGTGTACCTGGGAGTGTCAGAGGTGTATCTGGAAGTATCAGAGGTGAACCAGGGAGTGTCTGAGGTGTACCTGGAAGTATCGGAGGTGTACCTGGGAGTATCGGAGGTGTACCTGGGAGTGTCAGAGGTGTACCTGGTAGAATCATTGGTGTACCTGGGAGTGTCATAGGTGTATCTGGAAATGTCAGAGGTGTACCTGGGAGTATGTGAGGTGTACCTGGGAGTTTCAAAGGTGTACCTGGGTGTGTGAGAAGTGTACCTGGGAGTGTCAGAGGTGTACCTGGGTGTGTCGGGGGTGTACCTGGGAGTGTCAGAGGTGTGCCTGGGAGTGTCAGAGGTGCACTTGGGAGTGTCACAAGTGCACCTGGGAGTGTCTGAGGTGTTACTGGGAGTGTCTGAGCTTTACCTGGGAGTGTCTGAGGTGTTCCTGGCAGTGTCAGCGGTGTACCTGGCAGTGTCAGCGGTATACCTGGGAGTGTCAGCGGTGTACCTGGGAGTGTCAGAGGGTGTGCCTGGGAGTGTCGTTGGTGTACCTGGGAGTGTCAAGGGTGTGCCTGGAAGTGTCAGGTGTGTACCTGGAAGTGTCAAAGGTGTACCTGGGAATGTCAGAGGTGTACCTGGGAGTGTCAGAGGTGTTCCTTAGACTGTCAGAGGTGTACCTGGGAGTGTCAGAGGTGTACTTTGAAGAGTCAGAGGTGTACCTGGGAGTGTCATTGGTGTACCTGGGAGTGTCAGAGGTGTACCAGGGAGTGTCAGTGGTGTACCTGGGAGTGTCATTGGTGTACTTGGTAGTGTCAGAGGTGTACCTGGAAGTATCAGGGGTGTACCTGGAAGTGTCAGGGGTGTACCTGGAAGTGTCAGAGGTGTACCTGGGAGTGCCTGAGGTGTACCTGGGAGTGTCTGAGGAGCACCTGGGAGCGTCAAAGGAGTACCTGGGAGTGTCAGAGGTGTACCTGGGATTGTTAGAGGTGTACCTGGGAGTGTCTGAGGTGTACCTGGGAGTGTCTGAGGTCTACCTGGAAGTGTCTGAGGTGTACATGGAATGTCAGAGGTGAATCTTGCAGTGTCAGCGGTGTACCTGGGAGTATCAGCAGTGTACCTGGGAGTGTCAGAGGTATAACTGGGCGTATCAGAGGTGTACATGGGAGTGTCAGAGGTGTTCCTGGGAGTGTCAGAGGTGTGCCTGGGAGTGTCAGAGGTGTACCTGGTAGTGTCACTGGTGTACCTGGGAGTGTCAGAGTTGTACTTGGGAGTGTGATTGGTGTACCTGGGAGTGTCAGAGGTGTATCTGGAAGTGTCAGAGGTGTACCTGGAAGTCTCAGGGGTGTACCTGGAAGTGTCAAGGGTGTACCCGGAAGTTTCAGAAGTGTACCTGGGAGTGAATGAGGTGTACCTGGGATTGTCAGAGGTGTACCTGGGAGTGTCAGGGGTGTAACTGGGAGTGTCATGGGTGTACCTGGAGTGTCATAGGTGTATCTGGTAGTGTCAGTGGTGTACCTGGGAGTGTCAGAGTTGTACTTGGGAGTGTGATTGGTGTACCTGGGAGTGTCAGAGGTGTATCCGTAAGTGTCAAAGGTGTACCTGGGAGTGTCAGGGGTGTAACTGGGAGTGTCGGAGGTGTAACTGGGAGTGTCAGTGGTGTACCTGGGAGTGTCAGAGGTGTACCTGGGAGTGTCAGAGTAGTACCTGGGAGTGTCATAGGTGTACCAGGGAGTGTCAAAGGTGAACCAGGGAGTGTCAGAGGTGAACCAGGGAGTGTCTGAGGTGTACCTTGGAGTATCGGAGGTGTGCCTGGGAGTATCGGAGGTTTACCTGGGAGTGTCAGAGGTGTACCTGGTAGTATCATTGGTGTTCCTGGGAGTGTCAGAGGTGTATCTGGAAGTGTCAGAGGTGAACCAGGGAGTGTCTGAGGTGTACCTGGGAGTATCGGAGGTGTACCTGGGAGTGTCAGAGGTGTACCTGGTAGTATCATTGGTGTGGCCTGGGAGGCGTTGGGAGGTGCACCTGGGACCAGGAGGTGTATCTGAAGGTCAGAGGTGCACCTGGGAGAAGGAGAGGTGTACCTGGGAGGCCAAAGGTGGCATTTGGGTGTGTGGGAGGCGTGTACCTGGGAGTATCGGAGGTGTACCTGGGAGTATCGGAGGTGTACCTTGGAGTGTCAGAGGTGTACCTGGTATTATCATTGGTGTACCTGGGAGTGTCAAAGGTGTATCTGGAAGTGTCAGAGGTGTATCTGGAAGTGTCAGAGGTGTACCTGGGAGTATGAGAGGTGTACCTGGGAGTGTCAAAGGTGTACCTGGGTGTGTGAGAAGTGTACCTGGGAGTGTCAGAGGTGTACCTGGGAGTGTCGGAGGTGTACCTGTGAGTGTCAGAAGTGTGCCCGGGAGTGTCAGAGGTGCATTTGGGAGTGTCACAGGTGCACCTGAGAGTGTCTGAGGTGTTACTGGGAGTGTCTGAGCTTTACCTGGGAGTGTCTGAGGTGTACCTGGCATTGTCTGAGGTGTACCAGGCAGTGTCAGCGGTGTACCTGGGAATGTCAGCGGTGTACCTGGGAGTATCATTGGTGTACCTGGAAGTGTCAGGGGTGTACCTGGAAGTGTCAGAGGTGTACCTGAGTGTGTCATTGGTGTACCTGGGAGTGTCAGAGGTGTACCAGGGAGTGTCAGAGGTGAACCAGGGAGTATCTGAAGTGTTCCTGGGAGTATCGGAGGTGTACCTGGGAGTGTCAGATGTGTGCCTGGGAGTGTCAGAGGTGCACTTGGGAGTGTCACAGGTGCACCTGAGAGTTTCTGAGGTGTAACTGGGAGTGTCTGAGCTTTACCTGGGAGTGTCTGAAGTGTACCTGGCAGTGTCTGAGGTGTACCTGCCAGTGTCAGCGGTGCACCTGGGAGTGTCAGGGGTGTACCTGGGAGTGTCAGCGGTGTACCTGGGAGTGTCAGAGGTGTACCTGGGAGTGTCAGAGGTGTTCCTGGGAGTGTCGGAGGAGTACCTGGCAGCATCAAAGGAGTACCTGGGAATGTCAGAGGAGTACCTGTCAGCGTCAAAGGAGTACCTTGGAGTGTCAGAGGTGTACCTGGTAGTGTCAGTGGTGTACCTGGGAGTGTCAGAGTTGTACTTGGGAGTGTGATTGGTGTACCTGGGAGTGTCACAGGTGTATCCGGAAGTGTCAGAGGTGTACCTGGGAGTATCAGAGGTGTACCTGGGAGTGTCAGGGGTGTACCTGGGAATGTGGGAGGAGTACCTGGGAGTGTCAGAGGAGTACCTGGCAGCGTCAAAGGTGTACCTTGGAGTGTCAGAGGTGTACTTCGTAGTGTCAGTGGTGTACCTGGGATTGTCAGAGTTGTACTTGGGAGTGTGATTGGTGTACTTGGGAGTGTCACAGGTGTATCCGGAAGTGTCAGAGGTGTACATGGGAGTATCAGAGGTGTACCTGGGAGTGTCAGGGGTGTACCTGGGAATGTCAGAGGTGTACCTGGGAGTGTCAAAGGTCAACCAGGGAGTGTCAGAGGTGAACCAGGGAATGTCAGTGGAGTACCTGGGAGTGTCAGAGGTTTACCTGGGAGTGTCAGCGGTGTACCTGGGAGTGTGAGAAGTGTGCCTGGGAGTGTCAGAGGTGTACCTGGAAGGGTCAGGGGTGTACCTGGAAGTGTCAGGGGTCTACCTGAAAGTGTCAGAGGTGTACCTGGGAGTGCCTGAGGTGTAACTGTGAGTGTCAGCGGTGTACCTGGGAGTGTCAGAGGTGTATCTGGAAGGGTCAGGGGTGTACCTGGAAGTGTCAGGGGTCTACCTGAAAGTGTCAGAGGTGTACCTGGGAGTGCCTGAGGTGTAACTGTGAGTGTCAGCGGTGTACCTGGGAGTGTCAGATGTGTGCCTGGGAGTGTCAGAGGTGCACTTGGGAGTGTCACAGGTGCACCTGGGAGTTTCTCAGGTGTAACTGGGAGTGTCTGAGCTTTACCTGGGAGTGTCTGAAGTGTACCTGGCAGTGTCTGAGGTGTACCTGGCAGTGTCAGCGGTGTACCTGGGAGTGTCAGGGGTGTACCTGGGAGTGTCTGAGAAGTACCTGGGAGTATCGGAGGTGTGCCTGGGAGTGTAGGAGGTGTACCTGGGAGTGTCAGAGGTGTACCTGGTAGTATCATTCGTATACCTGGGAGTGTCAGAGGTGTATCTGGATGTGTCAGAGGTGAACCAGGGAGTGTCTGAGGTGTACCTGGAAGTATCGGAGGTGTACCTGGGAGTATCGGAGGTGTACCTGGGAGTGTCAGAGGTGTACCTGGTAGTATCATTGGTGTACCTTGGAGTGTCAGAGGTGTATCTGGAAGTGTCAGAGGTGTACCTGGGAGTATGAGACGTGTACCTGGGAGTGTCAAAGGTGTACCTGGGTGTGTGAGAAGTGTACCTGGGAGTGTCAGAGGTACACTTGGGCGTGTCACAGGTGCACCTGGGAGTGTCTGAGGTGTTACTGGGAGTGTCTGAGCTTTACCTGGGAGTGTCTGAGGTGTACCTGGGAGTGTCTGAGGTGTACCTGGGAGTGTCAGGGGAGAACCAGGGAGTGTAAGAGGTGTACCCGGGAGTGTCAGAGGAGTACCAGGGAGTGTCAGAGGTGAACCAGGGAGTGTCAGAGGTTATCCAGGGAGTGTCTGAGGTGTACCTGGGAGTATCGGAGGTGTGCCTGGGAGTATCGGAGGTGTACCTGGGAGTGTCAGAGGTGTACCTGGTAGTATCATTGGTACACCTGGGAGTGTCAGAGGTGTATCTGGAAGTGTCAGAGGTGAACCAGGCAGTGTCTGAGGTGTACCTGGGAGTATCGGAGGTGTACCTGGAAGTGTCAGAGGTGTACCTGGTAGTATCATTGGTGTACCTGGGAGTGTCAGAGGTGTATCTGGAAGTGTCAGAGGTGTACCTGGGAGTATGGTGTACCTGGGAATTATCAAGGTGCTGGGTGTGAGAAGTGTACCTGGGAGTGTCAGAGGTGTACCTGGAGGTGTCGGAGGTGTACCTGGGAGTGTCAAAGGTGTGCCTGGGAGTGTCAGAGGTGCACTTGGGAGTGTCACAGGTGCACCTGAGAGTGTCTGAGGTGTACCTGGCAGTGTCTGAGGTGTACCAGGCAGTGTCAGCGGTATACCTGGGAGTGTCAGCGGTGTACCTGGGAGTATCATTGGTGTACCTGGAAGTGTCAGGGGTGTTCCGGGAAGTGTCAGAGGTGTACCTGAGTGTGTCATTGGTGTACCTGGAAGTGTCAGAGGTGTACCAGGGAGTGTCAGAGGTGTATCTGGGAGTGTCATTGGTGTACCTGGGAGTGTCAGGGGTGTACCTGGAAGTGTCAGGGGTGTACCTGGAAGTGTCAGAGGTGTACCTGGGAGTGTCAGAGGTGTACCTGGTAGTATCATTGGAGTACCTGGGAGTGTCCTAGGTGTATCTGGAAGTGTCAGAGGTGTACCTAGGAGTATGAGAGGTGAACCTGGGAGTGTCAGAGGTGTATCTGGAAGTGTCAGAGGTGTACCTGGGAGTATGAGAGGTGTACCTGGGAGTGTCAAAGGTGTACCTGGGTGTGTGAGAAGTGTACCTGGGAGTGTCAGAGGTGTACCTGGGAGTGTCGGAGGTGTACCTGGGAGTGTCAGAGGTTTGCCTGGGAGTGTCAGAGGTACACTTGGGAGTGTCACAGGTGCACCTGGGAGTGTCTGAGGTGTTACTGGGAGTGTCTGAGGTGTTACTGGGAGTGTCTGAGCTTTACCTGGGAGTGTCTGAGGTGTACCTGGCAATGTCTGAGGTGTACCTGGCAGTGTCAGCGGTGTACCTGGGAGTGTCAGAGGTGTACATGGGAGTGTGAGAGTAGTACCTGGGAGTGTCAGAGGTGTACCTGGGAGTGTCTGAGATGTACCTGGGAGTGTCAGGGGAGACCAAGAGAGTGTTAGAGGTGTACCTGGGAGTGTGAAAGGTGTACCAAGGAGTGTCAGAGGTGAACCAGGGAGAGTCAGAGGTGAACCAGGGAGTGTCTGAGGTGTATTTGGGAGTATCGGAGGTGTACTTGGGATTATGAGAGGTGTGCCTGGGAGTGTCAGAGCTGTACCTGGTAGTATCATTGGTGTACCTGGGAGTGTCAGTGGTGTATCTGGAAGTGTCAGAGGTGTACCTGGGAGTATGAGAGGTGTACCTGGGAGTGTCAAAGGTGTACCTGGGTGTGTGAGAAGTGTACCTGGGAGTGTCAGAGGTGTACCTGGGAGTGTCGGAGGTGTACCTGGGAGTGTCAGAGGTGTGGCTGGGAGTGTCAGAGGTGCACATGGTAGTGTCACAGGTGCACCTGGGAGTGTCTGAGGTGTTACTGGAAGTGTCTGAGCTTTACCTGGGAGTGTCTGAGGTGTACCTGGCAGTGTGTGTGGTGTACCTGGCAGTGTCAGCGGTGTACCTGGGAGTGTCAGCGGTGTACCTAGGTGTCAGGGGTGTGCCTGGGGAGTGTGGTGTGCCTGGGGAGTGTCTGGGGTGTGCCTGGAAGTGTCAGGGGTGTGCCTGGGGTGTCTGGGGTGTGCCTAGGGTGTCAGAGGGGTGTGCCTGGGAGTGTCAGGGGTGTGCCTGGGGTGTCAGCGGGGTGACTGGGAGTGTCAGGATGTGCCTGGGAGTATCGGAGGTGTACCTGGGTCTGAGAGGTGTACCTGGGGTGTCAGAGGTGTACCTGCCAGTGTCAGAGGTGTGCCTGGTAGTGTCAGGGTGTGCCTGGGAGTGTCAGAGGTGTGCCTGGGGTGTCAGGTGTGTGACTGGGAGTGTCGGAGGTGTAACTGGGAGTGTCAAGGTGTACCTGGGGTGTCAGAGGTGTGCCTGGGAGTGTCAGGGGTGTGCCTGGGGGTGTCAGAGGTGTGCCTGGAAGTGTCAGAGGTGTGCCTCAGAGTGTCAGAGGTGTGCCTGGGGTTTATGAGGTGTGCCTGGGAGTGTCAGTGGTGTGCCTGGAGTGTCAGAGTGTGACTGGGAATGTCAGTGGTGTGCCTGGGGTGTCTGAGGTGTGCCTGGAAGTGTCAGAAGTGTGCCTGGGGGTGTCTGGGGTGTGCCTAAGGTGTCAGGTGCCTGGGGGTGTCTGGGGTGTGCCTAGGGTGTCAGAGGTGTGCCTGGGAGTGTTAGGGGTGCCTGGGAGCATCAGAGGTGTGCCTGGGAGTGTCAGAGGTGTGCCTGGAAGTGTCAGAGGTGTGCCTAGTGTCAGTGGTGTGCCTGGGGTGTCATTGGTGTGCCTGGGGTGTCTGGGGTGCACCTGGGGTCAGTGGTGTGCCTGGGGTGTCAGGTGCGTGCCAGGGAGTGTCAGAGGTGTGCCTGGGGTGTCTGAGGTGTGCCTGGGAGTGTTAGAGGGGTACCTGGGGCATGGGGTGTGCCTGGAGTGTCGGTGTGCCTGGAAGTGTCAGAGGTGTGCCTGGGAGTGTCGGTGTGCCTGGGGTGTCGTTGTGCCCTGGGGTGTCTGGGGTGCACCTGGGGTGTCAGTGGTGTGCCTGGGGAGTGTCAGGTGCGTGCAGGGAGTGTCAGAGGTGTACCTGGGAGTGTCAGAGGTGTGCCTGGGGAGTGTCATTGGGTGTGCCTGGGAGTGTCGGAGGTGTGCCCAAGTGTCAGGGTGTGCCTGGGAATGTCAGGGTGTGCCTGGGGTGTCAGGTGCCTGGGGTGTGTGAGGTGTGCCTGGGGTGTCTGAGGTGTGCCTGGGTGTCTGACGTGTGCCTGGGGTGCCAGAGGGAGTACCTGGGGTGTCAGTGGTGTGCCTGGGGTGTGGAGTGTGGCTGGGTGTCAAGGTGTGCCTGGAGTGTCAGAGGTGTGCCTGGGAGTGTCAGGGGTGTGCCTGGGATTGTCAGGGGTGTGCCTGGGAGTGTCAGAGGTGTGCCTGGGGTGCCAGAGGTGTGCCTGGGAGTGTCAGTGGTGTGCCTGGGGAGTGTCTGAGGTGTACCTGGGGTGTCAGAGGTGTGCCTGGGAGTGTCAGGGGTGTGCCTGGGGTGTCAGCGGTGTAACTGGGAGTGTCAGAGTGTACCTGGGGAGTATCAGGAGGTGTCCTGGGTGTGTCAGAGGTGTGCCTGGGGAGTGTCAGAGGGTGTGCCTGCCAGTGTCAGAGGTGTACCTGGTAGTGTCAGGGTGTACCTGGGAGTGTCAGAGTGTGCAAGTGTCAAGGGGTGTAACTGGGGAGTGTTGGAGGTGTAACTGGGAGTGTCAAGGTGTGCTTGGGGAGTGTCAGAGGTGTGCCAGGGGAGTGTCAGGGGGTGTGCCTGGGGAGTGTCAGAGGTGTGCCTGGGAGTGTCAGAGGGTGTGCCTCAGAAGTGTCAGAGAGGTGTATCTGGGGTTTTATGAGGTGTGCCTGGGAGTGTCAGTGGTGTGCCTGGGTGTCAGGGGTGTGCCTGGAGGTGTCAGTGGTGTGCCTGGGGTGTTCTGAGGTGTGCCTGGGAGTGTCAGAATGTGCAGGGGTGTCTGAGGTGTGCCTGGGGTGTCAGGGTGTGCCTGGGGTGTCTGGGGTGTGCCTGGAGTGTCAGAGGTGTGCCTGGGAGTGTCAGAGGTGTGCCTAGGAGTGTCAGAGGTGTGCCTGGGAGTGTCAGGGGTGTGCCTGGGGAGTGTCAGCGGTGTACCTGGGAGTGTCAGAGGTGTGCCTGGGAGTATCGGAGGGTGTACCTGGGTGTGTCAGAGGTGTGCCTGGGAGTGTCAGGGGAGGTGTGCCTGGGGTGTCAGAGGTCTGCCTGGGGTGTCTGACGTGTGCCTGGGAGTGTCAGAGGGTACCTGGGAACATCAGAGGGTACCTGGGGAGTGTGAGGTGTGCCGGGTGTCTGAGGTGTGCCCAGTGTTAGAGGGTGCCTGGGGCATCAGAGGTGTACCTGGGGGTGATGGGGTGTGCCGGGAGTGTCAGAGGTGTGCCTGGGGAGTGTCAGTGGTGTGCCTGGGGTGTCATTGGTGTGCCTGGGAGTGTCTGAGGTGCACCTGGGGTGTCAGTGGTGTGCCTGGGGAGTGTCAGGTGCGTACCAGGGAGTGTCAGAGGTGTACCTGGGAGTGTCAGAGGTGTGCCTGGGAGTGTCATTGGTGTGCCTGGGGAGTGTCGGAGGTGTGCCTGGGAGTGTCAGGGGTGTGCCTGGGAGTGTCAGAGGTGTGCCTGGGAGTGTCAGAGGTGTGCCTGGGGTGTCTGACGTGTACCTAAGAGTGTCAGAGGGTACCTGGGGAGCATCAGAGGAGTGCCTGGGAGTGTCAGGAGGTGTGCCTGGGGTGTCAGAGGTGTGCACTGGGGTGTCAGTGGAGTGGGTGTCATTGGTGGCCTGGAAGTATCAGAGGTGTGCCTGGGTGTGTCAGAGGTGTGCCTGGGGAGTGTCAGAGGTGTGCCTGGTGGTGTCAGTGGTGTGCCTGGCAGTGTCAGGGGTGTGCATGGGGAGTGTCTGGTGTGCCTGGGAGTGTCAGAGGTGTGCCTGGGGAGTATCGGAGGTGTGCCCGGGTGTGTCAGAGGTGTGCCTGGGAGTGTCAGAGGGTGTGCCTGCGAGTGTCAGAGGTGTGCATGGGAGTGGGGTGTGCACCGAGTGTCAGAGTGTGCCTGGGAGTGTCAGAGGTGCAACTGGGAGTGTCTGATGTGTGTTCCTGGGGAGTGTCAGAGGTGTGCCTGGGAGTGTCTGGGGTGTGCCTGGGAGTGTCAGAGTTGTACCTGGGGTGTTGGAGTTGTGCCTGGGGTGCAGAGGTGTGCCTAAGTGTGGTGTGCCTGGGAGTGTCAGGTGTGTACCAGGAGTGTCAGAGTTGTACCTGGGGGTGTCAGAGGTGTGCCTGGGGTGCCAGAGGTGTGCCTGGGAGTGTCAGTGTTGTGCCTGGGGTGTCAGGTGTACCAGGGAGTGTCAGAGGTGTGCCTTGGGTGTCAGAGGTGCACCTGGGGAGTGTCTGAGGTGTACCTGGAAGTGTCAGGGTGTGCCTGGAAGTGTCAGGGGTGTGCCTCGACGTGTCAGATGTGTGTGCCTGGGAGTGTCTGGGGTGTGCCTGGGGTCAGTGGTGTGCCTGGGGTATCAGGGGTTTTACCTGGGGTGTCAGTGGTGTGCCTGGGGAGTGTCTGGGGTGTACCTGGAAGTGTCGAAATGTGCCTGGGAGTGTCTGGAGGTGTGCCTGGGAGTGTCAGGGTGTACCTGGGAGTGTCAGGGGGTGTGCCTGGGGAGTGTCAGCGGTGTGACTGGGAGTGTCAGAGATGTGCCTGGGAGTATCAGAGGTGTGCCTGGGTGTGTCAGAGGTGTGCCTGGGGTGTCAGAGGTGTGCCTGGGGTGTCAGAGGTGTGCCTGGGAGTGTCTGACGTGTGCCTGAAGGTGTCAGAGGGGTACCTGGGAACATCAGAGGAGTGCCTGGGAGTGTCAGAGGTGTGCCTGGGGAGTGTCAGAGGTGTAACCAGGAGTGTCAGTGGGTACCTGGGAGTGTCATTGGTGTACCTGGGAGTGTCAGAGGTGTACCTGGAAGTGTCAGAGGTGTGCAGTTTCAGAGAGTTCCTGGGAGTGTCTGAGGTGTGCCTGGGAGTGTCTGGGGTGTGCCTGGAAGTGTCAGAGTGGCCTGGGAGTGTCTGAGGTGTGCCTAAGAGTGTCAGAGGTGTGCCTGGGAGTGTCTGGGGTGTGCTTAGGAGTGTCAGAGGTGTGCCTGGGGTGTCAGAGGTGTGCCTGGGGTGTCTGGGGTGTGCCTGGGGTGTGGAGGAGTGCCTGGGGCATCAGAGGTGTGCCTGGGAGTGTCAGAGGTGTGCAGGGAAGTGTCAGAGGGTGTGCCTGGGAGTGTCAGTGGTGTGCCTGGGAGTGTCATTGGTGTGCCTGGGGAGTGTCTGGTGTGCCAGGTGTCATTGGTGTGCCTGGGGTGTCGGAGGTGTGCCGGGAGTGTCAGGGGTGGCCTGAGGGTGTCAGAGGTGTGCCTGGGGTGTCAGAGGTGTGCCTGGGAGTGTCTGACGTGTGCCTGAGAGTGTGTCAGAGAGGAGTGCCGGGCATCAGAGGGTACCTGGGGTGTGGGGGTGTGCCTGGGGTGTCAGAGGTGTAACTGGGAATGTCAGTGAGTGCCTGGGAGTGTCATTGGTGGCCCTGGAAGTATCGGAGGGTGTGCCTGGGTGTGTCAGAGGTGTGCCTGGGAGTGTCAGAGGTGTACCTGGTGTCAGTGGTGTGCCTGGCAGTGTCAGAGGTGTGCATGGAGTGTCTGGGGTGTACCTGGGGTATCAGAGGTGTGCTTGGGAGTATCGGAGGTGTACCTGGGTGTGTCAGAGGTGTGCCTAGTGTGGGGTGTGCCTGCCAGTGTCAGAGGTGTACATGGGGTGTCTGGGGTGTGCCTGGGGTGTCAGAGGTGTGCTTGGGGTGTGGAGGTGCAGCTGGGGGTGTCTGAGTGTGTTCTGGGGAGTGTCAGGGGTGTGCCTGGGGTGTCTGGGGAGGTGTGCCTGGGGAGTGTCAGAGTGTACCTGGGAGTGTCGGGTTGTGCCTGGGGTGCCAGAGGTGTGCCTAGGGAGTGTCAGTGGTGTACCTGGGGTGTCAGGGTGTGTGCCAGGAGTGTCAGAGTTGTACCTGGGGTGTCAGAGGTGTGCCTGGGAGTGCCAGAGGTGTGCCTGGGAGTGTCAGTGTTGTGCCTGGGATTGTCAGGTGCTTGCACAGAGGTGTCAGATGTGTGCCTTGGGGTGTCAGAGGTGCCTGGGGAGTGTCTGAGGTGTGCCTGGAAGTGTCAGAGGTGTGCCTGGAAGTGTCAGAGGTGTGCCTCGACGTGTCAGATGTGTGCCTGGGGTGTCTGGGTGTGCCTGGGAGTGTCAGTGGTGTGCCTGGGGTATCAGGGGTTTGCCTGGGGTGTCAGTGGTGTGCCTGGGGAGTGTCTGAGGTGTGCCTGGAGGTGTCAGAAATGTGCCTGGGAGTGTGGGGTGGCACCTAGGGGTGTCAGAGGTGTGCCTGGGGAGTGTCAGGGGTGGCCTGGGGAGTGTCAGCGGTGTGACTGGGAGTGTCAGAGATGTGCCTGGGGAGTATCAGTGTGCCTGGGTGTGTCAGAGGTGTACAAGTGTCAGAGGTGTGCCTGGGTGTCAGAGGTGTGCCTAGGGTGTCTGACGTGTGCCTGGGAGTGTGTCAGAGGAGTGCCTGGGAACATCAGGTGCCTGGGGAGTGTCAGAGGTGTGCCTGGAGTGTCAGAGGTGTGACTGGGGTGTCAGTGGAGTGCCTGGGAGTGTCATTGGTGTGCCTGGGAGTGTCAGGGGTGTGCCTGGAGTGTCAGAGGTGTGCCTGGGTTTCAGGGTTCCTGGGAGTGTCTGAGGTGTGGGAGTGTCTGGGGTGTGCCTGGGGTGTCAGAGATGCCTGGGAGTGTCAGGGGTGTGCCCTGGAAGTATCAGGAGGTGGACCTGGGTGTGTCAGAGGTGTGCCTGGGGTGTCAGAGGTGTACCTGCCGGTGTCAGTGGTGTGCCTGGCAGTGTCAGAGGTGTGCATGGGGAGTGTCTGGAGGTGTGCCTGGGGTGTCAGGGGTGTGCTTGGGAGTATCGGAGGTGTGCCTGGGTGTGTCAGGTGTGCCTGCGAGTGTCAGAGGTGTGCCTGCCAGTGTCAGGAGTTGTGCCTGGAGTGTCAGAGGTGTGCCTCGAGTGTCAGAGGTGCCTGGGGTGTCTGAGGTGTGCCTGGGTGTCAGTGGTGTGCAGGTGTCAAGGTGTGCCTGGGGAGTGTCAGTGGGTGTGCCTGGGGAGTGTCTGGGGTGTGCCTGGAAGTGTCAGAAGTGTGCCTGGGAGTGTCTGGGGTGTGCCTAGGGTGTCGGGGTGTGCCTGGGAGTGTCAGGGGTGTGCCTGGGAGTGTCAGAGGTGTGCCTGGGGAGTGTCAGAGGTGTACCTGGGGTGTCAGGGGTGTACCTGGAGTGTCGGCAGTGTATCTGGGAGTGTCAGAGGGTGTACCTGGGAGTGTCAGGAGTGTACCAGGAGTTCAGGGGTGTGCCTGGGATTGTCAGGGGTGTGCCTGGGAGTGTCAGGGGTGTGCCTGGGAGTGTCGACAGTGTGTCTGGGAGTGTCAGGGGTGTGCCTGGGGTGTCAGGGTGTGCCTGGGAGTGTCAGAGGTGTGCCTGGGAGTGTCTGAGGTGTGCCTGGGGTGTCAGGAGGTGTGCCTGGGGAGTGTCAGAGGTGTACCTGGGGTGTCAGGGGTGTGCCTGGGAGTGTCAGAGGGTGTGCCTGGGAGGTGTCAGGGGTGTGCCTGGGAGTGTCAGAGGTGTGCCTGGGAGTGTCAGGGTGTGCCTGGGGTGTCAGAGGTGTGCCTGGGGGAGTATGTGTGGTGTGCCTGGGGTGTCAGGGGTGTGCCTGGGGGTGTCTGAGGTGTGCCAGGGTGTCTCAGGTGTGCCTGGGTGTCAGAGGTGTGCCTGGGGAGTGTCTGAGGTGTGCCTGGGGTGTCAGGGTGTGCCTGGGGTGTCAGAGGTGCACCTGGGGTGTCTGAGGTGTGCCTGGGAGTGTCTGAGGTGTGCCTGGGAGTGTCAGAGGTGTACCTGGGGAGTGTCAGTGGTGTGCTGGGGAGTGTCGGAGGTGTAACTGGGGAGTGTCAGAGGTGTGCCTGGGAGTGTCAGAGGTGTGCCTGGGGAGTGTCAGGGGTGTACCTGGGGTGTCAGGGGTGTGCCTGGGAGTGTCAGAGGTGTGCCTGGGAGTGTCAGAGGTGTGCCTGGGGAGTGTCAGTGGGGTACTGGGGAGTGTCTGGTGTGCCTGGGGTGTCAGAGGTGTGCCTGGGTGTCAGGGTGTGCCTGGGAGTGTCAGGGTGTGCCTGGGAGTGTCAGAGGTGTGCCTGGGGTGTCAGGTGTGCCTGGGTGTGTCAGGGTGTACAGTGTCAGAGGTGTGCCTGGGAGTGTCAGAGGTGTGCCTGGTGAGTGTCAGAGGTGTGCCTGGGAGTGTCAGAGGTGTGCCTGGGAGTGTCAAGGGTGTAACTGGGGTGTTGGAGGTGTAACTGGGGAGTGTCAAGGTGTGCCTGGGAGTGTCAGAGGTGTGCGGGGAGTGTCAGGGTGTGCCTGGGGTGTCAGAGGTGTGTCCTGGGAGTGTCAGAGGTGTGCCTGGGAGTGTCAGAGGTGTATCTGGGGTGTATGAGGTGTACACTGAGTGTCAGTGGTGTGCAAGTGTCAGGGGTGTGCCTGGGAGTGTCAGTGGTGTGCCTGGGGTGTGGGGGTGCCTGGGAGTGTCAGAGGTGTGCCTGGGGTGTCAGGTGCGTGCCTGGGAGTGTCAGAGGTGTACCTGGGAGTGTCAGAGGTGTGCCTGGGGTGTCATTGGTGTGCCTGGGAGTGTCGGAGGTGTGCCTGGGAGTGTCAGGGGTGTGCCTGGGAGTGTCAGAGGTGTACCTGGGGTGTCAGAGGTGTGCCTGGGGAGTGTCTGAGGTGTGCCTGGGAGTGTCAGAGGTGTGCCTGGGAGTATGAGAGTGCCTGGGAGTGTCAGAGTGTGCCTGGGGTGTCAGAGGTGTACTGGGAGTGTCGAGGTGTACCTGGGAGTGTCAGGGGTGTGCCTGGGGGTGTCAGAGGGTGTACATGGGGTGTCTGAGGTGTGCCTGGGGTGTCAGGGTCTTGGGGAGTGTCAGAGGTGCAGCTGGGAGTGTCTGATGTGTGCCTGGGAGTGTCAGAGTGTGCCTGGGAGTGTCTGGGGTGTACCTGGGGAGTGTCAGAGTTGTGCCTGGGGAGTGTCAGGTTGTGCCTGGGGTGCCAGAGGTGTACCTAGGAGTGTCAGTGGTGTGCCTGGGAGTGTCAGGTGTGTACCAGGGAGTGTCAGAGTTGTGCCTGGGGGTGTCAGGGGTGTGCCTGGGGTGCCAGAGGTGTGCCTGGGGTGTCAGTGTTGTGCCTGGGGGTGTGTCAGGTGCTTACCAGGGGAGTGTCAGAGGTGTGCTGTGGGTGTCAGAGGTGCACCTGGGGAGTGTCTGAGGTGTGCCTGGGAAGTGTCAGAGGTGTGCCTGGAGTGTCAGGGGTGTGCCTCGACGTGTCAGATGTGTGCCTGGGGTGTCTGGAGGTGTGCCTGGGAGTGTCAGTGGTGTACCTGGGGAGTATCAGGGTTTACCTGGGAGTGTCAGTGGTGTGCCTGGGGGTGTCTGAGGGTGTGCCTGGAAGTGTCAGAAATGTGTGCCTGGGGAGTGTCTGAGGGTGTGCCTGGGAGTGTCAGAGGTGTGCCTGGGGAGTGTCAGGGGTGTGCCTGGGGAGTGTCAGCGGTGTAACTGGGGTGTCAGAGATGTGCCTGGGGTATCAGGAGGTGTGCCTGGGTGTGTCAGAGGTGTGCACCGAGTGTCAGGGTGTGCCTGGGGTGTCAGAGGTGTGCCTGGGAGTGTCTGAGCGTGTACCTGAGAGTGTCAGAGGAGTACCTGGGAACATCAGAGGTGCCTGGGAGTGTCAGAGGTGTACCTGGGAGTGTCAGAGGTGTAACCGGGGGTGTCAGTGGAGTACCTGGGGTGTCATTGGTGTGCCTGGGAGTGTCAGAGGTGTGCCTGGAAGTGTCAGAGGTGTGCCGAGTTTCAGAGAGTTCCTGGGGTGTCTGAGGTGTGCCTGGGAGTGTCTGAGGTGTGCCTGGGGAGTGTCAGAGATGCCTGGGGAGTGTCAGGGGTGTGCCTGGGTATCGGAGGTGGACCTGGGTGTGTGCAGAGGTGTACCTGGGAGTGTCAGAGTGTGCCTGCCAGTGTCAGTGGTGTGCCTGGCAGTGTCAGGGGTGTGCATGGGGAGTGTCTGGGGTGTGCCTGGGGAGTGTCAGAGGTGTGCTTGGGAGTATCAGGTGTGCCTGGGTGTGTCAGAGGTGTGCAGAGTGTCAGAGTGTGCCTGCCAGTGTCAGAGGTGTGCCTGGCAGTGTCAGAGGGTGTGCATGGGGTGTCTGGGGTGTACCTGGGAGTGTCAGGGTGTGCTTGGGGTGTCAGGTGCAGCTGGGGAGTGTGAGGTGTGCCTGGGGTGTCTGACGTGTGCCTGGGGTGCAGAGGTGTACCTGGGGTGTCAGTGGTGTGCCTGGGAGTGTCGGAGTGTGGCTGGGAGTGTCAAGGGGTGTGCCTGGGAGTGTCAGAGGTGTGCCTGGGGTGTCGGGGTGTGCCTGGGATTGTCAGGGGTGTACCTGGGAGTGTCAGAGGTGTGCAAGTGCCAGAGTGTACCTGGAGTGTCAGTGGTGTGCCTGGGGTGTCTGAGGTGTGCCTGGAGTGTCAGAGGTGTGACCTGGGAGTGTCAGGGGTGTGCCTGGGAGTGTCAGCGGTGTAACTGGGGTGTGAGATGTGCCTGGGGAGTATCGGAGGTGTGCCTGGGTGTGTCAGAGGTTGTGCCTGGGGAGTGTCAGAGGTGTACCTGCCAGTGTCAGAGGTGTGCCTGGTAGTGTCAGAGGTGTGCCTGGGAGTGTCAGGGTGTGCCTGGGAGTGTCAAGGGGTTGCACTGGGAGTGTTGGAGGTGTAACTGGGGAGTGTCAAGGTGTGCTTGGGAGTGTCAGAGGTGTGCCGGGGAGTGTCAGGGGTGTGCCTGGGAGTGTCAGAGGTGTGCCTGGAAGTGTCAGGGTGTGCCTCGAAGTGTCAGAGTGTATCTGGGAGTTTGGGGTGTACCTGGGAGTGTCAGTGGTGTGCCTGGGGAGTGTCAGGGGTGTACCTGGGAGTGTCATTGGTGTGCCTGGGGAGTGTCTGGGTGCACCTGGGAGTCAGTGGTGTGCCTGGGAGTGTCAGGTGCGTGCCAGGGTGTCAGAGGTGTGCCTGGGAGTGTCAGAGGTGTGCCTGGGGAGTGTCATTGGTGTACCTGGGAGTGTCGGAGTGTACTGGGAGTGTCAGGGGTGTGCCTGGGGTGTCAGAGGTGTGCCTGGGAGTGTCAGAGGTGTGCCTGGGGAGTGTCTGAGGTGTGTGCCTGGGGTGTCAGAGGTGCCTGGGGCATGGGGAGGAGGTGCCTGGGAGTGTCAGGAGGTGTGCCTGGGGAGTGTCAGGTGTGGCTGGGGTGTCAGTGGGTACCTGGGAGTGTCATTGGGTGTGCCTGGAAGTATCGGAGGTGTGCCTGGGTGTGTCAGGGGTGTGCCTGGGGGTGTCAGAGGTGTGCCTGGTAGTGTCAGTGGTGTGCCTGGCAGTGTCAGAGGTGTACATGGGGAGTGTCTGGTGTGCCTGGGGGTCAGAGGTGTGCCTGGGGTATCGGTGCCTGGGTGTGTCAGGGAGGTGTACCTGGGGAGTGTCAGAGGTGTGCCTGCCAGTGTCAGAGGGTGTGCATGGGGTGTCTGAGGGTGTGCCTGGGGTGTGTCAGAGTGTGCTTGGGGTGTCAGAGGTGCAGCTGGGAGTGTCTGATGTGTGCCTGGGGTGTCAGAGGTGTGCCTGGGTGTCTGAGGTGTGCCTGGGGTGTCAGAGTTGTGCCTGGGAGTGTCAGGTTGTGCCTGGGGTGCCAGGGGTGTGCCTAGGAGTGTCAGTGGTGTGCCTGGGAGTGTCAGGTGTGTGCAGGGGAGTGTCAGGTTGTGCCTGGGGTGTCAGGGGTGTGCCTGGGGAGTGCCAGAGGTGTGCCCTGGGGTGTCAGTGGTGTGCCTGGGGAGTGTCAGGTGCGTGCCAGGAGTGTCAGAGGTGTGCCTGGGGAGTGTCAGGGGTGTGCCTGGGAGTGTCTGAGGGTGTGCCTGGGTGTCAGAGGTGTGCCTGGAGGTGTCAGAGGTGTGCCTCGACGTGTCAGATGTGTGCCTGGGGTGTCTGAGGGTGTGCCTGGGGTGTCAGTGGGTGTACCTGGGGTATCAGGTGTTTGCCTGGGGAGTGTCAGTGGTGTGCCTGGGAGTGTCTGAGGTGTGCCTGGAAGTGTCAGAAACGTGCCTGGGGTGTCTGGGGGTGTGCCTAGGAGTGTCAGAGGTGTGCCTGGGAGTGTCAGGGGTGTGCCTGGGGGTGTCAGCAGTGTGTAACTGGGAGTGTCAGAGATGTACCTGGGGTATCGGAGGTGTGCCTGGGTGTGTCAGAGGTGTGCCTGGGAGTGTCAGAGGTGTGCCTGGGGTGTCAGGGTGTGCCTGGGGGTGTCTGAGCGTGTGCCTGGGAGTGTCAGAGGAGTGCCTGGGAACATCAGAGGGGCCTGGGGTGTCAGAGGTGTAGCCTGGGGGTGTCAGGGTGTAACTGGGGAGTGTCAGTGGAGTGCCTGGGGTGTCATTGGTGTGCCTGGGGTGTCAGAGGTGTACCTGGAAGTGTCAGAGGTGTGCCTGGAGTTTCAGAAGTTCCTGGGAGTGTCTGGGGTGTGCCTGGGAGTGTCTGGGGTGTGCCTGGGGTGTCAGAGATGCCTGGGAGTGTCAGGGGGTGTGCCTGGAGAGTGTCGGAGGTGGACCTGGGTGTGTCAGAGGTGTGCCTGGGGAGTGTCAGAGGTGTGCCTGCCAGTGTCAGTGGTGTGCCTGGCAGTGTCAGGGGTGTGCATGGGGTGTCTGGGTGTGCCTGGGAGTGTCAGAGGTGTGCTTGGGGAGTATCGGAGGTGTGCCTGGGTGTGTCAAGGTGTGACCTGGGAGTGTCAGAGGTGTACCTGCCAGTGTCAGAGGTGTGCCTGGCAGTGTCAGAGTGTGCATGGGGAGTGTCTGAGGTGTGCCTGGGGAGTGTCAGAGGTGTGCCTGGGGAGTGTCAGAGGTGCAGCTGGGGGTCTGGTGTGCCTGGGGTGTCAGGGTGTGCCTGGGGTGTCTGGGGTGCCTGGGGTGTCTGAGGTGTGCCTGGGGTGTCAGGTTGTGCCTGGGGTGACAAGGTGTGCCTGGGGGTGTCAGAGGTGTGCCTGGCAGTGTCAGGGGTGTGCCTGGCAGTGTCAGAGGTGTGCCTGGGTGTCTGAGGTGCACCTAGGGGTGTCAGTGGTGTGCCTGGGAGTGTCAGGTGCGTGCCAGGGGAGTGTCAGAGGTGTGCCTGGGGTGTCAGAGGTGTACCTGGGAGTGTCATTGGTGTGCCTGGGAGTGTCAGAGGTGTACCTGGGAGTGTCAGGGGGTGTACCTGGGAGTGTCAGAGGGTGTACCTGGGAGTGTCAGAGGTGTGCCTGGGGAGTGTCTGAGGTGTGCCTGGGAGTGTCAGAGGTGTACCTGGGGAGCATCAGAGGGTGTACCTGGGGAGTGTCAGAGGTGTGCCTGGGAGTGTCAGAGGTGTGACTGGGGAGTGTCAGTGGTGTACCTGGGGAGTGTCAGTGGTGTGCCTGGAAGTATCGGAGGTGTGCCTGGGTGTGTCAGGGTGTGCCTGGGGTGTCAGAGGTGTGCCTGGTAGTGTCAGTGGTGTGCCTGGCGGTGTCAGGGGTGTGCCTGGGGATGTCTGGGGTGTGCCTGGGGTGTCAGAGGTGTGCCTGGGGGTGTCGGAGGTGTGCCTGGGGAGTGTCAGAGGTGTACCTGGCAGTGTCAGAGGGTGTACATGGGAGTGTCTGAGGGTGTGCCTGGGGTGTCAGAGGTGTGCTGGGAGTGTCAGAGGTGCAACTGGGAGGTGTCTGGATGTGTTCCTGGGAGTGTCAGAGGGTGTGCCTGGGGAGTGTCTGGGGTGTGCCTGGGGTGTCAGGTTGTGCCTGGGGAGTGTCGGAGTTGTGCCTGGGAGTGCCAGGGTGTGCCTAGGAGTGTCAGTGGTGTGCCTGGGGAGTGTCAGGTGTGTGACCAGGGAGTGTCAGGGTTGTGCCTGGGGTGTCAGAGGTGTGCCTGGGGTGCCAGAGGTGTGCCTGGGAGTGTCAGTGTTGTGCCTGGGGTGTCAGGTGCTTGCAGGAGTGTCAGAGGTGTGCCTTGGAGTGTCAGAGGGTGCACCTGGGGAGTGTCTGGGTGTGCCTGGAAGTGTCAGAGGTGTGCCTGGAGGTGTCAGAGGTGTGCCTCGACGTGTCAGATGTGTGCCTGGGGGTGTCTGAGGGTGTGCCTGGGGTGTCAGTGGTGTGCCTGGGAGTGTCAGGGTTTGCCTGGGAGTGTCAGTGGTGTGCCTGGGAGTGTCTGGGTGTGCCTGGAGGTGTCAGAAATGTGCCTGGGGTGTCTGGGGTGTGCCTGGGGTGTCAGAGGTGTGCCTGGGAGTGTCAGGGGTGTGCCTGGGAGTGTCAGCGGGTGTAACTGGGGTGTCAGAGATGTGCCTGGGAGTATCAGGAGGTGTGCCTGGGTGTGTCAGAGGTGTGCCTGGGAGTGTCAGGGTGTGCCTGGGGAGTGTCAGAGGTCTGCCGGAGTGTCTGACGTGTGCCTGGGGAGTGTCAGAGGGTGCCTGGGACATCAGAGTGCCTGGGAGTGTCAGAGGTGTGCCTGGGAGTGTCAGAGGTTTAACCGGGAGTGTCAGTGGTGTGCCTGGGGTGTCATTGGTGTGTCCTGGGGTGTCAGAGGTGTACCTGGAAGTGTCAGAGGTGTGCCTGGGTTCAGAAAGTTCCTGGGAGTGTCTGAGGTGTGCCTGGGGAGTGTCTGGGGTGTGCCTGGGGAGTGTCAGAATGCACCTGGGGAGTGTCAGGGGTACCTGGAGGTATCGGAGGTGGACCTGGGTGTGTCAGAGTGTGCCTGGGGTGTCAGAGTGTGCAGTGTCAGTGGTGTGCCTGGCAGTGTCAGAGGTGTGCATGGGGTGTCTGAGGTGTGCCTGGGGTGTCAGAGGTGTGCTTGGGGATTATCGGAGGTGTGCCTGGGTGTGTCAGAGTGTGCCTGGAGGTGTCAGAGGTGTGCCTGCCAGTGTCAGAGGTGTGCCTGGAAGTGTCAGGGTGTGCCTCGAAGTGTCAGAGGTGTGCCTGGGGTGTCTGAGGTGTGCCTGGGGTGTCAGTGGTGTGCCTGGAGTGTCAGGGGTGGCCCTGGGAGTGTCGTGGTGTGCCTGGGGTGTCTGGGGTGTGCCTGGAGTGTCAGAAATGTGCCTGGGGTGTCTGAGGTGTGCCTGGGGTGTCAGAGGTGTGCCTGGGGTGTCAGGGGTGTGCCTGGTGTGTCGGTGTGCCTGGGGTGTCAGAGGTGTGCCTGCCAGTGTCAGAGGTGTGCCTGGTGGTGTCAGAGGGGCAAGTGTCAGAGGTGTGCATGGGTGTCAGGGGTGTACGCCTGGTGTCAGCGTGTGTCTGGGAGTGTCAGGTGTGCCTGGGGTGTCAGAGGTGTGGGAGTGTCAGGGGTGTGCCGGATTGTCAGGGGTGTGCCTGGGAGTGTCAGGGGTGGACCTGTGAGTATCGGCGGTGTGTCTGGGAGTGTCAGAGGTGTGCCTGCGTGGTGTCAGAGATGTACCTGGCAGTGTCAGAGGTGTGCCTGGGGTGTCTGAGATGTGCCTGGGGAGTGTCGGAGGTGTGCCTGGTGTCAGAGGTATGCCTGGGGTATCAGAGGTATGCCTGGGAGTGTCAGAGGTGTGCCTGGGGTTTCAGGGTGTGCCTGTTAGTGTCAGGGGTGTGCCTGGGAGTGTCAGCTGTGTGCCTGGGAGTGTCAGAGGTATGGGAGTATCAGAGGGTGTGCCTGGGTGTCAGAGGTGTGCCTATAGAATGTCAGAGGGTGCCTGGGGAGTGTGTGTGGTGTGCCTGGGTGTCCTGGGGTGTGCATAGGGGTGCCAGGAGGTGTGCCTGGGGTGTCAGTGGTGAACCTGGGGTGTCAGGGTGCCTGGGGAATGTCACAGGTGTGCCTGGGGAGTGTGTGAGGTACCTGGAGACGTCATGGGTGCATGGGTGTCTGGGGTTGACTTTGGGGTTTGAGAGATGTGTGCCTGGGGTGGCGGATGTGTGCCTGGGGTGTCCCTGGGGTGTGGGACTGTCAGTATGCCTGGGGAGTAACAGGGTGTGCCTGGGGTGTCAGGGGTGCTGGGGTGTGTGGGGTGTGCCTGGGTGTCTGGGGTGTGCCTGGGGTGTCTGACGTGTGCCTGGAGAATTTGGGGTACTGGGGTGTCGGTGGTGTGCCTGGGAGTGTCGGAGGTGTAACTGGGAGTGTCAAGGAATTGTGCCTGGGAGTGTCAGAAATTGTACCTGGGGTGTCAGGGTGTGCCTGGGATTGTCAGGGTGTACCTGGGGTGTGGGGTGGCACACAGAATTGCCAGAGGTGTACCTGGGGTGTCAGTGAATTGTACTGGGGTGTCTGAGGGTGTACCTGGGGAGTGTCAGAGGTGTGCCTGGGAGTGTCAGGGGGGTGGCACCTGGGAGTGTCAGCGGTGTAACTGGGAGTGTCAGAGATGTACCTGGGAGTATCGGAGGTGTACCTGGGTGTGACAGAGGTGTACCTGGGAGTGTCAGAGTGTGCCTGCCAGTGTCAGAGGTGCGCCTGGTAGTGTCAGTGTACCAAGTGTCAGAGTGTGCCTGGGAGTGTCAAGGGTGTAACTGGGGGTGTGGAGGTGCTGGCAAGTGTCAAGGTGTGCTTAGAGTGTCAGTGGTGTGCCTGGGGAGTGTCATTGGTGTGCCTGGGGTGTCTGAGGTGCACCTAGGAATGTCAGTGGTGTACCTGGGGAGTGTCAGGTGCATGCCAGAGTGTCAGTGTGCCTGGGGTGTCAGAGGTGCCTGGGTGTCGTTGGTGTACCTGGGGTGTCAGGTGTGCTTATAGGGAGTGTCAGGGGGGTGTATAGAGTGTCAAGAGGTGTACCCTGGGAGTGTCAGAGGTGTGCTTGGGGTGTCTGACGTGTACACAAGTGTGTCAGAGAGGAGTGCCTGGGGAGCATCAGCGGGTACCTGGGGTGTCTGAGGTGTGCCTAGAGTGTCAGAGGTGTAACTGGGAGTGTCAGTGGAGTACCTGGAGTGTCATTGGTGTACCTGGGTATCGGAGGTGTGCCTGGGTGTGTGGGGGTGTCACCTGGGAGTGTCAGGGTGGCACCTGGTAGTGTCAGTGGTGTACCTGGCAAGTGTCAGAGGTGTACCTTAGGGGAGTGTCTGAGGTGTGCCTGGGGAGTGTCAGAGGAGGTGTGCTTGGGGTATCGGAGGTGTACCTGGGTGTGTCAGGGTGTGCCACCAAATTGTCAGAGAGGTGTACCTGCCAGTGTCAGATGTGTGCATGGGGAGTGTCTGGGGTGTACTAGAGTGTCAGAGGTGTGCTGGGAGTGTCAGAGGTGCAGCTGGGGAGATTGTCGTGTGCCTGGGGAGTGTCAGGGAATTGTGCCTGGGGATGTCTGAGGGTGCCTGGGGTGTCAGAGTTGTACAAGTGTGGGTTGCACCTGGGGCACCAGAGGTGTACCTAGGGGTGTCAGTGGTGTGCAGAGTGTGTCAGGTGTGTGCCAAGGGTGTCAGGTTGTACCTGGGGATGTCAGAGGTGTACCTGCAGGAGTGCCAGAGGTGTGCCTGGAGTGTCAGTGTGTGTTCCTGGGGTGTCAGGTGCGTGCCAGGGGTGTCAGAGTGTGCCTGGGGAGTGTCAGAGGTGCACCTGGGGTGTCTGGGGTGTGCCTGGAGGTGTCAGGGTGTGCCTGGGTGTCAGGGTGTGCCTCGACGTGTCAGATGTGCCTGGGGAGTGTCTGGGGGTGGCCTGGGGAGTGTCAGTGGTGTGCCTGGGGTATCAGGGGTTTGCCTGGGGTGTGGTGTGCCTGGGAGTGTCTGGGGGTGTGCCTGGAGTGTCAGAAATGTGCCTGGGGAGTGTCTGGGGTGTACCTGGGGTGTCAGAGGTGTGCCTGGGGAGTGTCAGGGGTGTGGGGTGTCAGCGGTGTGACTGGGGTGTCAGGGATGTACCTGGGGTATCGGAGGTGTGCCTGGGTGTGTCAGAGGTGTGCCTGGGGAGTGTCAGAGGTGTGCCTGGGAGTGTCAGGGTGTACCTGGGAGTGTCTGACGTGTACCAAAGGATGTCAGAGGTGCCTGGGAACATCAGGTGGTGCTTGCAAGTGTGGGGTGTGCAGGTGTCAGAGGTGTGGCTGGGGTGTCAGTGGAGTGCCTGGGAGTGTCATTGGTGTGCCTGGGGAGTGTCAGAGGTGTGCCTGGAAGTGTCAGGAAGGAGGTGCCTGGATGTTTCAGAAGGTTCTGGGGGTGTCTGAGGGTGTGCCTGGGGAGTGTCTGGGGAATTGTGCACCAGGAGTGTCAGAAATGCCTGGGAGTATCAGAGTGTGCCTGCCAGTGTCAGTGGTGTGCCTGGCAGTGTCAGAGGTGTACATGGAAGTGTCTGGGGTGTACCTGGGGTGTCAGAGGTGTGCTTGGGGTATCTGGAGGTGTGCCTGGGTGTGTCAGAGGTGTGCCTGGGGAGTGTCAGAGGTGTACCTGCCAGTGTCAGAGGTGTGCCTGGCAGTGTCAGAGGTGTGCATGGGGAGTGTCTGAGGTGTGCGGTGTGGGGTGTGCTTGCAGGGTGTCCAGGAGGTGCAGCTGGGGTATCTGAGGTGTGCCTGGGGAGTGTCAGAGGTGTGCCTGGGGTGTCTGGGTGTGGGGTGTCTGAGGTGTGCCTGGGGAGTGTCAGGTTGTACCTGGGGTGACAAGGTGTGCCTGGAGTGTCTGAGGTGTGCCTGTCAGTGTCTAGTGTGCCTGGCAGTGTCAGCGGTGTGCCTAGTGTCAGCAGTGTGCCTGGGAGAGTCAGAGGTGCCTGGGGTGTCAGAGGTGTGCCTGGGGTGTCAGAGGTGTGCCTGGGAGTCAGAGGAGTACCTGGGAGCTTCGGAGGACTACCTCAGGTGTCAGAGGTGTACCTGGTAGTGTCATTGGGTGTACCTGGGAGTGTCAGAGGTGTGCCTGGAAGTGTCAGAGGTGTGCCTCAGAGTGTCAAGGTGTGCCTGGGAGTGTCTGGAGGTGTGCCTAGAGTGTCAGAGGTGTGCCTGGGGTGTCAGAGGTGTGCCGGGTGTCTGAGGTGTGCCGAGTGTTAGGGGTACCTGGGAGCATCAGAGGTGGCCTCAGAGTGTCAGTGTACCTGGAAGTGTCAGAGGTGTGCCTGGGAGTGTCAGTGGTGTGCCTGGGAGTGTCATTGGTGTGTCCTGGGGTGTCTGAGGTGCACCTAGGAGTGTCAGGGTGTGCCTGGGAGTGTCAGTGGTGTGCCTGGGGGTGTCTGAGGTGTGCCTGGAGTGTCAAATTGTGCCTGGGAGTGTCTGAGGTGTACCTAGGAGTGTCAGAGGTGTGCCTGGGAGTGTCAGGGGTGTACCTGGGAGTGTCAGCAGGGGTAACTGGGAGTGTCAGGATGTACCTGGGGTATCAGGTGTGCCTGGGTGTGTCAGGGTGTGCCTGCCAGTGTGAAGTGTACCTGCAGTGTCAGAGGTGGCACCTGGTAGTGTCAGAGGTGTGCCTGGGGAGTGTCAGAGGTGTGCCTGGGAGTGTCAGGTGTGTGGTGGGGAGTGTCAGGGTGTGACACTGGGGTGTCAAGGTGTACCTGGGGTGTCAGAGGTGTGCCTGGGAGTGTCAGGGGTGTGCCTGGGTGTCAGAGGTGTGCCTGGAAGTGTCAGAGGTGTACCTCGAGTGTGAGGTGTGCCTGGGGTTTATGAGGTGTGCCTGGGGAGTGTCAGTGGTGTGCCTGGGGTGTCAGGGGTGTACCTGGGAATGTCAGTGGTGTGCCTGGGAGTGTCTGAGGTGTGCCTGGAAGTGTCAGAAATGTGCACTGGGTGTCTGAGGTGTGCCTAAGAGTGTCAGAGGTGTGCCTGGGGTGTCTGAGGTGTGCCTGGAGTGTCAGAGTGTGCCTGGGGTGTTGGAGGGTACCTGGGGCATCAGGGTGTGCCTGGGAGTGTCAGAGGTGTGCCTGGAAGTGTCAGAGGTGTGCCTGGGAGTGTCAGTGGTGTGCCTGGGGTGTCATTGGTGTGCCTGGGGTGTCTGGGGTGCCTAGGGGTGTCAGTGGTGTGCCTGGGGTGTGGTGCGTGCCAGGGAGTGTCAGAGGTGCACCGGGGTGTCTGAGGTGTACGCCTGGGTGTTAGAGTGCCTGGGGCATCAGAGGTGTACCTGGGGAGTGTCAGGGTGTGCCTGGAAGTGTCGAGGTGTGCCTGGGAGTGTCAGTGGTGTGCCTGGGGTGTCATTGGTATGTACCTGGGTGTCTGAGGTGCACCCTGGGAGTGTCAGTGGTGTGCCTGGGAGTGTCAGGTGTGCCAGGGAGTGTGAGGTGTGCCTGGGGTGTCAGGGAGGTGTACCTGGGGTGTCATTGGTGTGCCTGGGAGTGTCGGAGGTGTACCTGGGGTGTCAGGGGTGTGCCTGGGGTGTCAGGGTGTGCCTGGGGAGTGTCAGAGGTGTGCCTGGGGTGTGTGGGGTGTGCCTGGGGTGTCTAGGTGTGCCTGGGGTGTCTGTGTGCCTGGGGTGCAGAGTGCCTGGGAGTGTCAGTGGTGTACTGGGGTGTCGGAGGTGTAACTGGGAGTGTCAAGGTGTGCCTGGGGTGTCAAGGTGTGCCTGGGAGTGTCAGGGGTGTACCTGGGATGTCAGGGGTGTGCCTGGGGTGTCAGAGGTGTGCCTGGGAGTTGAGGTGTGCCTGGGAGTGTCAGTGGTGTGCCTGGGGAGTGTCTGGGGTGTGCCTGGGGTGTCAGAGGTGCCTGGGGTGTCAGTGTGCAGGAGTGTCAGCGGTGTGGCTGGGAGTGTCAGAGATGTGCCTGGGGTATCGGAGGTGTGCCTGGGTGTGTCAGAGGTGTGCCGGGAGTGTCAGAGGTGTGCCTGCCAGTGTCAGAGGTGGCCTGGTAGTGTCAGAGGTGTGCCTGGGGAGTGTCAGAGGTGTGCCTGGGGAGTGTCAAGGGTGTGACTGGGGAGTGTGGAGGTGTAACTGGGAGTGTCAAGGTGTGCTTGGGAGTGTCAGTTGTATGCCTGGGAGTGTCTGAGGTGTACATGGCTCAGTGGTGTGCCTGGGGTGTCTGAGTGCACTGGGGAGTGTCTGGGTGCACCTGGGGTGTCTGATGCCTGGTGTCTGAGTGCCTGGGAGTGTCTGGGGTGTGCCTGGGGTGTCTGAGGGTGTGCCTGGGGTGTCAGAGGTGTGCCTGGAAGTGTCAGAGGTGTGCCTCGAAGTGTGAGGTGTGCCTGGGGTTTGTAAGGGTGTGCCACCAGGGGTGTCAGTGGGCCTGGGGTGTCAGGTGTGCCTGGGAATGTCAGTGGTGGCCTGGGAGTGTCTGAGGTGTGCCTGGAAGTGTCAGAAATGTGCCTGGGGGTGTCTGGGGTGTGCCTAGGTGTCAGAGGTGTGCCTGGGGTGTCTGAGGGTGTGCCTAGGGTGTCAGAGGTGTGCCTGGGGAGTGTCAGAGGTGTGCAAGTGTCTGGTGTGCCTGGGGTGTTAGGAGGGAGTGCCTGGGAGCATCAGAGGTGTGCCGGGAGTGTCAGGGTGTGCCTGGGGAGTGTCAGCGGTGTACCTGGGAGTGTCAGAGATGTGCCTGGGAGTATCGGAGGTGTACCTGGGTGTGTCAGAGGTGCCTGGGGGTGTCAGAGGTGTGCCTGGGGTGTCAGAGGTGTGCCAGTGTCTGACGTGTGCCTGAGGTGTCAGAGGTGCATGGGACATCAGAGGAGTGCCTGGGAGTGTCAGGGTGGACCTGGGATGTCAGGTGTAACTGGGGAGTGTCAGTGGTGCCTGGGAGTGTCATTGGTGTGCCTGGAGTGTCAGAGTTGTACCTGGAAGTGTCAGAGGTGTGCCTGGAAGTTTCAGAAAGGTTCTGAGGGAGTGTCTGGTGTGCCTGGGGGTGTCTGAGGTGTGCCAGTGTCAGAGATGCACCTGGGGTGTCAGGGGTTGTGCCTGGAAGTATCAGGTGGACCTGGGTGTGTCAGAGGTGTGCCTGGGGTGTCAGAGGTGTGCCTGCCAGTGTCAGTGGTGTGCCTGGCAGTGTCAGAGGTGTAAATGGGAAGTGTCTGGGGTGTGCCGGGGTGTCAGAGGTGTGCTTGGAGTATCGGAGGTGTACCTGGTGTGTCAGAGGTGTGCCTGGGAGTGTCAGGGGTGTGCCTGCCAGTGTCAGAGGTGCCTGGCAGTGTCAGAGGTGTACATGGGGAGTGTCTGAGGTGTGCCGGGGTGTCAGGAGGTGTGCTTGGGTGTCAGAGGTGCAGCTGGGGTGTCTGGGGTGTGCCTGGGGTGTCAGAGTGTGCCTGGGGTGTGTCTGGGGTGTGCCTGGGGTGTCTGAGGTGTGCCTGGGGTGTCAGAGTTGGACCTGGGGTGACAGGGGTGCCTGGAGTGCTGGGGTGTGCCTGTGCGGTGTCTGGGGTGTGGTGTCAGCGGTGTGCCTGGGGTGTGTGGTGTGCCTGGGAGGTCAGAGGGGTGCCTGGGAGTGTCAGAGGTGTGCCTGGGGTGTCAGAGGTGTGCCTGGGAGCGTCAGAGGGTACCTGGGAGCTTCAGAGGGACTGCCTCGAGTGTCAGAGGTGTGACCTGGGTGTGTCATTGGTGTGCCTGGGAGTGTCAGGTGTGCCTGGAAGTGTCAGAGGTGTGCCTCAGTGTCAGGGTTTACCTGGGGTGTCTGAGGGTGTGCCTGGGAGTGTCAGTGGTGTGCCTGGGAGTGTCAGGGGTGTGGGGAGTGTCAGTGGTGTGCCTGGGGGTGTCTGAGGGTGTGCCTGGAGTGTCAATGTGCCTGGGAGTGTCTGAGGTGTACCTGGTGTCAGAGGTGTGTGCCTCAGGGGTGTACCTGGGAGTGTCAGCGGGGTAACTGGGAGTGTCAGAGATGTGCCTGGAGTATCAGGAGGTGTCCTGGGTGTGTCAGAGTGTGCCTGGGAGTGTCAGAGGTGTACCTGCCAGTGTCAGGAGGTGTGCCTGGGGTGTCAGAGGTGTGCCTGGAGTGTCAGAGGTGTGCCTGGGGTGTCAGGTGTGTAACTGGGAGTGTCGGAGGTGTAAGCAAGTGTCAAGGTGTACCTGGAGTGTCAGTGCCTGGAGTGTCAGGGGTGTACCTGGGAGTGTCAGAGGTGTGCCTGGAGTGTGGAGTGTGCCTCAGTGTCAATGGGGTTTATGAGGTGTGCCTGGGGTGTCAGTGGTGTGCCTGGGAGTGTCAGGGGTGTGCCTGGGAATGTCAGTGGTGTGCCTGGGGTGTCTGAGGTGTGCCTGGAAGTGTCAGAAATGTGCCTGGGAGTGTCTGAGGTGTACTAAGGTGTCAGAGGTGTGCCTGGGGTGTCTGGTGTGCCTGGGAGTGTCAGAGGTGTACCTGGGAGTGTCAGAGGTGTGCCTGGGTGTCTGAGGTGTGCCTGGGGAGTGTTAGAGGTACCTGGGAGCATCAGAGGTGTGCCTGGGAGTGTCAGAGGTGTGCCTGGAAGTGTCAGAGGTGTGCCCGGGAGTCAGTGGTGGCCAGGGGTGTCGGTGTGTGCCTGGGGTGTCTGAGGTGCACCTGGGGTGTCAGGGGTGTGCCTGGGAGTGTCAGTGGTGTACCTGGGTGTCAGGGTGTGCCTGGAAGTGTCAGGTGTGCCTGGGGTGTCTGGGGTGTGCCTGGGAGTGTCAGAGGTGTGCCTGGGGTGTCAGGGGTGTGCCTGGGAGTGTCAGCAGGTTGGCACTGGGAGTGTCAGAGATGTACCTGGGAGTATCAGGTGTGCCTGGGTGTGTCAGTGTGCCTGGGGTGTCAGAGTGTACCTGCGAGTGTCAGAGGTGTACCTGGTAGTGTCAGGGGTGTGCCTGGAAGTGTCAGAGGTGTCAGGTGTGCTGGCAGAAGTGTCGGAGGTGTACCTGGGAGTGTCAAGGTGTGCCTGGGGTGTCAGAGGTGTGCCTGGGGAGTGTCAGGGGTGTGCCTGGGAGTGTCAGGGTGTGCCTGGAGTGTCAGGGTGGCCTCGAAGTGTCAGGGTGTGCCTGGGGAGTTTATGGGGTGTGCCTGGGGTGTCAGTGGTGTGCCTGGGGTGTCTGGGTGTGACTGGGAATGTCAGTGTGTGCCTGGGGTGTCTGAGGTGTGCCTGGAGTGTCAGAAGTGTGCCTGGGTGGGGGTGCGGTGTCAGAGGTGTGCACCAAGTGTCAGAGGTGTGCCTAGGAGTGTGAGGTGTCGTGTCAGAGGTGCCTGGGAGGCATCAGAGTGTACCTGGGAGTGTCAGAGGTGTGCCTGGGAGTGTCAGAGTGTGCCTGGGGTGTCAGTGGTACCTGGGGTGTCATTGGTGTACTGGTGTCTGGGGTGCACCAGTGTCAGAGGTGTGCCTGGGAGTGTCGGGTGTGCCTGGGAGTGTCAGAGGTGTGCATGGAGTGTCTGAGGTGTGCAGGGGTGTTGGGGGTGCCTGGAGTGTCAGGAGTTGTGCCTGGGGAGTTATCAGTGTGCCTGGGGGTGTCAGAGGTGTGCCTGGGGTGTCAGTGGTGTGCCTGGGGTGTCATTGAGGTGTGCCTGGGGTGTCTGGTGCACCTGGGGTGTCAGTGGTGTGCCTGGGAGTGTCAGGTGCGTACCAGGGAAGTGTCAGAGGTGTACCTGGGGAGTGTCAGGGGTGCTACAGTGTCATTGGTGTGCCTGGGGATTTAGGAGGTGTGCCTGGGAGTGTCAGGGGTGTGCCTGGGGGTGTCAAGGTGTGCCTGGGAGTGTCAGAGGTGTGCCTGGTGTGTGAGGTGTGCCTGGGGTGTCTGGGGTGTGCAGGGTGTCTGGCGTGTGCCTGGGGTTGCAGGGTACCTGGGGTGTCAGTGGTGGCACCTGGGAGTGTCAGGAGTGTAACTGGGAGTGTCAAGGTGTACCTGGGAGTGTCAGGGGTGTGCCTGGGAGTGTCGAGAGTGTACCTGGGAGTTTGTCAGGGGTGTGCCTGGGAGTGTCAGAGGTGGCCTGGGGTGCCAGAGGTGTACCTGGGGAGTGTCAGTGGTGTGCCTGGGAGTGTCTGAGGTGTGCCTGGGGAGTGTCAGAGGTGTGCCTAGAGTGTCAGGGGTGTGCCTGGGTGTCAGCGGTGTAACTGGGGAGTGTCAGAGATGTGCCTGGGGGTATCAGGTGTGCTGGGTGTGTCGGGGTGTGCCTGGGGTGTCAGAGGTAGCAATGCGTGGC
>NW_024723897.1:20000-32764 GCF_018991925.1 Homarus americanus | reverse complement strand
GGTGTAGGCAAGGTCGAGGTGGAGGGGCCGGGAGGTTTTGGACTGATTACTCTGGAGGGTGGGAGGGGCATGATGGAGGGTGAGGTAATAGATGGTGAGATAAGTCAGGTGTGGGCATGGCAGAAGTGGCGGAAGTGGAGGGGGGAAGGGGGATTGTAGTGGTTTCTCTGGAGGCTGGAGGGATCATGATGGTCTGGGGGTTGGGGGTGGTGAAGGTCCGGTCGGAGATGGGAGCAGTGGGGAAGGTGAGGTCGGGTCCGGTTCTGAAGGAATCAGGAATGTGTATGGTAGGGAGGCCGTTGGCCTTCAAACCTTCAAGTGCTAGTTTCAGAAAAAGTGACCTGTTTCCGTTGCTTAGGGTGTGTGCCAAATGTATGATGGTAGTGACGGAAGGCCAGTGTCGGTGGGTGGGGCACAGGTTGCTGGTCCAGTGGGGTGGGAGGAGTGGGTGGGGAGGTGGAGGTGGCGGTGAGGAGGGGGGAGTGATGTTTGTGCTGTTGTCCAGTCTGATTTGACATTTATTGCTGATGGCAGAGTGTGGGCCCTTACAGTTGCAGCATTTGGTTTCAGTGGCCGCACAGTTTCGGTGGGAGTGGCCTTTGTTGGCACACTTTGAGCAAGTTTGTGTGTTATTGCACCGGTTAGTGTTGTGTCCGAATTGATAGCATTTGTAACATTGGTGGACTTTGATGAAGTGTTGAAATTCAATGTTACGTGAGGGGATGATGTTGTTGCCGATTTTTATGTCATTTGATTTTAATGCAATGGCATCTGTTTATGTTGCTGTGGTGATTTTTAGCATGTGAGGGTTCCCATCCGGGTTGCTGATGTTATTTTCTTGGAGTTGTGGGAGTTGAGTTCAGTGAGGAGATTTTGGTTGTCCAGGATAGGAGGGATGACTTTTTTGCATATAAGGGTGCATTTTGCACTGTACTCAGTTGAGCTGAGGACCGTGAAGCCATTGTCTTTTAGTTTTTTACTCACTGCTGGGGAGTGAAATTGGTCGGCGTCTTCGTCGGTCTGAACAAAGATTTTGACTATGTCGTCATTTTGAAGGATCGGGTTTGGAATATCAAGGTTAGCTGGAAGATGAGTGAGGCCAGGTCTGAGCATAGTTGGAGGGTGCGGTCAACTCTAATTTGTATTTAGGGCATGTTTACTACTTGGAGTGGAGATTTATGAAGATCTCCCCTGACAGTTCCCTAATTTCCTGCGCCCCTCACTTAGGGGAGACTCTGCACTATCACAGAGGTCCCCAGGTGAATCGGCAGGCTGTGCTGACCCTCTACCCTTCACACTAACACGCTCTAGCGAGGTGTGGGGACAGAGGGCGTTTCCAGATGAATACTCCCTTGTACGTCAACTGACAGGGAAATAGGTCCTTTCACGGCACGGAAGAGAAGAACCAAGTGGTAGAAAGAGTCTGAAAACTCACTGATGATTCTCTCTTCACACCAAGCCCCTCAGCAGCATTCGGGGTTCCTAAGGGAGGTCCGATATTGTAGGAGAGGCCCAATATGTCGATTGAATCAACAGATTTGTCAGATGAAGAGAATTGGAATGACTGATGTGATGTGTATTTTCAGTGGAAGTGGGACAGTGGGAGAGGTCCAAGGTCTAGCTAATCAGCTGTGTCTGTTCCCTCGTACTATGTCCCCGTCAGCTGGTCCGTCCCCTCCAGTGTCCGGTCTGCGTCCATATTTCACTAGAAGAAGACTAGAAAAATGCTAGTGACAGGGGGGAAGGAGGTTCAGAGGAAGAATAAAGGGAGGATGGAAGTGAATTTTAGAAGGAGAGAACAGGTGCAGTGGCTAAACACCGCTTGCGTGAGGGGGTAGGCAAAATACCCTGAGGGTGCAACAACCACAATCAGGACGAGGCAGAGGGAGGGCGGGAGCAGGTCCGGGCAAGCAAAGGGCCAACGCGGGTGTTCTGATTGTCGTCTTAGCCTAGGCAGTGTTGGTAAAGCGTAGGAAGAACCGCCCCGCCACGGCGGCGGCGCAAGCCGAGAAACGCAGGTGGACGGACGCACAGGCAGCACACGATCAAATCAAACAGAGAAGGTGAAAATATAGAAATTTGCTAGTCGTAGGGTTGTTTGGAGAGAGATGAAGGTAAAGTCTTTGAGCTATGTCAAAGAGGAACGGAGCGAGTTGGAGGAAGGGTTTTTGAATCTTTGAGCTTTGAAATGTCAAAGTATTCATAGTAAGGAAGGATGAGCGTATCGTAGGAGAGTTTTTAGTAATAGCAGCAGACAGATTTGAGCTTTTTTGTCAAATTATGAACGGAGACGAGAATGAGATATAGGTTGAGTGGTTTCAGTCTAGAGTTAGGTCAATTTTATTAAGAATTGGATGTCAAAGACGTTGGGTATGTTTGATTAGGTTCTGAGAGTTGTGGGTCTTTTAGCTATGTCAGAGAGAAATGGAGAGAGTTGGAGGAAGAGTTTTGAATCTTTGAGTTTGAAATGTCAAAGTATTCGTAGTGAGGAAGGATGAGTGTATCGTAGGAGAGTTGTTTAGTAATGGCAGGAGGCAGATTTGAGCTATGTCAAATTGTGAACGGAGATGAGAGTGAGATATAGGTTGTTAGGTTTCAGTCTTGAGTTAGGTCGATTTTGGTAAGGTGGCTTTGTCTGGCGGGGGGGGGATGTTGTGTTTGGAGATTGGTTGAGGGAGGGGGGGAGTTTGTGTTTGGGGATTGATGGGGGTGGCGGTTGTATGTTAATTTAAGGTGAATTAAAATTGCTTAAGGGGGGTTGTTGTGTGAGTGTGTATGTGTTTGCATGTAAATGTAAGGGGAGAGAGGGAGGGTTAGGATAATGTTATAAGGTCAGGTATGGTTCGGTTGTCCGGAGGAGGGGGGAGGAGAGGAGAGGAAAAGGGAGGCGAAAGGGGGAAAGGGGGGCTTTGGAGGTTCTTGGGTTAATTTATGGTATGGTAGGATTTCTTAGGAATGATATGTTTTGTGTTGCTAATGAATAGTTGTATTGCGTCATATGTTTTTATTTATTTTTTTATTTATTTTATTTATTTATTTATTTTTTTTTTTATTAGGAGGGTCAAAGGGGCTTGTTAGAAAGGTCGGGTATATTAAGTTTTTATCTTGGGAGGATTGTAGGTATTGATTTCTAAGAGGGGTTGTGAGTAAGGTTGGGTGGGTTAAGTTTTTCTTTTGGGAGGATTGTAGGTTTTGTTAGTGGTTGGCAGAGTTGGGTTAATTATTGCATTCTCTCTTTCTTGCAGGTATTGTGAGTTCTGGCCCCATTCTTGAGGGAGAGGGTTTGTGTACAGGTACATTGCACCCCTCCCCGACCTTGTTGGCTAAGAGAGGCGTTCAATGTCGTCTGCAATTTGGTACCGTTTTTATTAGGTACACCTCTCCGACCTTATTGGCTAAGGGAGGTGCCCATAAAACAGTGTTGGTAACATTCTTGAGGGAGAGGGCTTGCGTACAGGCACTGTGGAACTCTCACCGACCTTATTGGCTAAGGGAAACGTACATGTCATCTGAGTTAGTATGGGATGGGTAAGTTAGGTATTTGTTTTGGGAGGAGTGATAGGGTGTGGTTAGTTAATGGTAGAATGGCGGTTTTGCCTTTGTGGACTGTTGTGCAAGATGGGTACGGTTTTTATTTTGTGTGGAATTGCTAGTAATGGCTGGGTACGTTAGGTTTTTATTTTGGGGGGATTGTTAGGGGGAGTGTTAGTGCAGGTTGAGTGGTTTAGTTATTTATTTATTTATTTTTTATTTTTTTGTCAGAGTGGTCTTGAGTTTGAGTTGGTGGCGTGGGGTTTGGAGTGAGGGGGGGGAGGAGGGAATTGGTCAAGTCAGGTAAGGTTAGGTTGGGTGGGAATTATTGGGTGTGGGGTTGAGAAGAGGTTAGGTTAAGCTTAGTTAGGTTAGGTGGGAATCGTTGGGTGTGGGCTGAGGAGAGGTTAGGTTGATTTGGTTAGGTTGGGTGGGAATCGTTGGGTGAGGGTTAAGGAGAGGCTAGGTTTTAATTTGGGGGGAAATTGTTGGGTGTGGTTATAGGGAAGATATTAATACAAGGGAGGTGGGAGGGGAGTGTTTGGTCTGTTTAGTACTTAAAGATAGAAATTCTGAGGTGCAGGGATGAGGTCTAAATTGTCGAGTGACTGTGAGCGTGGTGGTGGTATGAGTGTTGTGTATGCAAGTGAGGGAAGGGCAGTTACGTGACTGTGTGTGGGGGAGTCGGGAGGTTGAGGGGAGTGTGCTAGGTTCGTGTCGGGGTTGATTTCTGTTTCCTTTGGGGTAGTGCCGTATAGATTTACTTTGATTATTGATTTGGTTGGATGAGTGTATTGTATAATTCTTTTGCTGTCAGGTGTATAGGGAGAAAGGGGGCAGGTGTTCTTCCTCTTTGGTCTAGGGGTCTTGACCACTAGTTCTGTGGGGGGAAGGGCTGCCATTTTATTCTTGGGAGTCTGGGGTGTTAGGGGAGGATTGGGTTTGGTTTGGGTGTTCGTGGTCCGGGAGTTCAATGTAGTCAAGTGGGAGAAGTCGGGAGTAGGCAGGGTCGAGGTGGAGGGGCCGGTATGTTTTGGACTGATTACTTTGGGGGGTGAGGTAATGGTAGAATGGTGAGATAAGTCAGGTGTGGGCATGGCAGAAGTGGAGGGGAGGAGGGAGATTACAGTGGATTCTCTGGGGGGTGGGGGGGGCATGTTGGTCCGGTCGGAGATGGGGGCAGTGGGGAAGATGAGGTCGGGACCGGTTCTGAAGGAGTCAGGAATGTTTATGGTAGGGAGGCCGTTAGCCTTCAAACCCTCAATTACCAGTTTTAGAAAAAGTGATCTGTTACCTTTGCTTAGGGTATGTGCCAGAAGTATGATGGTGGTGATTTTTGCGTCAGTGTCGGGGGACGGGAGGGGGGCGGTCAGGTTGTTGGTCCAGCAAGTGCGGGTGGGGAGAGTCGTGGGAGTAGGGAGTGAGTGGTGGGGCGGAGGAGGTGGTGCTGTGGGAGGTGCAGTGGGAGGTGAGGGTCGGCGGGGAGGGAGTGGTGTTGTGCTGTTATCGAGTCTGATTTGGCACTTGTTGCTAATGGCAGAGTGTGGGCCTTTACAATTGCAGCATTTAGTTACAGTGGCAGTGCAGTTTCTGTATGAGTGGCCTTGATTGGCACATTTTGAACAAGTTAGTGTGTTACTGCAACGGTTGGTGGTATGTCCAAATTGGTAGCAGTTGTAGCATTGGTGAACTGGGATGTAGTGTTGGAATTCAATGTTATGTGAGGGGATGATGTTATTGCCGAATTTTATTCCGTTGGATTTTAATTTGATGGCGTCAGTTTGTGTAGCTGTAGTGATTTTTAACATGGGGAGAGTTCCCATCCGGGCTGCATATGTCATTTGGGAGGTGTTGTGTGTGTTGAGTTCTGTCAATAGGTTAGGGTTGTCAAGGATATGAGGGATGACTTTTCTACATATGAGGGTGCATTTTGCGCGGTATTCGGGTGAGCTGAGGACCGTTAAGCCATTGTCTTTTAGTTTTTTGTTCAATGCTGGGGAGTGGAATTGGTCGGCGTCTTCGTCATTCTGTACAAATATTTTAATAATGTCGTCATTGGTGAAGGAACGGATTTGGAAGATCAAAGTCAGCTGGAAAATAAGTGAGGCGAGGTCCATGCACGGTTGGATGGTACGGTCCACTCTAATTTTAATTGCAGGCATGTTAACTGTTTGAATTGGAGATTTATGGAGATCTCCCCTAACAGTCCCTAATTTCCTGCGCCCCTCACGTAGGGGAGGCCCTGCACTATCACAGAGGTCCCCAGGCGAATCGGCAGGCTGTGCTGACCCCCCGCCCTTCACACAAACACGCACTAGCGAGGTGTGGGGACAGAGGGCGTTTCCAGACGAATACTCCCCTGTACGTCAACTGACAGGGGAATAGGTCCTTTCACGGCACGGAAGATAAAGGTTAGAGTGGTAGAAAAAGATCTGAAAACTTACTGCTGACTCTTTCTTCACACCAAGCCCCTCAGCAGCATTCGGGGTTCCTAAGGGAGGTCCGATACTGTAGGAGAGGCTCAATGTGTCGATTGAATCAACAGATTTGTCAGTTGGAGAATGGAGTCAGGTGCTTGTGATTTCCCGGGTAAGTGGGAAGGTGGGAGAGGTCCCAGAACTAGCGAATCAGCTATGTCTGTTTGATCTCCGGCTTCCCCGTCGCTCTGCGTGTCTGCTCTCTGTGGTGGTCCTGGCTCCAATGATCCACACACTGTATCAGCAAATGTATTTATATGTTGATCCTGGACGGCTACGAGTCACCAGCGACCCTAAATCATATGGCCATTAAAAGTGTAATTTGTACACAGTAAACAGTCTAGTAAACTTTATTGAATGGACACCAAGTTTACCGTAATCATTCGTTTGAAGCCCATTGAGTAGATCAGTGCACTTACATGTCTCTATAAGATAACTTAATAGGTTCTCTAAGACACAACCTTCTAGATGGAGTGTGTGTGTTATATGTGTTTAACCCCATGTACCAGTGTTGAGTTTAATGGATCACTGTTCCTGGACTGTATTTTGTTTTTACTGTAAAGCTGAAGTTTGTTTCCATACTATCAGATATTTTATTTCCTTAATCTTGATCATTCCTTTTGCCAAATAAGTACATTGCGTCATCTACATAAATTGTGAAAGCTTCTGTAAACACGTTATTTTTGTATATATTTGCCTGGGATAGTATTAGCGCCAAGTTATTATTAATTTGTGTAGATCAGTACACTTTTAATATAAAAAATCCGCTGGTGCATTTATTATTTTCTTATGGCAAGGGTAAGGTACATATTTGTAACTTTGTGTATTATGTAGTTAACTATGTTTGAGGCATTAGTGCTGTACACCATGAAGTAGGTACAGCACATCATAAAACTTAAGCTTTCAGAAATTAAAAAAAAAAAGTATACCTCATTCCCTGCTGCCTTACACATACTGTGGCTCTAACTCTCCTGTCCGTTGTGATTTTCCACCCTGTCCGACCCTCCACTGTGTCAGCTGACGTGTTCAAACTAAAGCACGTCGGTTTCCGCAGTTACAGACATCAAAATCTAACCATCTATTATTCTTCATCACTTCAAACCTCATAGTTTTCAATTCAATTAGTTCAATGATAAACTATAATTAAACCCTTTCTGCCAAGGAGTATAATTAAATTAAAAATATCGCAAAAGTTTCCAAACGAACACTGGCGCACAACCCTGGCGCCCACAACTTATAGCATCCACACCGATACCTTTTCCAGGGCTACCTACCTCTTCTCCCTAGCTTATATCCTCACCAGGCAGGAGTCCTCCTCTCCCTACTAAACCATAACTTCATAACCCAGGTATGTAATGTATCCTCGCTGGCACCAGAATAGGAAGCCCATGTTATTCTCCGTTAACCTCACAACTTGCCGAAACTCTAGCAGTTAGTCTCAGTGCGGTTATTCGGGCGACCAGACCACACACATGCCGCCGGCCGCCCAGCACCTGCAGGGAGAGCTATAAGGGAGGGAGGCAGTGAAACTCACTCTCAGGACTGTACAACACCCCCGGGGAGAGAGGCAGAGTTTTAACCCTCACCCAGAACAGCTTACGTTTCTCCACGAATCAGATTTAGTTAGACAGCAGTAATGTGTAACACCTGGAGTTATTGTTATTATCAATTAGTTTAGAGTGTAATAACAGTAATTACAATTAACATGTATGCTTTAGAGAAACATTCTGTGTAGGACAGTGAGTGAGAGTTAGAATAAAAAACTATATTGTATTTTAATGATGGTGCTATATTGACGTTACCATTTGTTGAGCCTTAGGACAAAAATTAAAAAAAAAAAAATCTTACTAATCTTACGTAATTCAGTACAATGATTAGTAAATTAATAGTTGCCATTGAAACCTGTACATATAATTGTTAATATTCCCTCGAAAAATATTAAATCACTGTACCGACATGTTTGATTGGTTGATTGAAATAGACATGTCGTAATGGTCGCACAGTTAATTATTGGTATTTGGTAATTCTTAGGAACTTATAAGTATATGTCATAATAATTTTTAATGGGATTAAAATAAGGTTTCACAAATATTTTAATATTCAGGCGGTAGATATCTTTTAAGAGGTCTGGGTTTGAGAGGAGTGCATGGTGGTGGTCTCAGTGGGTCTGGGTATCACAAGTTGTACGTCTGTTTGGTCCGGAATTTTAATTTATAATCATGGTAATGTAAATCCGTTGGTAGTTAGTACGTACAGTATATACCCATACTAGTTGGTAAATATTTCCGCTATTTTTTTTTTAATAACACTAAACCTCCAGCCATCCATTAACTTGAAAATAGTCATAGTTGTATAAACACGACCAAAAGAATATTCTATTTCAAGTTTAGCCACTCAAGTGTTACCTGGGCGGGCAAGTCCTTAGATGATTCATAAATGTTAAAATTGCGAAGGATCTTGATCTCAACTTTTAAAAATCTCGATCTCGGGGAAAAAAATAGATTTCTTGCTCAAGTAAAGTATGAGTAGTCACCCAAGACCTTAGTCTAATTCCTTGGTAACACATAAGTAAACACACTAACGATAACGTTAAGGTAAAAAAATGTTACTCTCATATTTTAAGTAAATTTACTTTTTCTACTCCTTTAGGATCAAATATATGTAAACATTCAAAGCCCGGAATCGAGGCAATCAACTGTCACCTTGTCAGTCTAAGATATCTGTTTTCAAATAGGGATTCAATTTTTGTTTTGTAAAGAAAAAATACTTATTCGTTATTTAGTATTTCCTGATGAGCCCTTTAGTTTTAGGTTACATTAAAACAATTTACGGATCATATTTGATATATTCTAATAGAACTTTATCTTTGTATATTAATCTTGGTAACACGTACAGATGTTTCATGGTAGTGATAATTTTAGTCTAAGTAAAATATCACGTGAAACAGCATCTATTAAGCGATTACTCCACAATACAAATTTATCTCTACACGGTCATTATTCCCTTATCAAACTGGTGTTTTATTATGGGTACGGGTTACTCCACCCACTAGTTAACGAGGGCATAATAAAGTTAAAACCTATAGAAGCTCGCCTGATGCTCAGTACATTCCGTGTTGTTGTAGCTAATGGTAATAATTTAACAAGATAAAGTCACTTAAGTCCGATGACCTGAATTAATCCAAATTTAAGTGTATTTCAAATGGGAAATAATATACAGGCATCCTTAACCATGGAAATTAGAAGCTGTTTTGATGAGTAGTCCAGACCAGGTGTGTCCGTCACTGATGGCCTTATAGGTGATGGGAGGTTCGCCCACATACACATCAGTCAAAATGAAACTCACTGCGTGTACCGGATAGTTCCTCTCCATAATGATTTTTTTAAGTATGTGTTAGTAATCGCGAAGTTAGTCTCATCATGTATACTTCCCATCTGTATTATTTTAAACTGGTTTATAGCCTGTGTCGGTGTCTACACTATCACTCTACTTCCTCTACCAGAGCTTCTCAACTGGGAAACCATAAAGTATTTTCTAGAGGGTCGACGGATTGAAAACATAGATGGTCTTGGAGATGCCACGCGTTATAAAACAATTACTAAATACTTCTTCTTATTAAAGTTGATACAATTCTGAGAGAGTATTTCACTTCCTCATTCACCGACTTATTAAATTACTGTATGGTTATAATGGAATCATTTTATTGATAAAGTATATATATTCTTCATTGTTCTGCTTATTGTATTAGTATAAATATAAATAAGTGACAAAGATATACAAGAGGAGTGAATTATTCATTATAAAATAGCTTTTATACATTAACCAATACTGTATATTAAGAGAAGTGAAGCTGTAATATATAAGCACCTTACAAACTTTATATAACAGAGACACCGTGACCTTACACGGGGACTGACCATCAGGTTCTGCTGGTTCTGGGTACAAGTCTGAACAAATTTTCCGATGTCTCTTTGTTTAAGTTAAATTTCCCCCAAAAATAATAGTTTAACAAATCTCTTTTAACTTACAGAATCCAACATTTCAGGTTTAATTATAAATCAGATCATAATATCAGTGTTTACATATACACAAGAGTTGAGGCGTTTTCTTGTGTTGATGACAGCAGCACAATCTCGGGTGCCAGTGACGTCGGCCTATGGTAAATTCGGCCAAATAACCTCGGCCCGCATCCAGTGGTAACCTCGGCCCACATCCAGTGGTAACCTCGGTCCACATCCAGTGATAACCTCGGGTCACATCTAGTGGTAACCTCGGCCCACATTCAGTGGTGACCTCGGCCCACATCCAGTGATAACCTCGGGTCACATCTAGTGGTAACCTCGGCCCACATTCAGTGGTGACCTCGGCCCATTTTAGTGATTTCGTCCCATCATAATATTGGCCGAGATCACCATCAATAATTTCTTTGGTAATAGTTAAGCCATATGAAAAGTACCCAATGGTTAGGTTAGGTTAGGTTAGGTTAGGTTCGGTAAAAATGTAAAAGTAGTGAAATTAAAGATAAAGATCAAGTACACACGCACACTAATTGGTCACCATGGAGTGGTATAAGGAGCTCTGGTGCACCTGAAAGGGGTGACATAAGGAGGCTATTGTAAGGCTGGCAGATAAGGTCAAATATTATACCTTCCTATTTACATGTATAAGAAACTGTGATGAAAATATCTTCCTAGATAACGGTGGACATCCCTCAAGTACCAAAAAACAAATATTACAATTCTCAGAGAGTGACATCTCGATTACCCATGAAACTCTTACATCACGAATATACATAGATTTATTGGAACATTCTCGTTGGTTTTAGAGATACTTTGTTGAAATTTATTAATACATAGAGACCTTTATACATACGGTACGGATACGTGAATAAAAACGTGCATGTAAAGGTAATCGTATACATACCTGCCTACTGAGATACTGTACTGATCCTAGGAGCTTTTATACTCGACATTTCAGATTTTTCTTGTTGTTATATAAAGACCAACGGCGTGTGTATTCGGGAAAGTATTGTAACAGGTAAAAAAAAAAAATTTTTTTTTTAAAAAGAGGGGGAAGGTAGTGAAACTTGGCGTGTGGTAACCGCAGACTTTTACCCCACCACCGCCTGGTAATTGATGATACACACAACTGCTGGTCTAATGTGTTGTTGCTTTTTACAATCTTTACCCTTGGGTGATGTTCCTTAACTCGTATATTGGTATGTGTTATTTACTTTATTAATGCAGCTCTGAGTTTTGATATTTGAGAATAACAAGTAGTAATTCACCTCATATTAATCAGCTCAATGAGGTATTACAGGAAGTGGATGTATTTTCTATGTACTGTTGTGTATAATATCTTAGTAATGAATGTCATAAATAAAAGACCAGATAATGTTGTTAACAAAGGGGTCGTCAACTTGTGCTAAGGGGGAGGACGTCTCTGGATTATGTTGTCGAGGCTGTTAGGTAAAACTAGACTCTGGAGCAAGGTGTTGTGGGAGTATATTTTAGACTCAGCTCTTCTCTATCAGCTTAACATAATTATTACAACAGCTGAATATCACTTGGCGAGTTTTTAGTCGAATCATCTACTGCTTCAGTATTTGTGATATAATTTTTCAATTAATTTACATATCTTTTGTATAAATAGATTTATATTTTGATAACATACAAAATGATACTAATACGAAAAATTTTCTTTTTTTTTTTTGCTCTCGGAACAGAATTTAATGTGTAGGCAAATATTACTCGTGTAAATCGCCATGTGTCGAAGACCCATCAAGATGCTTCACACATGATGGATCAGTTAATACTTGAGAGAGTAAGAAGAGGCGACACATAACACAACAAAGAGGCAAAATCTTTCTGAGAGAACTATTAGGAACAAAATTAAGCTGTAATAAACTTTTTTCAGACTTTTTTCATTTTACTGCTTGTGTGAGTCAGCTCTGAAAGTGTCTAAAGAATCGTCCGGATAATTAAATTATAAGTTGAAATGGAAAGCAACAAGGAAATATTGTTAAGCAGAAGAGACAAAAATATATCCACTATGAAATTTAAGCCAAATTACAAAATACATTTTACAGTCCAACAAAAAATTTAAAGAACTCTTTTGACGTCATGTAAATTGTTTTATGAATATCCAAAATTTTATGTCGTATGTAATTTGCATTTTATTTGTGAGTTGTCTATCGTGTTGCTATCAACTGATAATAGAATTTAGAGCACGTCATCATTTATTTGATCAATATATAGTCGTTTCACTTATTATTATTTTTCCTGAATATACATATATTATCAATCTTTTCTTTCGTTTTCTGTAAATTCAAATACCAACAAATCTTTCTCATCCCAGGTTGATATTCTCAACACCACATGTAGTGAGGACACCCGCCGCCACGTGTATATATATATATATATATATATATATATATATATATATATATATATATATATATATATATATATATATATATATATATATATATATATATATATATATATCATTGCCATAATTATATTTCTTGGTCAAAAGATCAAAAGTAAAGATTAACACTCACTGATTTAGTACCTCGTTTGGGTGCAAGTTTACCTATGTGTTTTTATTGAGAATGTTACTCATGAAGATATGAGTTATTTTCCTTATAATATAACTCTTGGGGGGATCGGTGGTAGATGCGGTACCGTTCTTGCCTCGCAAGCGAGATGTCACGGGTTCGATTCCCGGGCCGGTGGAAGTTGTTTGGACTTACTT
>NW_024723897.1:0-15000 GCF_018991925.1 Homarus americanus | reverse complement strand
GTGGCCAAGACGTGGAGGAGGGAGGTATGTGGTGGCCAAGACGTGGAGGAGGGAGGTGTGTGGTGGCCAAGACGTGGAGGAGAGAGGTATGTGGTGGCCAAGACGTGGAGGAGAGGAGGTGTGTGTGGTGGCCAGACGTGGAGGAGGGTGGTGGTGGTGTGGGAGCAGTGGAGGAGGGTGGTGGTGGCCAGACGATGGAGGAGGGAGATTATTAATGGTGTGAGACGTGGAGGAGGGTGAGTGGTGGCCAAGACGTGGAGGAGGTGAGTGATGACCAAGACGTGGAGGAGGAAGGTGAGTGGTGGCCAAGACGTGGAGGAGGGAGGTGAGTGGTGGCCAAGACGTGGAGGAGGGAGGTGTGTGGTGGCCACGACGTGGAAGAGGGAGGTGTGTGGTGGCCAAGACGTGGAGGAGGGAGGTGTGTGGTGGCCAAGACGTGGAGGAGGAGGTGTGTGGTGGCCAAGATTATTGGAGGAGGGAGGTGTGTGGTGGCCAAGACGTGTGGAGGAGGTATATGGTGGCAAGACGTGGAGGAGGAGGTGAGTGGTGGCCAAGGCGTGGAGGAGGGAGGTGAGTGGTGGCCAAGACGTGGAGGAGGGAGGTGTGTGGTGGCCAAGACGTGGAGGAGGGAGGTGAGTGGTGGCCAAGACGTGGAGGAAGGAGGTGTGTGGTGGCCAAGACGTGGAGGAGGGAGGTGTGTGGTGGCCAAGACGTGGAGGTAATACTCACAACCTCTTCCTCAATTAAAAATTATTTATTCCAGAAAAATATAAAATAAAACTGAAATATATTTAGCATTGATGTATGGTAGAATCAGTACCTGTATAGAGCGAATAACATCAGGTATAAATTAATAAGGTAAAACATTGAGTTATTTAATTGAAAGTAAACACACGAAATGTCACTTATTTAGATGTTTAAAGAACATTAACACCTGGAGATGTTTATATTAGAATGTTGTTGTTTTTTTATATGGCTGTGGAGGCATATATTGCGCCTGTCTCTAAGGGTACTTACTGCCTATATAATTTGTATCTGATAAAAGTGAGATATGTAAATTTGACATAATATAATATGTTAAAAGTAAAATCACCAATCACCGTAAAATTAACATAGGAGAAATTGGATCATATAGTAGATAATTTATTTCTTATATCTACGGCAACACCTGAGTTATATTGGAAATAAATAACGAGATATATTTTAGAGATTAATTAAACCAGGCTACACTCAGCAGAGATGACTATAGGAAAATATTGACCTATGAATTACTTAATATAACAGAGATGTATACATACGAGTGCCTGTACTGTACACTACCATATGCTAAGTTTATATTCAGTGTCATCATAGTAAACACAGAACCGTGTAAAAAGACTAAAATTCAGACATGACACAAACAAGTATATCCCTTTTACATCCATTTGTCTGTCTCATACACCAGTGTGTCATACGCCAGTGTCACAAGTCATAACTTTGGGGTAACAACAAGGTAGTTTACTTTGTTCCTGAGTTTGACGCCACACATTACAGTACAGCTGGAGGTCTGCCTCACACACACACTGAGAGTGAGGGTTATTATTGTTTTAAATGGTCAAAGAATAATGAAAACTAAATAAAGGGCAAAGGTAACATAAAGAGTGAGTAATACAGGCAATAATGGGATAGACACGAAGAGATTACAGAAAACATGAAAAAGATATATTTATGTATCTACATAAAGCAGACCTAAAAAGCAGTTAGTTTTAATTATAATTACATTTTAATTTATATAATCTCGTTTTATTAATTTTAGTACATGATAATAATTGCGGTGTCATAAAAATTCTTCATGTTTTCTTCATATTTTACCTAATATTAGAATTCTCACGGATGTCACAGTCCAGAATTACAGAGCATTATGTGTCAGACAGCAAAAACTGAATAATGTTGTCTGTACACAGCTTAGTTTACCCTCCCTCTTTTTGTAAGACCTTGACCGTGCAGCGTAATATTTAAATAATGTTATATGCTAAAAATAGACCAGACGAGACTTACCATAATATTCTCCAAAAACGGAAGTAAATGTATTCTTGACTGGCACAGCATAACAAAAAATGTGTGTTATTTTGGGGGTAAAATAAATTCCCTTACATTTATATGAAACTTTCGGTAACAACTTTGATTGAACTATTTATTAAGGATAAATCTTAATAACACAAGTTATAATCTTGACAATGCGAAAACCCACGAGACAGTTATCAGTAATGTTGTATTGTACTTAACAGAATATACATTTTTAACTATTAATACTATGTGAATTTGTATAAGATTACCATAAATATGACAACACCGAGATACACCCTTTTCTTCATTTTTTTCCTTAAGTTTTTGCAATTTCTTTCCCAGTTTTGTGTGTAGTTCCTACTTGTTTTTGTTTGTCCACTCGACTTATTCCTTTCCATTTTCTTTCTTCAGTATTTCCTCTTCATCCCCCGTCTCCTTTTTCATCCCCTCGTTTTCCGATTTCTCGATTCATCCTCACCCTTTTCCTTCCGTTTTCTTCTATTTTCCTTTATTATCTGTTCTCCCTTCCTACATTATTCCTAGCTTCTATCCCTCCTCCTCACCTTCCTTCTCTTTCATATTTAATATATTAGTGTCATTATTACGTACCGGAACAAGGTCATCATGGTTTGTCAGTTTAACAAGTAATCACATGGAAATTTATACACGGTGCAAGCAAAAAATACTCATTCGAAATAAATATCCTTTTAGCTAAACCCGACAAACGATCACATTACGCCGGGAGTTACACGGGATATGTATAAACAGGAACTAAAGTTTTAAAAGAAGGATGCCTCTTACAAGGTAGATCAGGGGACCAACAAGGCCCAGCTGCTCACCACCTTACTATGGCTACAGCGCCTCCTGCTTACTGATATACACTGTATTATATTTATAAGGTATATGACTGACTAAGCAAGCAAGCACACACGCACGCCAGCACACTCTCTCTCTTACTTGTGGTTATACTTGTGGTAAATATAAGGTGTTTTTTTTTCAAGGATATAAATGATAATATTCCTGCCAATATTTGCACAAGAGCTGCCACATTATAGTGTAAGAGGAAGGCCAGCCTGAAGGTCACATAGACGTAAGTTACTTGGAGATTTAGAGCAGCTAACGCCAACACGACCACACCCTTAGTCAGAGATGGGTATGATCCGGCGTCAAGGAGTAGCCTAGATAAATAGAACTAATGTGTCTTCTGGTCTCTAACTACTGAAGGATAGACAGAGAGAAATTCCATAACAAAAATAAAACGATCCAAACCTATAATTTCACCATACCAGGAGATCGAAACTAAAGACAACTACGATCTTTCAAGACGAGTGTACTGGTCCACTACACTTATAAATATTAACTTTTATCTGGTTTATTTACAACATTCATCAACGTACAACAATGCATGAAACGCCTCTCACCCCCCACACACACTGTATACTATTAGATATATATGTAGGCGTTATTTCATCAAGAGAGAGAGAGAGAGAGAGAGAGAGAGAGAGAGATCACTCACTAAAACAGTAATGTATTGTTGACATTTATTCTGATCGGTGATATATATTTATTTCATGGCAGATGTAAATAAACACACACACACACTGTTCGTTATAGTTAATCATCCTCTCATACATTTACTAAACAAATCGAAACAAAATACAGTGAAGTGTTCATTTAATGTGGATTATACGGCCAGTGAGGGGTACAAAATGGCTGTAAGTAATGGAGGTGTTATTTAATGGAACAAACTGGACTTCGTATACATCTGATGGAACAAAGTGGACTTTTATACAGCTTCTTGAATGTCTATTGGTGCAACTGAGATTTTGGCCCAGACTTTGATGAAATTGGTAGTCTAGTATATCTGTTGACGTATACTCAGCTTCTGGTACAACCGCATACTCCAGCTTTTGGTACAACTATTGACACATACTCAGCTTTTGGTATAACTGTTGACACATACTCAGCTTCTGGTACAACTGTTGACACATACTCAGCTTCTGGTACAACTGTTGACACATACTCAGCTTCTGGTACAACTGTTGACACATACTCAGCTTCTGGTACAACTGTTGACACATACTCAGCTTCTGGTACAACTGTTGACACACACTCAGCTTCTGGTACAACTGTTGACACATACTCAGCTTCTGGTACAACTGTTGACACATACTCAGCTTCTGGTACAACTGTTGACACACACTCAGCTTCTGGTACAACTGTTGACACACACTCAGCTTCTGGTACAACTGTTGACACATACTCAGCTTCTGGTACAACTGTTGACACATACTTAGCTTCTGGTACAACTGTTGACACATACTCAGCTTCTGGTACAACTGTTGACACATACTCAGCTTCTGACACAACTGTTGACACATACTCAGCTTCTGCCAATTGCTGACACATACCAGCTTCTGGTACAACTGTTGACACTTATTACCAGCTTCTGGTACAACTGCTGATTAATATACTTGTTTTGGTACAACTGTTGACACATACTCAGCTTCTGGGTACAACTGTTGACACATACTCAGCTTCTGGTACAACTGTTACATACTATACCAGCTTCTGGCACAACTGTTGACACACACTCAGCTTCTGTACAACTGTTGACACATACCAGCTTCTGGTACAACTGTTGACATACCAGCTTCTGTACAACTGTTGACACATACTCAGCTTCTGGGTACAACTGTTGACACATTACTCAGCTTCTGGTACACAACTGCTAGACACACATCAGCTTCTAAGTACAACTGCTGGACACATACTCAGCTTCTGGTACACCAAGACATACCAGCTTCTGGTACAACTGTTGACACATACTCAGCTTCTGCACACAACTGTTGACACATACTCAGCTTCTGGTACATCTGTTGACACATACTCAGCTTCTGGCACAACTGTTGACACATACTCAGCTTTAGGTACAACTGTTGACACATACTCAGCTTCTGGTACATCTGTTGACACATACTCAGCTTCTGGCACAACTGTTGACACATACTCAGCTTTAGGTACAACTGTTGACACATACTCAGCTTCTGGTACAACTGTTGACACACACTCAGCTTCTGGTACAACTGTTGACACATACTCAGCTTCTGGTACAACTGTTGACACATACTCAGCTTCTGGTACAACTGAGCACACATACTCAGCTTCTGGGTACAATCCGTTGACACATACTCAGCTTCTGGTACAACTGTTGACACATACTAGCTTTCTTGGCACAACTGTTGACACATACTCAGCTTCTGGGTACAACTGGTATGACACATACTCAGCTTCTGGTACAACTGTTGACATACTCAGCTTCTGGTACAACTGTTGACACATACTCAGCTTCTGTACAACTGTTGACACATACCAGCTTCAGGTACAACTGTTGACACACACTCAGCTTCTGGTACAACTGTTACACACATACTCAGCTTCTGGTACAACTGTTGACATACACCAGCTTCTGGTACAACTGTTGACACATACTCAGCTTCTGGGTACAACTGTTGACATACCAGTTTCTGGTACAATCCGTTGACATTATTACCAGCTTCTGGTACAACTGTTGACACATACTCAGCTTCTGGTACAACTGTTGACACATACTCAGCTTCTGGTACAACTGTTGACACATACTCAGCTTCTGGCACAACTGTTGACACATACTCAGCTTCTGGTACAACTGTTGACACATACTCAGTTTCTGGTGGGGCGACACATGGAGCTCATATTAAGTCTTTTCCAATAACCACCGACAAGAGTATCTATTGACAGTGTTGAGAGGAGTGTGAGGATTTTCGTTTGCTGCAACACCTGTCACTTGGGCGGCGACGTTACTGTGTTGGATGAGACACCAAAGGGTAATATATTAGTTGCCTCTCATCGCTGTAGTCTGTGATTATTGTGTTTTGTCCTGAATTTTTGACTTATGGTCTCAACACAGACAAATACAACATAATTTTTTTGTTATAAATAATTGATTCCGTATCATACTGCAATGTACGCGTAGCTAGTTAGATAGGTAGACGGTTTATAAGCCACAACAATTAAAAAAAAATGTATCCAATTATTTTTAAAGTGAAAAAAGAAAAGTCGTACCAACCATTTTCACGTTTGTTTAAATATACTAAGTTTGTTTTATAATTTATTCTGTCAGCAAGTGTCTTCAACCAATTTCGATGTATTTTAATAGGAGATTCTACGTGTATCAGTATGCTTATGCGAAACAAATGTCAGTTTTTGTACTTAAATTTACAACATTTATGCATCAAGAGTTATCCCTTTATTCACTTTCATATATTGTTTCATCGCCATTAAGAGATAAGGCTCCCAGGAGGCAAGGGTCACCCACAAAGTTACCTACTACTGCCATACTCTTAACCTTGTAACGGCTGGGAATGCTGTAAACCTTGACCTTGAAAGACTAAATTGACATAAACATTAGTCTTACAAGGCTAAAAGTCCCAGAAACGTTAATGATATAAGGTCAAAACTACCAAACATCTAATCGCTGTAATGTTAAAACTGAAGCCAAACTTTTTCTCAACAAGTAAACATTTCAGGAGAGATTAAAATGTGCCATTGTCAGAGTTTGTTACAAAGGTGTCCACTTGTCAATGACTGAAGATATTTGAAACATGATAACTGTAAAAGAGACGGCAAGGGCCTTCCCTCGAGTGTTACTCGTCAGAACACTGAGAACTCTGCTAATGTGCAATGCTAAAAATTTCGTGATAAAGTCATTATGAAGGTAAAGTAGCTTAGACTACACTCGGCCCGCAGGTGACAGTAGTATTGATCTTGTCAGGCTGAAACTTCCATACAACATAATCCCATTAGAGTGAAACTACTTTAAGACTTAACTGTTTAAGGCTAAAATATCCAACACCTTCACCCTGTTAAGCAAGACTGGAAAAGCATTTTTTTTTATCATAATTGCCTCGCAAAATAACATCTCCCACTCAGAGTTTTCACAGTCATCAGCTGCTCTATTTTCATAATCTTCTCTGGCTCTACCACCTTCCTCTTTTCGCCATTTACCCCTCTTTTCTTTCTTCTTCTTTCTCCTTCAAGTATCGTATTTTATCCATTTTCCTTTTCTTCACATCATCCCAAAGGAGAATGTTATTTTTCCCACACAACAACATCTCTTCCCAGAATCATCGATTCAGATCCTTCTTCTCCTGAAAAGAAAGGGATGATCCTCCATTTCATCCTTCAGCCGTGGCACTCACCCTTCTCATGGAACAAGTTTTCTCCCTTAATCTATATCCGTAAGCTTCACTGCCCTTGTAGTTAAAATAAACACATCTTTCCTCTAACAACTATGAGGCTTCTCATCTTGCTAACTCCTAGAACATATTCCTCCTCCACTCATATTGCTTCTCCACTTACGCTGCCCCTCCACCTACATTCCTCCTGCTTCTCCACCTATACTCCCCCTGCTCCTCCACCTATACTGATCATGCCCCTCCTCTTACACGCCTCCTACTGCCCCTCTACCCACATTGTACCTCTACCTTTGCTGTTCCTTCACTTGCTGACCTATTGCAACATTTACTTTCATGGATATTATTCCTTACGTATTTGCTCTCTTAATTAAAATATAAGCGGTTCACGTTGAGATCAGCTTCTAAGATTTTTTTCACCTGATGATTAAATGTCTTAACGATATCTGGGGGGCTGGGCTGGGCTGGGCTGGGCTGGCGTTAAGGTGGTTAATCTTAAGGTGAAATATGCAAGGGGGGCTAATATTCACGTGATATTAAAAAGCTTACATTTAAAAAGACGAGTAAAACTAAACCTTACTGTTCAATGTTTCAACATCATGTAAAACGTATGAAATATATTAAGTCTGGTATAAAAAATATCCATGATAAAGTTAGATTGAAGAGCTTATGTTACGTTACAGCTTCCGCGGATTTTACCCCCGAAAGAAATACGAGCGTTTTGTGCGGTGAATACACGTTGTAGAGCAGCGTGTTACAGCATCACACTCAGGGTGGGGAGACATGAAGAATGGTGTAGGTAATAGGCAGGGAAAGTGAAGAATGGTGTATAGAGAGCAGGGAGAATGAAGGATGGCAAGTAGGGGGAGAGGTAGAGTGAGGGGTAGTAGGTTAAGGGTAGGGAGAGTGATGGATGGTAGGTTAAGGGTAGGGAGAGTGAGAGATGGTAGGTAAGGGGCAGGGAGAGTGAAGGATATCGTAAGAAAGAAGAACAGGAGTGAGGAGTATGGTCAAGAAGTGTAAGTGTACCTCCAGTAAGCAATAAATTATTCATTGTCGATCTTCACAGTAATGAAACAATAACAGACAGTGTATATATACTAAAGCGTTGTCTATCCTGGGGAAAATATTTTAAAACACACTATTTTAGATTTATCGAGAGAAAACACAGGTATCCATCCTAGTTAAAAAAAATAACTTAAGTAACAACAGTAAAGCGTCTAAATCTCACAGAGTAAAAAGAGAATGAGTGGAGTGCATTAGCGGATCTCTGGGCCAAGTGAGCAAGAAGGTCCACCTCTCCTCGGACAGTTTAATCTCGTCCCCACAAGTTGGGTCAAAAGCGGCAAGTGGCCGCCAATGGCTCCAGGATATTTGCTCCTAACATGCTAATAAACCTGAGTAACAGCAGCGTCGGGAAGAGACTTTACAGACTTTCAGATCCTTTGATGGTAAAGGTGGAAACTCAATCCTGTGAGTTATGACACCATTTGTAAAGCGATGTGCATGTGCAGAGAAAGGAGAAGTAGGAAAGAGAGACAGATAGACAGACAGAGGGTGGGGGGGGGAGCGGTGTTTTTCTCTGGAAAATTCACTTGTCTTGACAATGTCCAACATGACAGCTGTATTTACATAAACGTTACACCAGCGAGCAGAACTTGTTGTGAGGTCTTATTATATTTTTTCGAGTGTAAGATTACTAAATATATATGTAGAATAAACACAACACTACACATATACGGTTTTATATGTGCATGAGCTAGTTAACAAAATTTTTTAAATATTTTACTAACCATGAATCAGACAACACCGACAACATTATAGTCATTATTATCATGTAATGACTTGATACACTCAGGATCTCTTAACCATACACAGAAACACAATCATAAAAATCAAAATAGATGTGACAGGGAGATGCAGCTTGGGATGAATTCAATTTTCCGGAGATGAATATAAAACTTTAGATGTTTTTTGCTCTCTCTCTCTCTATGTCTCTCAGGCCAGGATCAGGTTGGGTTGGTCCTCAGTTTCCCAGATCACCAGCCCAACACAATACACCAACACACAACCCAATACCATTATCCAGCACGAGGGACGAGAGTAAACGTAACTAACTCATGGTGGTGTTAACTTGTGTTATGAATTATAGACGTATGACTCTTGGTGAGACATCTAGTGGTGTCTTAATGAATTACTGGTAACTGTAGACCAGGGTGGCTTAAGTTAAAGGCTATGCCATATCCTTTTTCAGCCACCGGCACCAAATTCTGCCTTTCCTGATAAACCTTGACCGTAATATGAAAGGAGCCCGCCTCGCCTGGTGAATCTATGGACTATTGTGTCGTTCATAATCATCAGTATTGTTTACGTGATGCAACATTCAGTTCTCCGCCACTAGAAAGTAAATATGAGTGAGTTTGATGTTATCTCCAAATACACCGGCGTTAATGATTAGAAATATATCATTATATTTCGAAAATTAGAAGAAACTATATTTCCATACACTTTTTTTTATTAGTACAGTATCTGCATTTTAAGGAACGTGATAAATATCTCAACTTAAAAATGATATTTTCTCATAATCATAATTTTAGTTCTTTTTTATTTTCTTCTAATAAAAACATAACATTATAATATAATATCCAAACCTCATCTTTCATACATGAGTACTAGCGGTGACTCACACACTCCCGACAGCAATAAAGTGTAAGTCACCCTCTCAGAATGACCTCGTTAGCCAGACACTCAAGCATATTCTCTCACGCAGTTGTCCCAAACGACGCACTTTGTCATGCAGTTAGGTGTTCTCTGAGGGATGCCTCGTGACTTCGCTCTTGATGCCTCTAGATCACAAACGAATTCCCTGACTTAACACTTAAGGTCAGCGGTCAGTGGTCGAGCTGTCAGGAGGGTCTTCAGAATAAAATGAATGGTATTTGTGTTGATAAATTGAATGTAGTGTACGTGTGAGAGGCAGATTAACACTAGTCTCCTGGACATAAACAAATGGGATTAAGAGACACATGTGTGTAGGAGGTACTGTATATATGTGCAGTGACACACATGTTATAGTGAAATGTTGATCTCTGTGTGTAAATCATTTGTAATGCAGACGTACAAAATCAGGTAGACTGTAAATAAAAAAATCCAAAATACAGTGAAGTCGCGGATACTAAGGTGGTGAAGGGTAGGAGACAGTTCCAGTAAGAGAAGCAAGCTGGAGAGAGAACAGCAGTGCACTGGAGACATACAGTATATGTGTTGGAGAACTAAGAGTTGTAGACAAATATATATTGAAAGAACAAGAATGTGTTGTAACGTAATAATGTTAAATAGTACACAGACAGAAAAGTAATGAAAACGTATTTGGCTGAGAGAGACAGGAGTGTGGAAGAGACAGGAGTGTGGGAGAGACACGAGTGTGGGAGAGACAGGAGTGTGGGAGAGACAGGAGTGTGGGAGAGACAAGAGTGTGAGAGAGACAGGAGTGTGGGAGAGACAGGAGTGTGGGAGAGACAGGAGTGTGGGAGAGACAGGAGTGTGGAAGAGACAAGAGTGTGGGAGAGACAGGAGTGTGGGAGAGACAGGAGCAGACAGTGGAATGTGGGAGAGACAGGAGGTGTGGGAGAGACAGGGGTGTGGGAGAGTCAGGGGTGGGAGGCACAGGTGTGTTATACAGGGAGGTGGGAGATATAGGAGTGTGGGAGAGACAGTGGAGTGTGGAGAGACAGAGCGTGAGACAGGAGAGACAGGGGTGTGGGAGAGGACAGCATGCAACATATTTGCAACTGTGTATAAAACAGGATGCATTGCCACATGTAATTATATGCATGACGGTATGCAGAGCATTGGTATGGAGACAAGGTTGAGAGACGAAAGTGAAAAGAGACAGGAGTGTGGGAGAGAGAGGGGTGTATAGGAGAGACAGGATGTGGGAGAGACAGGGAGGTGGGAGAGATACAGGAGGTGGGAGAGACAGGGGTGGGAGAGATTAGGAGGTGGGAGAGACAGGAGGTGAGAGAGGAGACAGAGTGGGAGAGACTTGTGTGTGTAGACAGAGTGTGAAAGATTACAGGAGAGGTGGGAGACAGGGGTGTGGGAGAGACAGGAGTGTGGGAGAGACAGGGGTGTGGGAGAGACACATGGATCTTTGTATTAAATATGAGTGACAAAAATATTATTTCCAGTTAATACGAATCAAATTTTTTCTACATGCCTCAACCATGAATATCTCGGATATCAGTAAAAAATATATACAAATTTAATTAAGACTTGGAATCAAAAAGAAAAAACTAGTTATATATTTGTTAATTCCCTTAAAATCCCTAAAGTAACTTAAAAATATTACTGTGTTCATGCTTGATGGCTGTTATTAGCTGAATAATAAACAATAATGACGTTTATTTTTATTTATTTTCTCTACTTATTTTTATCATCATTATGTCTTCTAACTTGTTTTTGAGGAACGTATGACCACACAACTCACTGTCAGTTTGTCATGAGGTGCCGGGGTAAAATTCACGAACTAATCTTTGTTGTATTATTGTATTATATTTCCATTTCTACAATATTATTACGGTACCTTATTTATCAGCAGTATTTTCTATGGCCACTTAACATCATGTTTTGTGTAAGATGTAATTGGTTTCATGTCATGTGTTTGTGTTATTAAGAAGTTTATCGTTTTTATTTGTTTTTCTCTCGTGTAGTGGTAGGCTTATCGTCTCATGGCCCATGTTAGTCCCGGGTATCCAGTTGTATTGTTTAAGTACATTATTTTTATTTACAGAATATCATTGTTGTATTATTTTGATTATGGTTGACAATGACATGCTGGGCGTATATATAGTACATACATAACTGTACATACATACGTGTATGTATGAATAATGGGCTTGGCTTAAGAAGCGTCTCCGTCTAGCGCCCCCTTGGGTATTGCACCATTATTTGAGTTATATACAAGTACATATTCTATTTCTACAGAGGAATTCTACAAACAAACAAAAATTATCTTATGCTGTTATGTTGGTTTTGACAGATTTTAGCTTTTACAAAGACCGAAAAATGTGCGTGTCCCCGGGTCAGTAAAGTAACCTTTTAGGCTTTGCTCTGAGGATGGAATAAGTGATGTCCCAAGGAGTAAGCTGATTAAACAACCCAGCACTTAAATTGACTGTGATATCCCTGGTGTTCCTCTTCATGTCAGTATCGTATATAAAATTTCCTCGTTTCCGAAAATTCTCCTAAACTTCCCGAATAAATCAGACAGACAGACAGCCGTTACCCAAACAATAAGCTTTTGTTTCTAACTCCCACAAAGAAGTTACGTTTCTCAACATTTAAACAGTATACAGTATATATTCTAAACCTTGCCAACTAGCCCCCTTGTACAACATAGTAATTTAGACTTAATAACACAGTAAACACAGAGTATTTACGGTAACTCCAAGGTCAGATATAAAGACTTAATATTACATAAGTACTTCTGTATGAGCATGACAAAGATACATAATACACCCAGCGAGGACAGTGTGTGTGGAGGTCACTATTCGCCATGATACACCAAGCGAGGACAGCGTGTAGAGGTCATTGCTCGCCACGATACACTCGGCGAGGACAGTGTGTGGAGGTCATTGTTCGCCACGATACACTCGGCGAGGACAGCGTGTAGAGGTCTTCATGTCAGAAAGTAAAATTAAGTTGGAGTCTGTGATACAGTTTCCTCGGACGATGAAAGAGACGCGTAAAATCTTGTCTTGTTCTATTAGATGTAATATTGGTAAGAATCGTACAATCTAGATGGCATACAAGGGCATTTTAATCCTGGGATGCCTTATTGGACGATATGATATATCTCTACACAAAATTCGTACATTCTTATGTTTTTTTACAGGTTACGAATAAAGAGAAAAAATTATTTTAACACACGTGTAATTGGGGACGGACACAACTAATAGTGTTACTAAACTTTTGGTTCTCAGGGAGGCAGAATGTTTTGGTAGGTGCCCGTTCACAGTTGGGTTAACTTGGGTGCCCTAAGCGAGAATCGGCAACGCCTAGGACCGGAGATGAGAGCTGTAGTCCCTCAGTCGCCACACACTAATGTATGTAAACGATTTCATGACTTTACGCACATAGGCAATTAACACCCAACACTACACATGTTAGCATATATACAAACAAAATTACACACACACACACACACACACCCACCCACACACACACGCACGCACGCACGCACGCACGCACGCACGCACGCACGCACGCACGCACAGCTCCAGTGCACGACGGCTGAACATATCTCTTAAGTGTAAGTGAGCCATTTCAAGTTTTTGTTGACCATTAAGAAGTTTAATGTCTCACGTCCAACACTTGGTAATGGCGACCCTCGACCTTCCTCCTCAACACCTATATCTGTTTTTGTTATTTTCCCTCCTCTCCCTTTTTAACCTGGCTGAATTTTGCGTGTGTGTGTGTGTGTGTGTGTGTGTGTGTGTGTGTGTAGGTAGGTGTGTGTGTGTGGGTGGGTGTGGGGTGTGTGTGTGTGTAGGTAGGTGTGTGTGTGTGTGTAGGTAGGTGTGTGTGTGTGTGTGTGTGTGTGTGTGTGTGTGTGTGTGTGTGTGTGTGTGTGTGTGTGTGTGTAAGAGGCGCGCGCGCAATCGAAAATTGTCTATTTGTAATAATAGTTGATAAAGTCATTACGCCCACCATTATTGAGCAAAATATCAGCTTCTAACAAAGGGTTTTACTGTATTAGGATGATGTGTATGTTGTACCAATATGGTATAGCTCAGATGAAAGTGGAGAAAGGAGGGATTTGTCATGTTCGTAAGATTTTTTTTTTTAACTTTTGTGTGGGTTTGACAAATTAAATTTCCTAACGTAAGAATAAGATATATTCATTAATACATATGAACAACCTTTATATCCTCTTCATTGAACTTCGTGTTTTACTCTTTAGATACTTCAAATTTCACTATAAACACACACCTCAGTATAATAAGAGAAATAATCAGTAAAAACTAAACTTTTAAATCAAATAAGAAATTCTCACCTTGCCGAACACACTCATCACTGAATCTCACAAAATGAAACGAAGTGAAGGCAGTTGTGTGTTGTGTAGTGATCGTTAACTCAGGGTGTGATTGTTGTGTTGGCAATAGCTTTTACACGTTACACAAATTCACGCCTAGATGTCTTTAGGGCCGGCCAGCATGGACCACGACACGCATCCGTTATAATATTGTAATAGTTGATGGTTAAATGGTAACTTCGTCCATATCATGAAATGCAATAATGAATCGTCTTATGTCATTAGATATTTAATGTATTCCTCAGTTTTCATTATAAGGTTGAATATTATAATGTCACTACAACGTCTGAATGACTCAAATATTTCAACAGGTAGCTAGGTTAGTGGCTACATTAGTCCAGCAACAAAAATAAACATTATATTCAGATTTTTATGTGTAATACTGTCGCCAGGGTTATGGAAGGGTATCTTTTGGGCTCAGTAGCATACAGAGCTTACCTGCTGCTCTAAGGCTGTAATGTAAAATGCAATGTTTCACTTAAAGAGAAGCCAATACTCTTTTAGGCAGCAGTACATGAAGAACCATTATTCATGCAGGGTGGTATGCTGTATATTGATTTATTCAGTAACACTCAGTGGTGTTCGATTAATCTCTGAGGGTATTAAGGGTATTGTCATGTACAG
>NW_024723896.1:0-45954 GCF_018991925.1 Homarus americanus | reverse complement strand
CTTGGTTGTTATAGTGCGTGAGTGGTAGTAGTTGTTATACTCATGGTCGTGGTTATTATAATCATGATCGTAGTTGTTGCAATTATGGTCGTGGTTGTTATAATCATGGTTGTGAGTGTTATAATCATGGTCGATGTTGTTATAATCATGGTCGTGGTTGTTATAATCACAGTCGTGGTTGTTATAATCATAATCGTGGTAGTTATAATCATGGTCGTGAGTGTTATAATCATGGTCGTTGTTGTTATAATCATATTCGTGGTTGTTATAATCATATTTGTGGTTGTTATAATCATGGTCGTTGTTATGATCATAATCGTGGTTGTTATAATCATGGTCGTGGTTGTTATAATCATGATTGTGGTTGTTATAATCACAGTCGTGGTTGTTATAATCATGGTCGTGGTTGTTATAATCATAGTCGTGGCTGTTATAATCTTAGTCGTGTTTGTTATATTCATAGATGTGCTTCTTATATTCATAGTCGAGCTTGTTATAATCATAGTCGTGGTTGTTATAATCATGGTCGTGGTTGCTATAATCATAGTAGTGGTTGTTATAATAATGGTCGTGGTTGTTATAATCATGGTCGTGGTTGATATAATCATGGTCGTGGTTGTTATAATCATGGTCGTGGTTATTATATTCATGGTCGTGGTTGTTATAATCATATTCTTGGTTGTTATAATCATGGTCGTGGTTGTTATAATCATGGTCGTGGTTATTATAATCATGGACGTTGTTGTTATAATCATATTCGTGATTGTTATAATTATGGTCGTGGTTGTTATATTTATGGTTGTGGTTGTTATAATCACAGTCGTGATTGTTATAATAATGGTCATGGCTTGTTATAACCATGGTCGTGGTTGTTATTAATCATGGTCGTGAAGCCAGTTATATTCATGGTTGTGGCTATGCAATCAGTCGTAGTTGTTAGTATTTGGCGGTCGTGTGTGCTGTTATATTGCCGGTCGGGTTGTTATTGTCGCGTCTTGCTGATATAATCAGTTGTGGTTGTTATAACGGTCGTGGATGTTATAATCATGGTTGTGGTTGTTATATTCATGGATGTGGTTGTTATAATCATAGTCGTGGTTGTTATAATCATAATCGTGGTTGCTATAATCATGGTCGTGGTTGTTATAATCATGGTCGTGGTTGTTATAATCATAATCGTGGTTGTTATATACATTGACGTGGTTGTTTTAATCATGGTCGTGGTTGTTATAATCATGGTCGCGAGTGTTATAATCATGGACGTGGTTGTTATGCTCATAGTCGTGGTTGATATAATAATGGTCTTGGTTGTTATAATCATATTCTTTGTTGTTATAATGATGGTCAAGGTTGTTATAATCATGATCGTAGTTGTTGTAATCATGGTCGTTGTTGTTATAATCATTGTCGTGGTTACTATAATCATGGTCGTGGTTGTTATAATCATGGTCGTCGTTGTTTTGATCATCGTCGTGGTTGTTATAATCACAGTCGTGGTTACTATAATCATGGTCGTGGTTGTTATAATCATGGTCGTGGTTGTTATAATCATAGTCGTGGTTGTTGTAGTCATGGTCGTGGTGCTATATATAATCATAGTCGTTATTATAATCATGGTCGTGGTTATAATCATGGTCGGTTGTTATAATCATGGTCGTGGTTGATATAATCATGGTCATGGTTGTTATATTCATGGTTGTGGTTGTTATAACCATAGTCGTGGTTGTTATAATCATGGTCGTGGTTGTTATAATCATGGTCGTGGTTCTTATAATCATGGTCGTGGTTGTTATAATCATATTCGTGGTTGTTATAATCATGGTCGTGGTTCTTTTAATCATAGTCGTGGTTGTTATAATCATGGGCGTCGTTGGTATAATCATGGTCGTCGTTGTTATAATCATAGTCGTGGTTGTTATAATCATAGTCGCGTTTCTTATAATCATATTCGTGGTTGTTATAATCATGGTCGTGGTTCTTTTAATCATAGTCGTGGTTGTTATTATCATGGGCGTCGTTGGTATAATCATGGTCGTCGTTGTTATAATCATAGTCGTGGGTGTTATAATCATATTCGTGGTTGTTATATTCATGGTCGTGGTTCTTTTAATCATAGTCGTGGTTGTTATAATCATGGGCGTCGTTGGTATAATCATGGTCGTCGTTGTTATAATCATAGTCGTGGTTGTTATAATCATAGTCGCGTTTCTTATAATCATATTCGTGCTTGATATATTCATGGTCGTGCTTGTTATAACCATAGTCGTGGTTGTTATAATCATGGACGTGGTTGTTATACGCATAGTCGTGGTTGATATAATAATGGTCTTGGTTGTTATAATCATATTCTTTGTTGTTATAATCATGGTCAAGGTTGTTATAATCATGATCGTAGTTGTTGTAATCATGGTCGTTGTTGTTATAATCATTGTCGTGGTTACTATAATCATGGGCGTGGTTGTTATAATCATGGTCGAGGTTGTTTTAATCATCGTCGTGGTTGTAATAATCACAGTCATGGTTACTATAATCATGGTCGTGGTTTTTTATAATCATAGTCGTTGTTATTATAATCATGGTCGTGGTTGTTATAATCACAGTCATGGTTACTATAATCATGGTCGTGGTTGTTATAATCATAGTCGTTGTTGTTATAATCATGGTCGTGGTTGTTATAATCATAGTCGAGGTTACTATAATCATGGTCGTGGTTGTTATAATCATGGTCGTGGTTGTTATAATCATGGTCGTGGTTGTTATAATCACAGTAATGGTTGTTATAATCATAGTCGTGCTTATTATAATAATGGTCGTGGTTGTTATAATCATGGTCGTGGTTGTTATAATCATGGTCGGTTGATATACAACTTCAGTCGCTGTTATAACTGGCGGTCGGTTGTTATAATCATGGTCGTGGTTATTATAATCATGGTCGTGGTTGTTATAATCATATTCGTGGTTGTTATAATCATGGTCGTGGTTCTTTTAATCATAGTCGTGGTAGTTATAATCATGGGCGTCGTTGGTATAATCATGGTCGTCGTTGTTATAATCATAGTCGTGGTTCTTATAATCATAGTAGTGGTTGTTATAATCATAGTCGTGGTTGTTATAATCATAGTCGTGGTTGTTATAATCATAGTCGTGGTTGATATAATCATAGTCGTGGTTGATATATTCAAATTCGTGGTTGTTATAATCATGGTCGTGGGTGTTATATTCATGGTCGTGCTTGTTATATTCATGGTCGTGGTTGTTGTAATCATAGTCGTGGTTGTTATAATCATGGTGGTGGTTGTTATAATCATCGTTGTGGTGATGATCATGGTCGTGGTTGTTATAATCATATTCGTGGTTGTTATAATCTTGGGCGTGGTTGTTTTAATCATATTCGTGGTTGTTATATTCATGGTCGTGGTTGTTATAATTTTGGTCGTGGTTGTTATAATTTTGGTCGTGGTTGTTATAATCATGGTCATGGAGTGTACATTCATAGTCGTACAGCAAAAATCATATTCGTGGTTGTTAGTAATTACAGTCGTGAGTTGCTGGCACCGTGTCGTTATAACTGCGGTCGGGAGTATATAACTGGCGGTCGTTGTTGTTAATCATGGTCGTATGTTATAATTGCTGAAATGGGTTGTTATAATCATATTCGTGGTTGTTATAATCATGGTCGTGAGTGTTATAATCATGGTCGTTGTTGTTATAATCATATTCGTGGTTGTTATAATCATATTCGTGGTTGTTATAATCATGGTCGTGGTTATGATCATAATCGTGTTTGTTATAATCATGGTCGTGGTTGTTATAATCATGATTGTGGTTGTTATAATCACAGTCGTGGTTGTTATAATCATGGTCGTGGTTGTTATATTCATAGTCATGGTTGTTATGATCATAGTCGTGTTTGTTATATTCATAGTCGTGGTTGTTATAATCATGGTCGTGGTTGCTATAACCATAGTCGTGGTTGTTATAATAATGGTCTTGGTTGTTATAATCATTGCCGTGGTTGATATAATCATGGTCGTGGTTGTTATAATCATGGTCGTGGATATTATAATCATAGTCGTGGTTGTTATAATCATATTCTTGGTTGTTATAATTATGGTCGTGGTTGTTATATTCATGGTTGTGGTTGTTATAATCATGGTCGTAGTTGTTATAATCATGGTTGTGGTTGTTATAATCATAGTCGTGATTGTTATAATCCTGGTCATGGTTGTTATAACCATGGTCGTGGTTGTTATTAATCATGGTCGTGGTTTTATATTCATGGTTGTGATTGTTATAATCATAGTCGTGGTTGTTATAATCATGGTCGTGGTTGTTATAATCATGGTCGTGGTTGTTATAATCATGGTCTTGGTTGATATAATCATAGTTGTGGTTGTTATATTCATGGTCGTGGTTGTTATAATCATAGTCGTGGTTGTTATAATCATAGTCGTGAGTGTTATATTCATTGACGTGGTTGTTACAATCATGGTTGAGGTTATTATAATCATGGTCGCGGTTGTTATAATTATGATCGTGAGTGTTATAATCATAGGCGTGGTGGGTATAATCATATTCCTGGTTGTTTTATACATGGTCGTGCTTGATATATTCATGGTCGTGCTTGTTATAATCATAGTCGTGGTTGTTATAATCATGGACGTGGTTGTTATACTCATAATCGTAGTTGATATAATAATGGTCTTGGTTGTTATAATCATATTCTTGGTTGTTATATTCAAGGTCGTGGTTGTTATATTCATGATCGTAGTTGTTGTAATCATGGTCGTGGTTGTTATATCATTGTCGTGGTTGCTCTAATCATGGTCGTGGTTGTTATAATCATGGTCGTGGTTGTTATGATCATCGTCGTGGTTGTTATAATCACAGTCGTGGTTACTATAATCATGGTCGTGGTTTTTTACAATCATAGTCGTTGTTATTATAATCATGGTCGTGGTTGTTATAATCACAGTCGTGGTTACTATAATCATGGTCGTGGTTGTTATAATCATAGTCGTTGTCGTTATTATCATGGTCGTGGTTGTTATAATCATAGTCGTGGTTACTATAATCATGGTCGTGGTTGTTATAATCATGGTCGTGGTTGATATAATCATGGTCGTGGTTTTTATAATCACAGTGCTCGTTGTTATAATCATGGTCGTGGTTGTTATAATCATGGTCGTGGTTGTTATAATCATAGTCGTCGTTGTTATAATCAAAGTCTTGGTTGTTATATTCATGGTCGTGCTTGTTGTATTCATGGTCGTGCTTGTTATAATCATAGCCGTCATTGTGATAATCATGGTCGTAGTTGAAATAATCATAGTCGTGGTTGTTATAATATTGGTCGTGGTTGTTATAATCATGGTCGTGGTTGTTATAATCATGGTCGTGGTTGTTATAATCATGGTCGTGGTTCTTATAATCATAGTCGTGGTTGTTATAATCATGGTCGTGGTTGTTATAATCATGATCGTGGTTGTTATATTTATGGTCGTGGGTGTTATAATCATAGTTGTGGTTGTTATAATCATGGTCGTGGTTGTTATAATCTTGGTCGTGGTTGTTATAATCATAGTCGTGGTTGTTGTAGTCATGGTCGTGAGTGTTATAACCATGGTCGTGGTGGTTATAATCATATTCGTGTTGTTATATTCACGGTCGTGCTTGTTATATTCATGGTCGTGCTTGTTATAATCATAGTCGTGGTTGTAATAATAATGGTCGTGGTTATTATAATCATATTCGTGGTTGTTATAATCATGGTCGTGGTTGTTATTATCATCGTTGTGGTGATAATCATAGTCGTGGTGGTTATAATCATAGGTGTGGTTGTTATAATCATGGTCGTGACTGTTATAACCATGGTCGTGGTTGTTATAATCATGGTCGTGGCTGTTATAATCACAGTCGAGGTTGTTATAATCATAGTCGTGGTTGTTATAATCATGGTCGTGAGTGTTATAATCAGAGTCGTGGTTGTTATAATCATAGGTGTGGTTGTTATAATCATGGTTGTGGTTGTTATAATCGTAGTCGTGGTTGTTATAATCATAGTCGAAAGTGTTATATTCATGGTCGTGGTTGTTATAATCATGGTCGTGGTTGTTATAATCATGGTCGTGGTTGTTATAATTATGATCGTGAGTGTTATAATCATAGTCGTGGTGGGTATAATCATATTCGTGCTAGTTATAATCATAGTCGTGGTTGTTATAATCATGGACGTGGTTGATATAATCATAGTCGTGGTTGTTATAATATTGGTCGTGGTTGTTATAATCATTGTCGTGGTTGTTATAATCATAGTCGTGGTTGTTAAATCATGGTCCTGGTTGTTATATTTATGGTCGTGGTTATTATAATCATAGTTGTGGTTGTTATAATCATGGTCGTGGTTGTTATAATCTTGGTCGTGGTTGTTATAATCATAGTCGTGGTTGTTGTAGTCAATGTCGTGGGTGTTATAATCATGGTCGTGTTTATTATAATTATGGTCGTGGTTGTTATAATCATGGTCGTGAGTGTTATAACCATGGTCGTGGTGGTTATAATCATATTCGTGTTGTTATATTCACGGTCGTGCTTGTTATATTCATGGTCGTGCTTGTAATAATCATAGTCGTGGTTGTTATAATCATGGACGTTGTTGTTATAATCATAGTCGTGTTTGTAAAAATAATGGTCGTGGTTGATATAATCATATTCGTGTTTGTTATAATCACGATCGTGGTTTTTATAATCATATTCGTGGTTGTTATAATCATGGTCGTGGTTGTTAAAATCATATTCGTGGTTGTTAAAACTATAGTCGTGGTTGTTATAATCATAGGTGTGGTTGTTATAATCATGGTCGTGAGTGTTATAACCATGGTCGTGGTTGTTATAATCATGGTCGTGGTTGTTATAATCACAGTCGTGGTTGTTATAATCATAGTTGTGGTTGATATAATCATGGTCGTGAGTATTATAATCTTGTCGTGTTTGTTATAATTATGGTCGTGGTTGTTATAATCATAGTCGTGGTTGTTATAATCATGGTTGGGTGATATAATCATAGTCGTTGTTGTTATAATCATAGTCGTGGTTGCTATAATCATGGTCGTGGTTGTTATAATCATGGTCGTGGTTGTTATAATCATGGTCGTGGTTGTTATAATCATTTCGTGGTTGTTATAATCATGGTCGTGGTTCTTATAATCATAGTCGTGGTTGTTAAAATCATGGTCGTGGTTGTTATAATCATGATCGTGGTTGTTATATTTATGGTCGTGGTTATTATAATCATAGTTGTGGTTGTTATAATCATGGTCGTGGTTGTTATAATCTTGGTCGTGGTTGTTATAATCATAGTCGTGGTTGTTGTAGTCATTGTCGTGGGTGTTATAATCATGGTCGTGTTTATTATAATTATGGTCGTGGTTGTTATAATCATGGTCGTGAGTGTTATAACCATGGTCGTGGTGGTCATAATCATATTCGTGTTGTTATATTCACGGTCGTGCTTGTTATATTCATGGTCGTGCTTGTAATAATCATAGTCGTGGTTGTTATAATCATGGACGTTGTTGTTATAATCATAGTCGTGTTTGTAAAAATAATGGTCGTGGTTGATATAATCATATTCGTGTTTGTTATAATCACGATCGTGGTTTTTATAATCATATTCGTGGTTGTTATAATCATGGTCGTGGTTGTTAAAATCATTTTCGTGGTTGTTAAAACTATAGTCGTGGTTGTTATAATCATAGGTGTGGTTGTTATAATCATGGTCGTGAGTGTTATAACCATGGTCGTGGTTGTTATAATCATGGTCGTGGTTGTTATAATCACAGTCGTGGTTGTTATAATCATAGTTGTGGTTGATATAATCATGGTCGTGAGTATTATAATCTTGGTCGTGTTTGTTATAATTATGGTCGTGGTTGTTATAATCATGGTCGTGAGTGTTATAAACATGGTCGTGGTGGTTATAACCATATTCGTGTTGTTACATTCACGGTCGTGCTTGTTATATTCATGGTCGTGCTTGTTATAATGATAGTCGTGGTTGTTATAATCATGGACATTGTTGTTATAATCATAGTCGCGGTTTTAATAATAATGGTCGTGGTTGTTATAATCATATTCGTGGTTGTTATAATCATGGTCGTGGTTGTTATGATCATCGTTGTGGTGATGATCATAGTCGTGGTTGTTATAATCATGTTCGTGGTAGTATAATCATGGTCGTGAGTGTTATAATCTTGGTCGTGATTGTTGTAATCATATTCGTGGTTGTTATAATCACGGTCGTGGTTGTTATAATCATGGTCGTGGTTGTTATAATCATGGTTGTGATTGTTATAATCATGGTCTTGAGTGTAATAGTCATGGTCTTGGTTGTTATAATCATATTCGTGGTTGTTATAATCATGGTCGTGAGTGTTATAATCATGGTCGTGGTTGTTAAAATCATATTCGTGGTGGTTATAACTACAGTCGTGGTTGTTATAATCATAGGTGTGGTTGTTATAATCATGGTCGTGATTGTTATAACCATGGTCGTGGTTGGCATAATCATGGTCGTGGTTGTTATAATCACAGTCGTGGTTGTTATAATCATAGTTGTGGTTGTTATAATCATGGTCGTGACTGCTATAATCAAGGTCGAGAGTGTTTTAACCATGGTCGTGGTTGTTATAATCATGGTCATGGTTGTTATAATCACAGTCGTGGTTGTTATAATCATAGTTGTGGTTGTTATAATCATGGTCGTGAGTGTTATAATCAGGGTCGTGGTTGTTATAATCATATTCGTGGTTGTTATAATTAAAGTCGTGGTTCTTATAATCATAGGTGTGGTTGTTATAATCATGGTTGAGGTTGTTATAATCATAGTCGTGGTTCTTATAATCATAGTCGTGAGTGTTATATTCATGGTCGTGGTTGTTATAATCTTGGTCGTGGTTGTTATAAACATAGACGTGGTTGTTGTAGTCATGGTCGTGGGTGTTATAATCATGGTCGTGTTTATTATAATTATGGTCGTGGTTGTTATAATCATGGTCGTGATGTTATATTCACGGTCGTGCTTGTTATATTCATGGTCGTGCTTGTTATAATCATAGTCATGGTTGTTATAATCATGGACGTTGTTGTTATAATCATAGTCGTGGTTGTAATAATAATGGTCGTGGTTGTTATAATCATATTCGTGGTTGTTATAATCATGGTCGTGGTTGTTATAATCATCGATGTGGTGATGATCATAGTCGTGGTTGTTATAATCATATTCGTAGTTGTTTTAATCATGGTCGTGAGTGTTATAATCTTGGTCGTGATTGTTGTAATCATATTCGTGGTTGTTATAATCATGGTCGTGGTTGTATAATCATGATCGTGGTTGTTATAATCATGGTCGGGGTTGTTATAATCATGGTCTTGAGTGTAATAGTCATAGTCTTGGTTGTTATAATCATATTCGTGGTTGTTATAATCATGGTCGTGAGTGTTATAATCATGGTCGTGGTTGTTAAAATCATATTCGTGGTTGTTATAACTATAGTCGTGGTTGTTATAATCATAGGTGTGGTTGTTATAATCATGGTCGTGAGTGTTGTAACCATGGTCGTGGTTGTTATAATCAAGGTCGTGGTTGTAATAATCATGGTCATGGTTGTTATAATCACAGTCGTGGTTGTTATAATCATAGTTGTAGTTGTTATAATCATGGTCGTGAGTGTTATAATTAGGGTCGTGGTTGTTATAATCATATTCGTGGTTGTTATAATTAAAGTCGTGGTTGTTATAATCATAGGTGTGGTTGTTATAATCATGATTGTGGTTGTTATAATCATAGTCGTGGTTGTTATAATCATAGTCGTGAGTGTTATATTCATGGTCGTGGTTGTTATAATCATGTTCGTGGTTGTTATAATCTTGGTCGTGGTTGTTATAATCATAGTCGTGGTTGAAATAATAATGGTCGTGGTTGTTATAATCATATTCGTGGTTGTTATAATCATGGTCGTGGTTGTTATAATCATCGATGTAGTGATGATCATAGTCGTGGTTGTTATAATCATATTCGTAGTTGTTTTAATCATGGTCGTGAGTGTTATAATCTTGGTCGTGATTGTTGTAATCATATTCGTGGTTGTTATAATCATGGTCGTGGTTGTTATAATCATGATCGTGGTTGTTATAATCATGGTCGTGGTTGTTATAATCATGGTCTTGAGTGTAATAGTCATGGTCTTGGTTGTTATAATCATATTCGTGGTTGTTATAATCATGGTCGTGAGTGTTATAATCACAGTCGTGGTTGTTATAATCATAGTTGTAGTTGTTATAATCATGGTCGTGAGTGTTATAATCAGGGTCGTGGTTGTTATAATCATGGTCTTGAGTGTAATAGTCGTGGTCTTGAGTGTAATAGTCATAGTCTTGGTTGTTATAATCATATTCGTGGTTGTTATAATTATGGTCGTGGTTGTTATAATCAAGGTCGTGGTTGTAATAATCATGGTCATGGTTGTTATAATCACAGTCGTGGTTGTTATAATCATAGTTGTAGTTGTTATAATCATGGTCGTGAGTGTTATAATCAGGGTCGTGGTTGTTATAATCATATTCGTGGTTGTTATAATTAAAGTCGTGGTTGTTATAATCATGGTCGTGGTTGTTATAATCATGGTCGTGGTTGTTATAATCATGGTCGTGGTTGTTATAATCATGGTCGTGGTTGTTATAATCATGGTCGTGGTTGTTATAATCATGGTCTTGAGTGTAATAGTCGTGGTCTTGGTTGTTTTAATCATATTCGTGGTTGTTATAATCATGGTCGTGAGTGTTATAATCATGGTCGTGGTTGTTAAAATCATATTCGTGGTTATTATAACTATAATCGTGGTTGTTATAATCATAGGTGTGGTTGTTATAATCATGGTCGTGAGTGTTATAACCATGGTCGTGGTTGTTATAATCATGGCCGTGGTTGTTATAATCACAGTCGTGGTTGTTATAATCATAGTTGTGGTTGTTATAATCATTGTCGTGAGTGTTATAATCATGGTCGTGTTTGTTATAATTATGGTCGTGGTTGTTATAATCAGGGTCGTGGGTGTTATAACCATGGTCGTGGTGGTTATAATCATATTCGTGTTGTTATATTCACGGTCGTGCTTGTTATATTCATGGTCGTGCTTGTTATAATCATAGTCGTGGTTGTTATAATCATGGACGTTGTTGTTATAATCATAGTCGTGGTTGTAATAATAATGGTCGTGGTTGTTATAATCATATTCGTGGTTGTTATAATTATGGTCGTGGTTGTTATAATCATCGTTGTGGTGATGATCATAGTCGTGGTTGTTATAATCATGTTCGTGGTTGTTATAATCATGGTGTTATAATCTTGGTCGTGATTGTTGTAATCATATCCGTGGTTGTTATAATCATGGTCGTGGTTGTTATATTCATACTCGTGGTTGTTATAATCATGGTCGTGGTTGTTATAATCATGGTCTTGAGTGTAATAGTCATGGTCTTGGTTGTTATAATCATATTCGTGGTTGTTATAATCATGGTCGTGAGTGTTATAATCATGGTCGTGGTTGTTAAAATCTTATTCGTGTTTGTTATAATTATAGTCGTGGTTGTTATAATCATAGGTGTGGTTGTTATAATCATGGTCGTGAGTGTTATAACCATTGTCGTGAGTGTTATAACCATGGTCTTGGTTGATATAATCATAGTCGTGGTTGTTATAATCACAGTCTTGGTTGTTATAATCATAGTTGTGGTTGTTATAATCATGGTCGTGAGTGTTATAATCAGGGTCGTGAGTGTTATAACCATAGCCGTGGTTGTTATAATCATGGTAATGGTTGTTACAATCACAGTCGTGGTTGTTATAATTATAGTTGTGGTTGTTATAATCATGGTCGTGAGTGTTATAATCAGGGTCGTGGTTGTTATAATCATATTCGTGGTTGTTATAATTATAGTCGTGGTTGTTATATTCATAGGTGTGGTTGTTATAATCATGGTTGTGGTTGTTATAATCATGATCACGGTTGTTATATTTATGGTCGTGGTTGTTATAATCATAGTTGTGGTTGTTATAATCATAGTTGTGGTTGTTATAATCACAGCCGTGGTTGTTATAATCATAGTTGTGGTTGTTATAATCATGGTCGTGAATGTTATAATCATGGTCGTGTTTGTTATAATTATGTTCGTGGTTGTTATAATCATGGTCGTGAGTGTTATAACCATGGTCGTGGTGGTTATAATCATATTCGTGTTGTTATATTCACGGTCGTGCTTGTAATATTCATGGTCGTGCTTGTTATAATCATAGTCATGGTTGTTATAATCATGGACGTTGTTGTTATAATCATAGTCGTGGTTGTAATAATAATGGTCGTGGTTGTTATAATCATATTCGTGGTTGTTATATTCATGGTCGTGAGTGTTATAATCTTGGTCGGTATTGTTGTAATCATATTCGTGGTTGTTATAATCATGGTCGTGGTTGTTATATTCATGGTTGTGGTTGTAATAATCATGGTCGTGGTTGTTATAATCATGGTCGTGGTTGTTATAATCATGGTCGTGGTTGTTATAATCATGGTCGTGGTTGTTATAATCATAGTCGTGGTTGTTATAATCATGGTCGGTTCTTATAATCATAGTCGTGGTTGTTATAATCATGGTCGTGGTTGTTATAATCATGATCGTGGTTGTTATATTTATGGTCGTGGTTGTTATAAGCATAGTTGTGGTTGTTATAATCATGGTCATGGTTGTTATAATCTTGGTCGTGGTTGTTATAATCATAGTCGTGGTTGTTGTAGTCATGGTCGTGAGTGTTATAACCATGGTCGTGGTGGTTATAATCATATTCGTATTGTTATATTCACGGTCGTGCTTGTTATATTCATGGTCGTGCTTGTTATAATCATAGTCGTGGTTGTTATAATCATGGACACTGTTGTTATATTCATAGTCGTGGTTGTAATAATAATGGTCGTGGTTGTTATAATCATATTCGTGGTTGTTATAATCATGGTCGTGGTTGTTATTATCATCGTTGTGGTGATGATCATAGTCGTGGTTGTTATAATCATAGGTGTGGTTGTTATAATCATGGTCATGACTGTTATAACCATGGTCGTGGTTGTTATAATCATGGTCGTGGTTGTTATAATCATAGTCGTGGTTGTTATAATCATGGTCGTGAATGTTATAATCAGGGTCGTGGTTGTTATAATCATATTCGTGGTTGTTATTATTTTAGTCGTGGTTGTTATAATCATAGGTGTGGTTGTTATAATCATGGTTGTGGTTGTTATAATCGTAGTCGTGGTTGTTATAATCATATTCGTGAGTGTTATATTCATGGTCGTGGTTGTTATTATCATGGTCGTGGTTGTTATAATCATGGTTGTGGTTGTTATAATTATGATCGTGAGTGTTATAATCATGGTCGTGGTGGGTATAATCATATTCGTGCTAGTTATAATCATGGTCGTGGTTGTTATAATCATGGACGTGGTTGATATAATCATAGTCGTGGTTGTTATAATATTGGTCGTGGTTGTTATAATCATTGTCGTGGTTGTTATAATCATAGTCGTGGTTGTTAAATCATGGTCGTGGTTGTTATATTCATGGTTGTGGTTGTTATAATCATAGTCGTGGTTTATATAATCATGGTCGTGGTTGTTATAATCATGGTCGTGGTTGTTATAATCATGGTCGTGGTTGTTATAATCATATTCGTGGTTGTTATAATCATGGTCGTGGTTCTTATAATCATAGTCGTGGTTGTTATAATCATGGTCGTGGTTGTTATAATCATGATCGTGGTTGTTATATTTATGGTCGTGGTTGTTATAAACATAGTTGTGGTTGTTATAATCATGGTCGTGGTTGTTATAATCTTGGTCTTGGTTGTTATAATCATAGTCGTGGTTGTTGTAGTCATGGTCGTGGGTGTTATAATCATGGTCGTGTTTATTATAATTATGGCCGTGGTTGTTATAATCATGGTCGTGAGTGTTATAACCATGGTCGTGGTGGTTATAATCATATTCGTGTTGTTATATTCATGGTCGTGCTTATTATAATCATAGTCGTGGTTGTTATAATCATAGACGTTGTTGTTATAATCATAGTCGTGGTTGTTATAATCATGGTCGTGGTTGTTATAATCATGGTCGTCAGTATAATAGTCATGGTCTTGGTTGTTATAATCATATTCGTGGTTGTTATAATCATGGTCGTGAGTGTTATAATCATGGTCGTGGTTGTTAAAATCATATTCGTGGTTGTTATAACTATAGTCGTGGTTGTTATAATCATAGGTGTGGTTGTTATAATCATGGTCGTGAGTGTTATAACCATGGTCGTGGTTGTTATAATCATGGTCGTGGTTGTTATAATCACAGTCGTGGTTGTTATAATCATGGTCGTGAGTGTTATAACCATGGTCGTGGTTGTTATAATCATGGTCGTGGTTGTTATAATCACAGTCGTGGTTGTTATAATCATAGTTGTGGTTGTTATAATCAGTGAGTGTTATCGGTCGTGTTTGTTATATAATTATGGTCGTGGTTGTTATAATCATGGTCGTGAGTGTTATAACCATGGTCGTGGTGGTTATAATCATATTCGTGTTGTTATATTCACGGTCGTGCTTGTTATATTCATGGTCGTGCTTGTTATAATCATAGTCGTGGTTGTTATAATCATGGACGTTGTTGTTATAATCATAGTCGTGGTTGTTATAATCATGGACGTTGTTGTTATAATCATAGTCGTGGATGTAATAATAATGGTCGTGCTTGTTATAATCATATTCTTGGTTGTTATAATCATGGTCGTGATTGTTATAATTTTGGTCGTGATTGTTGTAATCATATTCGTGGTTGTTATAATCATGGTCGTGGATGTTATATTTATGGTCGTGGTTGTTATAATCATGGTCGTGGTTGTTATAATCATGGTCTTGAGTGTAATAGTCATGGTCTTGGTTGTTATAATCATATTCGTGGTTGTTATAATCATGGTCGTGAGTGTTATAATCATGGTCGTGGTTGTTAAAATCATATTCGTGGTTGTTATAACTATAGTCGTGGTTGTTATAATCATAGGTGTGGTTGTTATAATCATGGTTGTGAGTGATATAACCATGGTCGTGGTTGTTATAATCATGGTCGTGGTTGTTATAATCACTGTCGTGGTTGTAATAATCATAGTTGTGGTTGTTATAATCATGGTCGTGAGTGTTATAATCAGGGTCGTGAGTGTTATAACAATGGTCGTGGTTGTTATAATCATGGTCATGGTTGTTACAATCACAGTCGTGGTTGTTATAATCATATTTGTGGTTGTTATAATCATGGTCGTGAGTGTTATAATCAGGGTCGTTGTTGTTATAATCATATTCGTGGTTGTTATAATCATGGTCGTGAGTGTTATAATCTTGGTCGTGATTGTTGTAATCATATTCGTGGTTGTTATAATCATGGTCGTGGTTGTTATATTCATGGTTGTGGTTGTTATAATCATAGTCGTGGTTGTTATAATCATGGTCGTGGTTGTTATAATCATGGTCGAGCTTGTTATAATCATGGTCTTGGTTGTTATAATCATAGTCGTGGTTGTTATAATCATGGTCGTGGTTGTGATTATCATGATCGGGTTGTTATATATATGGTTGTGGTTGTTATAATCATAGTTGTGGTTGTTATAATCATGGTCGTGGTTGTTATAATCTTGGTCGTGCTTGTTATAATCATAGTTGTGGTTGTTGTAGTCATGGTCGTGAGTGTTATAACCATGGTCGTGGTGGTTATAATCATATTCGTATTGTTATATTCACGGTCGTGCTTGTTATATTCATGGTCGTGCTTGTTATAATCATGGTCGTGGTTGTTATAATCATGGACGTTGTTGTTATATTCATAGTCGTGGTTGTAATAATAATAGTCGTGGTTGTTATAATCATATTCGTGGTTGTTATAATCATGGTCGTAGTTGTTATTATCATCGTTGTGGTGATGATCATAGTCGTGGTTGTTTTAATCATAGGTGTGGTTCTTATAATCATGGTCGTGACTGTTATAACCATGGTCGTGGTTGTTATAATCATGGTCGTGGCGGTTATAATCACAGTCGTGGTTGTTATAATCATAGTCGTGGTTGTTATAATCATGGTCGTGAGTGTTATAATCAGGGTCGTGGTTGTTATAATCATATTCGTGGTTGTTATTATTATAGTTGTGGTTGTTATAATCATAGGTGTGGTTGTTATAATCATGGTTGTGGTTGTTATAATCGTAGTCGTGGTTGTTATAATCATAGTCGTGAGTGTTATATTCATGGTCGTAGTTGTTATGATCATGGTCGTGGTTGTTATAATCATGGTCGTGGTTGTTATAATTATGATCGTGAGTGTTATAATCATGGTCGTGGTGGCTATAATCATATTCGTGCTAGTTATAATCATGGTCGTGGTTGTTATAATCATGGACGTGGTTGATGTAATCATAGTCGTGGTTGTTATAATATTGTCGTGGTTGTTATAATCATTTGTCGTGGTTTTTATAATCATATTCGTGGTTGTTAAATCATGGTCGTGGTTGTTATAATCATATTCGTGGTTGTTATAATCATGGTCGTGGTTCTTATAATCATAGTCGTGGTTGTATAATCATGGTCGTGGTTGTTATAATCATGATCTTGGTTGTTATTTTTATGGTCGTGGTTGTTATAATCATCATTGTGGTTGTTATAATCATGGTCGTGGTTGTTATAATCTTGGTCGTGGTTGTTATAATCATAGTCGTGGTTGTTGTAGTCATGGTCGTGGGTGTTATAATCATGGTCGTGTTTATTATAATTATGGTCGTGGTTGTTATAATCATGGTCTTGAGTGTTATAACCATGGTCGTGGTGGTTATAATCATATTCGTTTTGTTATATTCATGGTCGAGCTTGTTATATTCATGGTCGTGCTTGTTATAATCAAAGTCGTGGTTGTTATAATCATAGACGTTGTTGTTATAATCATAGTCGTGGTTGTAATAATAATGGTCGTGGTTGTTATAATCATGGTCGTGGTTGTTATAATCATGGTCGTGGTTGTTATAATCATGGTCGTGGTTGTTATAATCATGGTCTTGAGTGTAATAGTCATGGTCTTGGTTGTTATAATCATATTCTTGGTTGTTATAATCATGGTCGTGAGTGTTATAATCATGGTCGTGAGTGTTATAACCATGGACGTGGTTGTTATAATCATGGTCGTGGTTGTTATAATCACAGTCGTGGTTGTTATAATCATAGTTGTGGTTGTTATAATCATGGTCGTGAGTGTTATAATCATGGTCGTGTTTGTTATATTTATGGTAGTGGTTGTTATAATCATGGTCGTGAGTGTTATAACCATGGTCGTGGTGGTTATAATCATATTCGTGTTGTTATATTCACGGTCGTGCTTGTTATATTCATGGTCGTGCTTGTTATAATCATAGTCGTGGTTGTTATAATCATGGACGTTGTTGTTATAATCATAGTGTTGGTTGTAATAATAATGGTCGTGGTTGTTATAATCATATTCGTTGTTATAAGCATGGTCTTGGTTGTTATAATCATCGTTGTGGGTGATGATCATAGTCTGGTTGTTATAATCATGTTCGTGGTTGTTATAATCGCAGTGTGGGTGTTATAATCATGGTCGTGATTGGTAATCATATTCGTGGTTGTTATAATCATGGTCGTGGTTGTTATAATCATATTCGTGGTTTATTTATAATCATGGTTGTTGGTTGTTTATAATCATGGTCGTGGTTTTTATAATCATTAGTTGTTTTAATAATCATTAGATTGTGTCATAGGAGGAAGATCAGCTAAAACTAATGGCCCATCACTTTTTGGTAGATTTTAGTGTATATAAACAGAAAATAATTTCAGTTTCAATATTTGGCAACCTTTTGCTAGGTAAATTTTAGCGTAAAATTTATCAATCTAATATCTGCATTAGTGCATACTACAATTAAATAGTGAACATTGCTTTCTGACTTCATTCTTTATAACAACTAACAATATTTTTTCTGTTTCAGATTCTGATGCATTTATAAGTTATAATATTTGCGATGGCTGCTTGTGTCAGGACGAGGCAAAAATCCAGCCATCTCAGTCACTATCTTGGGTCTGGGACAGAGCTCCTGAAGTCAGGTTACTTTTGAGATGCTTTGAGATACGGTGTTTAATCAGGCAAATCAGTGAAAAGAACCAAAGAACTTACACAAACAAAGACATTGCCAGTGATATGACCAAAGCTGTCTGGCACAGTACACTCTGGCTAACGCTCAGTTCAAGCCTCCAGTCATAACAAGTCAGAAGAAGATTAGTGAGAGACTGCTAGCCAGTTGTGGGAAAAGGCAAGAGATATCTCTTGGGAGAGGAAAACTTGCAGTTAAGGACAGCTTTGCCAAGCAACTGGACCAGTTATTTGACATAATACTTAAGTGCCCAATTGTTCTCTGTCCTGAGTTTGGATGCGATCGTGACTGTAAATCCGAGGCCTACATCTCCTGTATTTGCAAGCGTGAACTGAAGATTCCTGTGATCGAACTGGCATTCGAAATAGGAAAGATATCCCGAGCATAGCTCTGGCCAGCATGCGACACCACACTGGTCTCAGAGAAACTGCAGAGATAGCAACAGCTGCCTGGATTGACGGTGGTTTGATAACACCTGATGATGTTCACCTGGTGATAGATCATAACAAAGTAAGGAGAGCTCAGGAGAAACTTGTCAGTAACCTAGAAGAGGAGTTTGATAAGGGATAAGAGAAAATGGAATCAATTGTTTGTTCTTTGATGGGAGAAGGGATGACACTAAAGTGTTCATGAAAGTTGGAGATTCTGGACAAGTTGTTCCTGCCATGGTGAAGGAGGAACACTACTCCTGCTGCAGTGAACCAGGAGGGAAGTATTTGTGGCATTTCACTCCAGAGATGACATCAGGAAACCAGCTGAGATAGTGGCAGATAACATTGTGAACTGGCTCAGAGGGAGGAACGTAGACCAGACCCTGCAGGCCATTGGAGGACAGCAACACGAACATAGGGTGGCAAGGGGGGGGTCATACAGTGGATAGAGCGGAAGATTGGGAGGAAGCTGGTCTGGATTGTTTGTGACCGCCCCACCAACGAGTTGCCACTGCAGACATCTGATCCAGGAGCTGGATGGCAAGACTTTTCAAACAACAGATGGTCTGGTCCTTTGGCAAGATGCTGGACTCTGCCACTGAGTTAGAAATAAATCCGAGCTTTGAAAAATCACAGTTGGCCCTCCACTCGTTGAGCTTGCACATACTGTCATTGACGACCTGAGTACTGACCAGTACTATGGTTACTATTGATTTGCATGCCAAAAACTGGGCCTGATAGACTTGCTTACCTGCAGATAGGTCCAGTCTCACATTCTCGGTGGCTCACAACGGCTCTCAGGTTCTGCAGAATTTGGGTCGCTCATCATAAACTGAAAGGGAACCAGCTTCACAACCTGAGACTTATTGTCCAATTCATCGTGAGTGTCTACTTGCCAAATTGGTTCAACACCAAGGTCAAGTCATCGTTCTCCGAAGGTCCGAGGCATGTTTCTTCCAGCTTGAGCCCTGAGGAGTAAGCCAAGGAAGGTTGTTCAGATTGTGGAGCAGACTGTGAGGAGATCTTCCTGGTATGCTCATCCCGAGGCAGTTCTGCAGACAATGCTCTGCGTAAGGATGAGGAGGAGAGAAGAGTGGCAGTCAAAGATCTTGGATATGAGACTTATGAGAGGATCTGGGCATGACGAATCAGTTGGTGACGATTCCTTCAGGGTCAGGAAGACACCTGAAGTCAATCTAGGTGCCAGACCCTCACTGATCTCATAGATCTGGATAACATCTCAGGCTGGCAGTGAGCCCCTCTTCCTGCAGCCTCACCAATGTTCAAGTCAGAGCTTCCTGTACAACCCCATGCATGTCCTGCCTGGCCCTCGCACACCCAAGTGAAGCGTTGTGTACAGCAAGTGAGCAGGCCAGCAGTCGTCTACAGCCAGGAGAGGAGGAGAGGCTACATCCGGGCTCAGGTGGTCAGCAGGGGTGATGAGTAGAAACAAAGCAAGAAAGACATGTTCTCTGATTGTGCAGCACACCGGGTCAGTAGTAAAACCGGTTTTGTATTTGATGATTTTGTTTCTAAAGGAATATTAAATTTAATAAATGTTCAAGATCATTCGTTTCACTATTCTGGATCATTTTCATCCTAAAAATTAACCTGATACATTTACTTTACTTTAAATAAGCTATTTAGTGGTGTTGGTAAAAGGGTGGGAATACTGAATTTTCATAAGATTTCAAGTTAAAATTTACCTAGCAAAAAATAAAACGTTTAAATCTGAAGATATCACATGATTCTGCACATAGAACTACATCATTAATACCATGGGCCGATTTTTCAAACTCAAAAGAAAAAAAATTCGCCTCCGTATGACCAACCCTAATAATCATGGTCTTGAGTGTAATAGTCATGGTCTTGGTTGTTATAATCATATTCTTGGTTGTTATAATCATGGTCGTGAGTGTTATAATCATGGTCGTGAGTGTTATAACCATGGACGTGGTTGTTATAATCATGGTCGTGGTTGTTATAATCACAGTCGTGGTTGTTATAATCATAGTTGTGGTTGTTATAATCATGGTCGTGAATGTTATAATCATGGTCGTGTTTGTTATATTTATGGTAGTGGTTGTTATAATCATGGTCGTGAGTCTTATAACCATGGTCGTTTGGTGGTTATAATCATGCCCGTGTTGTTATATTCACGGTCGTGCTTGTTATATTCATGGTCGTGCTTGTTATAATCATAGTCGGGCTGTTATAACTGGCGACGTTGTTGTTATAATCATAGTCGTGGTTGTAATAATAATGGTCGTGGCTGTTATAATCATATCTCGTGGCTGTTAGCATGGTCTTGGCTGTTATAATCACGTTGTGGTGATGATCATAGTCTGCTGTTATAATCATGTTCGTGGTTGTTATAATCATGGTCGTGAGTGTTATAACTGGCGGTCGTGATTGTTGTAATCATATTCGTGGTTGTTATAATCATGGTCGTGGTTGTTATAATCATAGTCGTGATTGTTATAATCATGGTCTTGAGTGTAATAGTCATGGTCTTGGTTGTTATAATCATATTCGTGGTTGTTACAATCATGGTCGTGAGTGTTATAATCATGGTCGTGGTTGTTAAAATCATATTCGTGGTTGTTATAACTATAGTCGTTGTTGTTATAATCATAGGTGTGGTTGTTATATCCATGGTCGTGGTTGTTATAATCATGGTCGTGGTTGTAATAATCACAGTCGTGGTTGTTATAATCATAGTTGTGGTTGTTATAATCATGGTCGTGAGTGCTATAATCAGGTCGTGAGTATATAACCATGGTCGGTTGTTATAATCATGGCCGCTGCTGTTATAATCACAGTCGGCTGTTATAACTGGCGTTGTGGCTGTTATTATCATGGTCGAGTGGTATAATCAGGGTCGTGGTTGTTATAATCATATTCGTGGTTGTTATAATTAAAGTCGTGGCTGTTATAACCATAGTGTGCTGTTATAATCATGGCTAGGATTGTTATAATCATAGTCGTGGCTTTATAATCATAGACTTGAGTGTTATATTCATGGTCGTGGTTTTTATAATCATGGTCGTGGTTGTTATAATCATGATCGTGGTTGTTATATTTATGGTCGTGGTTGTTATAATCATAGTTGTGTTATAATCATAGTTGTGGTTGTTATAATCACAGCCGTGGTTGTTATAATCATAGTTGTGGTTGTTATAATTAAAGTCGTGGTTGTTATAACCATAGGTGTGGTTGTTATAATCATGGTTGTGGTTGTTATAATCATAGTCGTGGTTGTTATAATCATGGTCGTGAGAGCAGAGTCATGGTCGTGTTTGTTATAATTATGGTCGTGGTTGTTATAATCATGGTCCTGAGTGTTATAACCATGGTCGTGGTGGTTATAATCATATTCGTGTTGTTATATTCACGGTCGCGGCTTGTTATATTCATGGTCGTGCTTGTTATGTCTAGTCGCGGGTTGTTATAATCATGGACGTTGTTGTTATAATCATTGTCTTGAGTGTAATAGTCATGGTCTTGGTTGTTATAATCATATTCTTGGTTGTTATAATCATGGTCGTGATTGTTATAATCTTGGTCGTGATTGTTATAATCATATTCGTGGTTGTTATAATCATGGTCGTGGATGTTATATTCATGGTCGTGTTTGTTATAATCATGGTTGTGGCTGTTATAACTGGGCGGTCTTGAGTGTAATAGTCATGGTCTTGGTTGATATAATCATAGGTGTGGTTGTTATAATCCTGGTCGTGAGTGTTATAACCATGGTCGTGGTTGTTATAATCATGTTCGTGGTTGTTATAATCAGTCGTGGTTGTTATAATCATAGTAGTGGTTGTTATAATCATGGTCGTGAGTGTTATAACTTCAGGGTCGTGAGTGTTATAACAAAGGTCGTGGTTGTTATAATCATGGTCATGGTTGTTGCTAAATCACAGTCGTGGTTGTTATAATCATAGCTGTACGTTATAATCATGGTCGTGAGTGTTATAACTGTGGGTCGTGGTTATAATCATATTCGTGTTTGCTATAATTATATCGTGGTTGTTATAATCATAGGTGTGGTTGTTATAACTGTATGGCTGTGGTTGTTATAATCATAGTCAGGTTGTTATAATCATTGCTGTGAGTGTTATATCACGGTCGTGGCTGTTTTAATCCGCGGTCGTGGCTATTAAAACCGCGACCGTGGCTGTTATATTTATGGTCGTGGTTGCTATAATCATAGTTGTGGTTGTTATAATTATAGTTGTAGAAGTTATAATCACAGCCGTGGTTGTTATAATCATAGTTATGGTTGTTCTAACTGGCGGTCGTGTGTTATAATCATGGTCGTGTTTGTTATAATTATGGTCGCGCTGTTGTAATCATGGTCGTGTGTTATAAACCATGGTCGTGGTGGTTATAATCATATTCGTAAGCGTTATATTCACGGTCGTGCTTGTTATATCTTCACGGTCGTGCTTGTTATAATCATAGTCGTGGTTGTTATAACTGGCGACGTTGCTGTTATAATCATAGTCGTGGTTTTAATAATAATGGTCGTGGTTGCTATAATCATATTCGTGGTTGTTATAATCATGGTCGTGAGTGTTATAATCTTGGTCGTGATTGTTGCAATCATATTCGCGGTTGATATAATCATGTTCGTATGTTATATTCATGGTCGTGGTTTTTATAATCATGGTCGTGGTTGTTATAATCATGGTCTTGAGTGCGTATTAGTCATGGTCTTGCTGTTATGGAATCATATTCGTGGTTGTTGGTAATCATGGTCGTGAGTATAACTGGCGGTCGCGGGTTGTTAAAATCATATTCGTGGCTGTTATAGCCATAGTCGTGGTTGTTATAATCATAGGTGTGGTTGTTATAATCATGATCGTGAGCTTTTATAACCATGGTCGTTTGTTGTTACAATCATGGTCGGGTTGTTATAATCACGGTCGTGGTTGTTACAGTAATCACAGTCGGTTGTTATAATCATAGTTGTGGCTATATAATCATGGTCGTGTGGCTATTATGATCATCGTCGTGGTTATGATCATAGTCGTGGTTGTTAAAATCATCATAGTCATTGTTGTTATAATCATGATCGTGGCTGTTATAATCATGGTCGGTTACTATAATCATAGTCGTGGTTGTTATAAATTGGCGGTCGTGGTTGTTATAATCATGGTCATCGTTGTTATAATCACAGTCCTGGTTGTTATAACTGGCGGTCGTGGCTGATATAATCATAGTCGGGTTGAATAAATATTGGTCGGTTGTTATAATCATGGTCGCGGGCTGAAATAATCATGGTCGGTTGTTTCATACGGTCGTGGTTGTTATATTCATGGTTGTGCCGTTATACTCATAGTCGTGGCTGTTATAATCATGGTCGTGGTTGTTATAATCATGGTCGTGGTTGCTATATAATCATGATCGCGGGTTGTAATATTCATGGTCGTGTTTGTTATAATCATAGTCGCGGGTTGTTATAGTCGCGGTCGTGCTTGTTATAATCATGGTCGTGGTTGTTATTGTCATAGTCGCTGTTGTAATCATGGTCGAGTATATTATCATGGTCGTTTTGTTATAATTATGGTCGTGGTTTGTTATAATCATGGTCGTATTTGTTATAATCATGGTCGTGTGTGTTATAACCATGGTCGTGGTCGCTATAATCATATTTGTGGTTGTTATATTCATGGTCGTGCTGTTATATCTGGCGATCGTGCTTTGTTATAATCATAGTCGTGCTGTTATAACTGGCGGACGTTGTTGTTATAATCATAGTCGTGGCTGTACAATAATGGTCGGTTGTTATAATCATATTCGTGGTTGTTATAACTATGGTCGTGGTTGTAATAATCATCGTTGCGGGTGATGATCATAGTCGTGGTTGCTATAATCATATTCGTGGTTGTTATAATCATGGCCGCGAGTGCTATAATCTTGGTCGCGTTGTTGTAATCATATTCGTGGTTGTTATAATCATGGTCTTGGTTGTTATATTCATGGTTGTATGTTATAATCATAGTCGTGGTTGTAATAATCATGGACGGGTTGTAATAATCATGGGACGTGGTTGCTATAATCATGGTCGTGGAGTGCTATAATCAGGGTCGTGGTTGTCATAATCATTTTCGTGGTTGCTGCAATTATAGTCATGGTTGTTATATCTATAGGTGTGGTTGTTATAATCAAGGTTGTGGTTGTTATAATCATAGTCGCGGTTGTTATAATCATAGTCGTGAGGTTATATCTATGGTCGTGGTTGTTATAATCATGGTCGTGGCTGTTATAATTATGATCGTGAGTGTTATAACTGGCGGTCGTGGTGGTATTATCATATTCGCGGCTAGTTATATTCATGGTCGTGGCTGTTATAATCATGAACGTGGTTGTTATAATCATAGTCGTGGTTGATATACAATGGTCTTGGTTGTTATAATCATATTCTTTTGTTTGTTATAACTGCGGTGGTGGTTGTTATAATCATGGTCGTGGTTGTTATAATCATCGTCGTGGTTATGATCATAGTCGGGTTGTCATAATCATAGTCATTGTTGTTATAATCATGATCGTGGTTGTTATAATCATGGTCGCTACTTATAATCATAGTCGTGGTTGTTATAATCATGGTCGTGGCTGTTATAATCATGGTCGCGGGTTGTTATAATCACAGTCCTGGTTGTTATAATCATGGTCGTGGTTGATATAACTGGCAGTCGTGGTTGAAATAATATTGGTCGGGTTGTTATAGTCATGGTCGTGGCTGTTGCAATCATGGTCGGTTGTTATAAGCATGGTCGTCGTTGTTATATTCATGGTTGTGGCTGTTATAATCATAGTCGTGGTTGTTATAATCAAGGATCGTATTGTTATAATCATGGTCGTGGCTGTTATAACTCGCGATCGTATTGTTATATTGATGGTCGTGTTTGTTATAATCATGTCGTGGTTGCTATAATCGTGGTCGTGTTTGTTATAATCATGGTCGGCTGTTAGTTGTCATAGTCGTGGTTGCTGTAATCATGGTCGGAGTGTTATAAATCATGGTCGTTTCTTTTGTTATAATTATGGTCGTGGTTTGTTATGTAATCATGGTCGTGCGTGTTATAAACCATGGTCGCGGTGGTTATAATCATATTCGTGGTTGTTATATTCATGGTCGTGCTTGTTATATCTATGATCGTGTTTTGTTATAATCATAGTCGTGGTTGTTATAATCATGGACGTTGTTGTTATAATCATAGTCGGTTGTAATAATAATGGTCGTGGTTGTTATAATCATATTCGTGGTTGTTAGTAATCATGGCGGTCGTGGCTGTTATAATCATCGTTGTGGTGATGATCATAGTCGTGGTTGTTATAACTTATATTCGTGGTTGCTATAATCATGGTCATGAGTGTTATTATCTTGGTCGTGGTTGTTGTAATCATATTCCGTGGCTGTTATAACTGGCGGTCTTGGTTGTTGCAATCTTGGTCGTGGTTGTTATAATCATGGTCGTGGTTGTTATAACCGCGGTCGTTAGTGTAATAGTCATGATCGTGGTTGTTATAATCATATTCGTATTGTTATAATCATGGTCGTGGTTGTTGCAATCATATCGGTTATTATAATCATGGTCGTTGTATGATATATATGGACACAAAGTAGTACCTTCAGCTGTGTATATTATATTACTCTTATATTACTCCATTAATTATGTATAGTAAAGTATTACAGAACATTTATTAATTCTATGTATTCCATATTGTGCACCATATTAAGTATATAAAATTATCATATTATACTTTATGTATTCAGCTTGTGAATGCTGGCATCTGTACATCCCAGCGCTGCATTAATACATAGAGAGATTTTGAAGACAAAGTCCTCGTGGTGTGCAAACGCGAAGCTTGCGTCCTTCTGTATATATATCTCCCCGTGACGAGAATAGAACCTACTTTTAAGACAACAAGTGTTTCAGTATACCCTCAGTAGATAGAACATTTTGTGGGTATCGGTGACAATAATGCCGAGTCGTGGTTGTTATAATCATGGTCGTGGTTGTAATATTTCATGGTCGGTTGGTTTATACAATGGTCGGTTGTTATAATCATAGTCGTGGCTGTTATAATCATAGTCGTGGTTGTTATATTCATGGACGCTTGCGCATATGCATGGTCGTGCTTGTTATAATCATAGTCGTAGTTATTATAATCATGGTCGTGGTTGCTATAATCATAGTCGTGGCTGTTATAATAATGGTCGTGGTTGTTATAATCATGCATCGGTTGTTATAATCATGGATGTTGCTGTTATGACTGGGCGGCCAGGCTGTTATAATATGGTCGGGTTGTTATAATTATGGTCGTGGAGTGCTATAATCATGGTCGTAGTGGTTATAATCATATTCGTGGTTGTTAGTATTCATGGTCGTGCTTGATATATATTCAAGGTTGTGCTTGCTATAATCATAGTCGTGGTTGTTATAATTATGGACGTGGTTGTTATAATCATAGTCGCGGGTTGATATAATAATGGTCGTGGCTGTTATAAACATGTTCGTGGTTGTTATAATCATAGTCGTGGTTGTTACAATAATGGTCGTGGTTGTTATAATCATAGTCGTGGTTGCTATAATCATAGTCGTGCTTGTTATATTCATGCATCGCCTGTTATGCAATCAGAGTCATGGTTGGTATAATCATGGTCTTGGAGTGTATTAGTCATGGTCTTAGTTGTTATAATCATATTCGGGGGTTGTTATTAATATGGTCGTGAGTGTTATAATCATGGTCGTGTTTGTTAAAATCATATTCGTGGTTGTTATAATTATAGTCGTGGTTGTTATATTCATAGGTGTGGTTGTTATAATCATGGTCGAGTGATATGTAACCATGGTCGTGGTGGTTGTTATAATCATGCGGTTGCTGTTATAACTATAGTCGTGGTTGTTATAATCATGGTCGTGCTGTTATAATCATGGTCGTGGTTGCTATAATTACAGTCCTGGCTGTTATAATCATGGTTGCGCTTTTATAACCGCTAGTCGTCGCCAGGATAATCATGGCATCGTGGTTGATATAATCATATAAATGTGGTTGTTGGTAATATTGACGGTTGCTATAATCATGGTCGGCTGTTATAATCATGGTCGGGTTGTTATAATCATGGTCACGTTGTTATATTCATGCCGTGGGCTGTTACAATTGGCAGTCGTGGTTGTTATAACTTCATGGTCGGCTGTTTTAATCATGGTCGGCTGTTATAATCATGATCGTTATTGTTATATCTGGCGGTTCTGGTTGTTATATTCATAGTCGGGTTGTTATAATCGTGGCCGTGGTTGTTATAATCATGGTCGTGGGTTGTTATAATATAGTCGGGTTGTTATAATCATGGACGTTGTTGTTATAATCATAGTCGTGGTTGTAATAATAATGGTCGGGTTGTTATAATCATATAGTTGTGGTTGTTATAATCATATTCGTGGCTGTTATAATCAGAGTCGTGGCTGATATAATAATGGTCGTGGTTGTTATAATCATGGTCGTGGCTGTTATAACTATAGTTGTGGTTGTTATAATCATATTCGTGGTTGCTATAATATGAGTCGGGTTGTTATACTTATGGTCTTGAGTGTACAGTCATGGTCTTGGTTGTTATAATCATATTCGTGGTTATAATCATGGTCGTGAGTGTTATAATCATAGTCGTGGTTGTTAAAAATCATATTCGTGGTTGTTATAATTATAGTCGTGGTTGTTATAATCATAGTGTGGTTGTTATAATCATGATCGTGGTTCTTATAATCATAGTCGTGGTTATTATAATCATGGTCGTGGTTGTTATAATCATGATCGTGGTTGTTATATTTGTGGTCGTGGTTGTTATAATCATAGTTGTGGTTGTTATAATCATATTCGTGGTTGTTATAATCAGAGTCGTGTGATATAATAATGGTCGTGGTTGTTATAATCATTGTCGTGGTTGTTATAATCATATTCGTGGTTGTTATAATCATAGCCGTGGTTGTTATAATCAAAGTCGTGGTTGTTATACTCATGGTCTTGGAGTGTAATAGTCATGGTCTTGGTTGTTATAATCATATTCGTGGTTGTTATATTCATGGTCGTGAGTGTTATAATCATAGTCGTGGTTGTTAAAATCATATTCGTGGTTGTTATAATTATAGTCGTGGTTGTTATAATCATAGGTGTGGTTGTTATAATCATCGTCGTGAGTGTTATAACAATGGTCGGTTATAATCACAGTCGTGGTTGTTATAATCAATGTCGTGGTTCTTATAATCATGGTCGTGAGTGTTATAATCAGGGTCGTGGTTGTTATAATCAAATTCGTGGTTATAATTATAGTCGTGAGTGTTATATTCATGGTCGTGGTTGTTATAATCAAGGTCGTGGTTGTTATAATTATGCTTGTGAGTGTTATAATCATAGTCATGGTGTATAATCATATTCGTGGTTGTTATATTCATGGTCGTGCTTGATATATTCATGGTTTTGCTTGTTATAATCATAGTCGTGGTTGTTTAATCATGGACGGTTGCAAAATCATATTCGTGGTTGTTATAATAATGGTCGGTTGTTATAATCATGGTCGTGGTTGTTATAATCATGAACGTTGTTGATATTATCATGGCCGTGGTTGTTATAATCATGGTCGTGGTTGTTATAATTATGGTCCTGAGTGTTATAATCATGGTCGTGGTGGTTATAATCATATTCGTGGTTGTTATATTTGGGCGTGCTTGTTATATTCATGGTCGTGCTTGTTATAATCAGAGTCATGGTTGTTATAATCATGGTCTTGAGTGTAATAGTCATAGTCTTAGTTGTTATAATCATATTCGGGGTTGTTATAATCATGGTCGTGAGTGTTATAATCATGGTCGTGTTTGTTAAAATCATATTCGTGGTTGTTATAAATATAGTCTTGTTATATTCATAGGTGTGGTTGTTATAATCATGGTCGTGAGTGTTATAACCATGGTCGTGGTTGTTATAATCATGGTCGTTGTTGTTATAATCATAGTCGTGGTTGTTATAATCATGGTCGTGGTTGTTATAATCATGGTCGTGGTTGTTTAATCACAGTCCTGGTTGTTATAATCATGGTCGTGGTTGTTGTAATCATAGTCGTTTGTTATAATCATAGTCGTGGTTGTTATTTTCATGGTCGTGCTTTTTATATTCATGGTCGTGTTTTTATAATCACAGTCGTCGTTTTGATAATCATGGTCGTGGTTGTTATAATCATGGTCGTGGTTGTTTTAATCATGGTCATGGTTGTTATGTTCATGGTTGTGGTTGTTATAATCATAGTCGTGGTTGTTATAATCGTGGTCGTGGTTGTTATAATCATGGTCGTGGTTGTTATAATCATAGTCGTGGTTGTTGTAATCATGGTCGTGCTTGATATATTCATGGTTGTGCTTGTTATAATCATAGTCGTGGTTGTAATAATCATGGACGTGGTTGTAATAATCATAGACGTGGTAGATATACTTATGGTCGAGTTGTTTAATCATGGTCGTGGTTTGTTATAATCATAGTCTTGGTTATAATACTGGTCGTGGTTGTTAAATCATAGTCGTGGTTGTTATAATCATAGTCGTTGTTGTTATATTCATGGACGTGCTTGTTATATTCATCGTCGTGCTTGTTATAATCATAGTCGTGGTTGTAATAATCATGGTCATGGTTGATATAATCATGAAGTAGTTGTTATAATAATGGTCGTGGTTGTTTTTAATCGATGGTTTGTTATTCATGGTCGTTGTTGTTATAATCGTGGTCGTGTTGTTATAATCATGGTGTGATTGTTATTGTCATAGTCGTGGTTGTTGTAATCATGATTGTAGTGTTATAATCATGGTCGTTTTGTTATAATTATGGTCGTGTTTGTTATAATCATGGTCGTGTGTGTTATAACCATGGTCGTGGTGAGTTATAATCATATTCGTGGTTGTTATATTCATGGTCGTGCTTGTTATATTCATGATCGTGCTTGTTATAATCATAGTCGTGGTTGTTATAATCATGGACGTTGTTGTTATAATCATAGTCGTGGTTGTAATAATAATGGTCGTGGTTGTTATAATCATATTCGTGGTTGTTATAATCATGGTCGTGGTTGTTATAATCATCGTTGTGGTTATGATCTTAGTCGGTTGTTATAATCATGATCGTGGAGTATTATAACCATGGTCGGGTTGTTATAATCATAGTCGTTGTTGTTATAATCATGGTCGTGGTTGTTATAATCATAGTCGTGGTTACTGTAATCATAGTCATGGTTGTTATAATCATGGTCGTGGGTTGTTATAAATGGCATGGTCGTAGTTGTTATAATCACAGTCCCGGTTGTTATAATCAAGGTCGTGTGTAATCATAGTCGTGCTGTTATAATCATAGTCGGTTGTTATATTCATGGTCGTTAGCATTATATTGCGATCGTGTTTGTTATAATCATAGTCGCTGCTGTGATAACTGTGCTCGTGGTTGATATAATCATAGTCGTGGTTCAAATAATATTGGTCGGTTGTTATAATCACGGTCGGTGGTTATAACTTCGTGTGTTGCTATATTCATGGTCGTGCTTGTTAGTATTGGCATTCGTGGTTCTTATAATCATGGTCGTGGTTGTTATAATCATCGTTGTGGTGATGATCTAGTCGTGGTTGTTGTAATCATATTCGTGGTTGTTATAACTGGGTCGTGAGTGTTAGTAATCTTGGTCGTGGTTGTTGTAATCATATTCGTAGTTGTTATAATGGTGGTCGTGGTTGTTATAACTGGCGGTCGTGGTTGTTATAATCATGGTCGGGTTGTTAAATCTGGTCGTGAGTGTAATAGTCATGGTCGTGGTTGTTATAGTCATATTCGTGGTTGTTATAATCGTGGTCGTGGTTGTTATATTCATAGTCGTGTTTGTTGGCAACGCACGTGGTGTTATTATCATGGTCGTGGTGTTATATTCTATGGTTGTGATAGTTATAATCATGGTCGGGTTGTTATAATCTTGGTCGTGAGTGTAATAGTCATGGTCGTGGTTGTTATAAACATATTCGTGGTTGTTATAGTCATGGTCGTGGTTGTTATATTCATGGAGGTTTGTTATATTCACGGTCATGCTTGTTATAATCATAGTCGTGGTTGTTATAATAATAGTCGTGTGATATATTCATGAGGTGCTTGTTATACATGGTCGTGCTTGTTATAATCATAGTCGGTTGTTATAATCATGGTCGTGGTTGCTCTAATCATAGTCGTGGTTGTTATAATAATGGTCGTGGTTGTTATAACTGTGGACGTTGTTGTTATAATCATGGCCTAGGTTGTTATAATCATGGTCGTGGTAGTTATAATTATGGTCGAGTGTTATAATCATGGTCGTGGTGGTTATAATCATATTCGTGGTTGTTATATGCATGGTCGTGCTTGATATATTCAAGGTTGTGCTTTGTTATAATCATAGTCGGTTGTTATAATCATTTCGTGGTTGTTATAATCATGGTCGGTTGTTATAACCATAGTTGATTGATACAATAATGGTCGGTCATATATGGTCGTGTTATAATCATAGTCGTTGTTGTTATAATAATGGTCGGTTGTTATAATCATAGTCGAGGTTGTTATAATCATAGTCGGTTGTTATATTCATGGCGTGCTTGTTATATTCATGTAGTGCTTGTTATAATCAGAGTCGTGGTTGTTATAATCATGGTTGTGGTTGCTATAATCATAGTCGGTTGTTATATTAATGGTCGGTTGTTATAATGGCGGTCGTGATTGTTATATATCACGTCGTGGTTGTTATAATCATGGACGTGGTTGTTATAATCATGGTCGGGTTGTTATAACTGGGTCGTGGTTGTTATAATCAAGGTCGTGGTTATGATCATAATCGTGGTTGTTATAATCATATTCGTGGTTTTTATAATCGTGGTCGTGGTTGTTATAATCATGGTCGGGTTGCTATAATCACAGTCGTGGTTGATATAACATGGTCGGTTGTTATAATTATAGTCGGGTTGTTATAATCATGTCGCGGGTTGTTATATATCTGGCGGACGCTTGTTATATTCATAGTCGAGCTTGTTATAACTATAGTCGGGTTGTTATAATCATGGTCGTGGGTTGCTATAATCATAGTCGTGGTTGTTATAATAATGGTCGTGGTTATAACTGGTGGTCGGTTGTTATATTCATGGTTGTGGTTGTTATAATCATAGTAGTGGTTGTTATAATTGCGGACGCTGTTGTTATAATCATATTCGATGGTTGTTATAATTATGGTCGTGGTTGTTATAATCATAGTCTTTTGTTATAATCATAGTAGTGGTTGTTATAATCATGGATGTTGTTGTTATAATCATATTCGATGGTTGTTATAATTATGGTCGTGGTTGTTATAATTAGTCGTGGTTGTTATAATTGGGGTCGGTTGTTATAATTATAGCGGGTTGTTATAATCATGGTCGGTTTGTTATATTCATGGACGTGTTTGTTATATTCATAGTCGAGCTTGTTATAATCATAGTCGGTTGTTATAATCATGGTCGTGGTTGCTATAATCATAGTCGGTTGTTATAATAATGGTCGTGGTTGTTATAATCATGGTCGTGGTTGTTATATTCATGGTCGAGAGTAATAGTCGGTCGGTTGTTATAATCATATTCGTGGTTGTTATAACTGGCGGTCGTGGTTGTTATAATCATAGTCGTGGTTGTTTTAGTCATGGTTGTGGTTATATAATCATGGTCGGGTTGTTAAAACATAGTCGGGTTGTTATAATAATGGTCGGTTGTTATATTCACTGTTATAATCATGGACGTTGTTGTTATAATCATATTCGATGGTTGTTATAATTATGGTCGTGGTTGTTATAATCATAGTCTTTTGTTATAATCATAGTAGTGGTTGTTATAATCATGGATGTTGTTGTTATAATCATAGTCGTGGTTGTTATAATTATGGTTAGGTTGTTATAATTATAGTCGTGTTTTTTATAATCATGGTGGGTGTTTGTTATATTCATGGACGTGCTTGTTATATTCATTAGTCGAGCTTGTTATAATCATAGTCGTGGTTGTTATAATCATGGTCGTGGTTGCTATAATCATAGTCGTGGTTGTTATAATAATGGTCGTGGTTTGCTATAATCATGGTCGTGGTTTGTTATATTCATGGTTGTGGTAGTTATAATCATGGTCATGGTTGTTATAATCATGGTCGTGAGAGTAATAGTAGTGTTGGTGGTTGTTATAATCATATTCGTGGTTGTTATAATCATTAGATGGTTGTTATAATCATAGTCGTTTGTTTTAAATCATATTCGATGGTTGTTATACTGGCGGTCGGTATAACTGGCAGTCGGCTGTTATAATCATGGTCAGCCAGTTATAATCATGGTCGGGTTATAATCATGGTCGTGGTAGTTATAATCATGGTCGTTGTTATAATCATATCGTGGAGTGTGATATTCCATGGTCGTGGTTGTTATAATCATATCTGTGGTTGTTATAATCATGGTCGTGGTTGTTATATCATAGTCGCGGTTGTTATAATCAGGTTTTGCTGTTATAATCATGGTCGTGGTTGTTATATCTGGCGGTTGTGGTTGCTATAATCATAGTAAGTTGGCTGTTGCACCATGGTCGTGGTTGCTAAAAACTCATGGCCGCGAGTGCTATAATCTTTGGTCGTGGTTAAACTGCTATTCGCAGCTGTTATAACTGGGCGGTCTTGGCTGTTATAATCAGCGGTCGGTTGTTATATGGTCTATGGTTGTGGTTGCTATAAATCATAGCCGTGGCTGTAATAACCGCGATGCGGCTGTACAATCGCGGACGTGGTTAAGTAATCATGGTCGAAAGTGCTATAACTGTGGTCGGGTTGTTGGCAATCATTTTCGGCTATATAATTGAGAAGGCGGTTGTTATATTCATAGGTGTATATATAACTATGGCTGGTTGTTATAATCATAGAAGTGGTTGTTTAATTATGGTCGGTTGTTATAATCATAGTCGTGGTTGTTATAATCATAGTAGTGTATTGTTATAATCATGGATGTTGTTGTTATAATCATATCTGGATGGCTGTTGGTAATATGGTCGCGGTTGTTATAATCATAGTCGCGGTTGTTATAATTATGATCGTGGTTGTTATAATTATAGTCTGGATTGTTATAATCATGGTCGTGGTTGTTACATTCATGGACGCTCTTGTTATATCTGCGCCTAGCTTGTTATAAATCAGCAGTCGTAGTTGTTATAACTGGTGGTCAGGTTGCTATAATCATAGTCGGGTTGCTATAATAATTGTCGATGTTATAATCATGCGGTCGTGGTTGCTATATTCATGGTTGTGGCTGTTGGCAATCACAGTAGTGGGTGTTATAACGGCGGACGCTGTTGTTATAATCACCATATTCGATGGCTGTTATACTATGGTCGTAAAAGTAACTCATAAATGGCTGTTATAATCATGGTCGTGGTTGCTATAATCATGGTCGTGGGTTGTTATAAATCATGGTCGCGGGTAGTTATAATCATGGTCGCGGTTGTTATAATCGGCGGTCGAAAGTGTGATATTCATGGTCGTGCGGGTTGTTGGTAATCATATTCGTGGCTGCTATAACCATGGTCGTGCTGTTATAATCATAGTCGTGGCTATAATCATGGTTTTGGCTTGTTATAACTTCATGGTCGTGGTTGTTATGGTTCATGGTTGTGGCTAAGTATAATCATAGTGTTGCTGTTATAATCGGGCGGCCGTGGTTGTTAAAATCATGGCCGCGAGTGTTATAATCTTGGTCGGTTGCTGTAACTGCTATTCGTGGTTGCTATAATCATGGCCCGGTTGTTATAATCATGGTCGGCTATGTTATATTCATGGCTGTGGCTGTTATAATCATAGTCGCGGTTGTAATAATCATGGACGTGGTTGTGTAATAACTGGCGGACGGGTTGCTATAATCATGGCCGGTATAAGTATAATCAGGGTCGGTTGTTATAATCATTTTCGTGGTTGTTATAATTATAGTCAAGTGGTTGTTATATTCATAGGTGGCTGCTGTTATAATCATGGCTGTGGTTGTTATAACTCATAGCGTCGTGGCTGTTATATAATGATAGTCGCGGGAGTGTTATTTCTAAGGTCGTGGTTGTTGTAATCATGGTCGTATGTTATAATTATGATCGTGAGTGCTATAATCATGCAATGGGTATAATCATACATTCGTGCTATATATTCATGGTCGTGGTTGCTATAATCATGGACGTGGTTGTTATAATCATAGTCGTGGCTGATATAACAATGGCCCTGGCTGTTAATCATATTCTTGGTTGTTATAACCGGCGGTGGTGCTTGTTGGCAATCATGGTCGTGGTTGTTGGCGTAATCATCGTCGGTTATGATCATAGTCGTGGCTGTTATAATCGGCAGCTTCAGTTGTTGTTTTAACTGCTTTGAGATCGTGGTTGTTATAATCATGGTCGGGTTACTATAATCATAGTCGTGGTTGTTATAACTGGCGGTCGTATAAGTTATAATCATGGTCGGTTGTTATAATCACAGTCCTGGTTGTTATAATCATGGTCGTGGTTAATATAATCATAGTTGTGGTTGTGAAATAATATTGGTCGGTTGTACAATCATGGTCGTGGTTTTTATAATCAGCGGTCGGCTGTTATAAGCATGGTCGTCGCTGTTATATCATGGCTGTATTGCTATAATCATAGTCGTGGTTGTTATAATCATGATCGTGGCTGTTAAGTAATCATGGTCGTGGTTGTTATAATCATGACGTGGCTGCTATATTGATGGTCGTGCTTGTTATAATCAGTAGTCGTTGTTGTTATAATCGTGGTCGTGTTTGTTATAACCGCGGTCGTGGTTGGAAGCTATTGTCATAGCCGTGGTTGTTGTAATCATGGTCGTGAGTGTTATAATCATGGTCGTTTTGCTATAATTATGGTCGTTGTTATATAATCATGAAAGTCGTGTGTGTTGGCAAACTCATGGTCGTGGTGGTTATAATCATATCGTGGCTGTTATATCCTGGCGGTCGCGCTTGTTATATTCATGATCGTGCCATATAATCATAGTCGTATTAAGCTATAATCATGGACGCTGTTGTTATAACTACAGTCGCGGGTTGCAATAATAAAAGGTCGTGGGTTGTTATAATCACATTCGTGGTTGTTACACCCATGGCTCGCGGGTTTGCGCGGATGAATCTACCGTGTTTCTGGTGTAAGTGCATTTTGACTCCGATAGGCCTCGGTTGTTGCTATAATCATATTCGTGGTTGTTGGTACGGTCATGAGTGTTGGCAATCTTGGTCGTGGTTTATATAATCATGAAGCTCGTGGTTGTTATAATATTGGTCGTGGTTGGTTATGTAATCAGCGGTCGTATTGTTATAATCATGGTCGTGGTTGTTTTAATCATGGTCATGGCTGATATAATCATGGCTGTGGCTGTTATAATCATAGTCGGCTGTTGGTAATCATGGTCGTGGTTGTTTTAATCATGGTCGTGGTTGTTATAATCATGATCGCATTGTTATATTCATGGTCGTGGTTCTTATAAATCATAGTCGGTTGCTATAATCATGGTCGGACAGAAATAGAATATATGATGGTGCTTGGATATATTCATGGCTGTGCTTGTTGAAAGTAATCATAGTCGTGGTTGCAATAATCATGACGTGGTTGTAATAATCAAGGTATTCATTGCAGATATACTTATGGTCGAGGTTGTTTTTAACTGGCGGTCGGCTGTTATAATCATATAGTCTTGTTGTTATAATACTGGATCGTGGTTGTTATAATCATAGTCGTGGTTGTTGGTAACTTCAGTCGTGGTTGGTGCTATATTCCATGGACGTGCTTAAGTATCTCCATCGTCGCTTGTTATAATCATAGTCGGGTTGTAATAATCATGCATACCGCGGTTTGATATAATCATAATGTGGGTTATATAATAATGGTCGGTTGTTTTAATCATGGTCGTGGTTGTTATATCTGCGGTCGCTTGTTATATTCATGGTCGTGCTATTATAATCATAGTCGTTGCTGTTATAATCGTGGTCGTGCTTGTTATAATCATGGTCGTGATTGTTATTTTCTATAGTCGGTTGTTGTAATCATGGTCGTGAGTGCGTTATAATCATGGTCGTTTTGTTATAATTATGGTCGTTTGTTATAATCATATCGTGTGTGTTATAAACTATGGTCGTGGTGGTTATAATCATATTCGTGGTTGTTATCTGTCGTGTTTGTTATATCTGGCGATCGCGTTTTGTTGGTAATCATAGTCGTGGCTTGCTATAACTGGCGGACGTTGTTGTTATAATCATAGTCGTGGGTTGTAATAATAATGGTCGGTTATATAACTGGCTATTCGTGGCTGTTATAATCATGGTCGTGGCTGTTATAATCATCGCTGTGGTTATGATCTTAGCCTGGCTGTTATGTAACTGGCGATCGCGAGTATTATAATCATGGTCGTGGGTTTTCGTTATAATCATATTCGTTGTTGTTATAATCATGGTCGCTTGCTATAACTATAGTCGGCTACCAATCATAGTCATGGTTGTTATAATCATGGTCGTGGCTGTTAGTAACCATGCACGTAAAGCTGGTATAATCACAGCCCTGGTTGTTATAATCAAGGTCGTGGTTGCTAACCATAGTCGGTTGTTATAATCATATTCGTGGTTGTTATATTCCATGGTCGTGCTATATATTCATGATCGTGTTTGTTATAATCATAGTCGTCGTTGTGATAATCAGCGGTCGTGGCTGATATAATCATAGTCGCGTTCAAATAATATTGGTCGTGGTTGTTATAATCACGGTCGGGTGGTTATAATCATATTCGGGCTGTTATATTCATGGTTGTGCTTGTTACATTCATGGTCGAAGCTTGTTATAACTCATAGTCGTGGTTGTTATAACTGGGCGTGGACGCTGTTGCTATAATCATAGTCGGTTGTACTAATGTTCTGCGGCTGTTATAACCAGTATTCGTGCCCTTATAATCATGGTCGCGGCTGTTATAACTAATGCTGTGGTGATGATCATAGTCGCGGGTTGTTGTTATCATATTCGTGGTTGTTATAATCATGGTCATGAGTAAGCAATCTGGTCGGCTGTTGTAATCATATTCGTGAAGTTGTTATAATCAGGGTCGTGGTTGTTATAATCATGGTCGTGGTTGTTATAATTGCGGTCGGGTGGGTTGTTATAATCATGGTCGTGAGTGTAATAGGCCATGGTCGTGGTTGTTAGCAGTCATATTCGTGGTTGCTATTATAATCAAGGTCGTGCTGTTATATTCATAGTCGTGGCTGTTAGTAATCATGGTCGTGGGTGCTATTATCATGGTCGTGGTTGTTATATTCATGGTTGTGGTAGTTATAATCATGGTCGTGGTTGTTATAATCTTGGTCGTGAGTGTATACCAGTCATGGCCGGGTTGTTATAAAACATATTCGTGGTTGTTATAGTCATGTATCGTGCTGTTATATCCAAGGAGGTGCTTGTTATATCTTGGCGCTGGTCATGCCGGTTATAATCATAGTCGGCTAGCTATAATAATAGTCGTGTTGATATATTCATGGAGTAAAAATTTGCCATATACATGGTCGTGCTTTGCCATGGTAACCATAGTCGTGGCTGTTATAATCATGGTCGTGGTTGCTTCTAATCATAGTCGGTTGTTATAATAATGGTCGTGTTGTTATAATCATGGACGTTGTTGTTATAATCATGGCCCAGGGCTGTTATAATCATGGTCGGTAGTTATAACAGGTCGTGAGTGTTATAATCATGGTCGTGGGTGGTTATAATCATATTCGGGTGGCTGTTTATATTCATGGTCGTGCTTGATATATCCGCCAGTTGTGCTTCTTGTTGGTAATCACAGTCGCGGTTGTTGAAGCAATCATAATTCGTGGTTGTTAACTGGCGGTCGGGTTATGTCATAGTCGTGATTATACACGGTCGTGGTTGTCATACTTGGCGGTCGTGGCTGTTATAATCATAGTCGCTGTTGTTATAACAGCAATGGCCGGCTGTTATAATCAGCGTAGGGCCGAGGTTGTTATAATCATAGTCGGCATATATTCATGGGCGTGCTTGCTATATTCATGGTAGTGCTTGTTATAATCAGAGTCGTAAGTTGTTATAATCATGGTCGTGGTTGCTATAATCCAGTCGTGGCTTGCTATATTAATGGTCGTGGTTGTTATAATCATGGTCGTGATTGTTATAATCACGGTCGTGGTTGCGCACGCATCGTGGTTGTTATGCAATCATGGTCGTGGTTGTTATAATCAAGGTCGTGGTTGTTATACCTTTCGTCGTGTAGATCATAATCGCGGTTGTTATAATCATATTCGTGGTTTATAATCATGGTCGTGGCTGTTATAATCATGGTCGTGGTTGTTGTGAATCACAGTCGCACACATGCAACCTATGGTCGTGGCTGTTATAATTATAGTCGCTACAACCCATAGTCGTGGTTGTTATATTCATGGACGTGCTTCTATATATTCATAGCTCGAGCTTGTTGGCGAACCAGCAGTCGTGGGTTGTTAGCAAACTGCGTCGTGGTTGCTATAATCACAGTCGTGGTTGGCGAGTAATAATGGTCGGTTGTTATAATCATAGTCGTGGGTTGTTATATCTCATGGTTGCATAATCATAGTAGTGGTTGCTATAATCATGGACGCTGTTGTTATAATCATATTCGATGGTTGTTAATATGGTCGGTTGTTATAATCATAGTCTTTGTTATAATCATAGTAGTGGCTGTTATAACTGGCGGATGTTGTTGTTATAATCATAGTCGTGGTTGTTAGTAATTATGGTCGGTTGTTATAATTATAGTCGGGTTGTTATAATCATGGTCGTGTTGTTATGGTCTCTGGACGCTTGTTATATCTTGTATAGCTCTGAGCTTTGTTATAATCATAGTCGTGGTTTTGTTATAATCATGGTCGTGGTTGCTATAATCATAGTCGGTTGTTATAATAATGGTCGCGGTTGCTATAATCATGGTCGTGGTTGTTATATTCATGGTTGTGGTAGTTATAATCATGGTCATGGCTATAATCATGGTCGAGAGTAATAGTCGTGGTCGTGGTTGTTGGTAATCATATTCACCCGTGGTTGTTATAAATCATGGTCGGCTGTTATAATCATAGTCGGTTGTTTTGAAATAAGCGGTTGTATGGTTAAGTAATCATGGTCGTGGCTAATAGAATCATAGTCGTGGCGTATATAACAATGGTCGTGGTTGTTGAAGTATCCATAGTCGAGCTTGTTGGCGCAACCCATAGTCGTGGCTGTTATAATGGCGGTCGTTGTTGCCATAATCATAGCAGTCGCGGGTTGTTATAATAATGCATCGGGTTGCTATAATCAATGGCCGTGGGTTGTTATATTCATGGTTAAAGTTGTTATAATCAGCAGAAGCGCAGTTTGTTATAATCATGATGCTGTTGTTATAATCCGCTATTCGATTTAAGCTGTTTTAATTATGCACGTGGTTAAGTATACCCATAGTCGTGGTTGTTATGCAACTGTTGTAGTGGCTGTTATAATCGTGATACGCGTTGCTGTTATAACTCCGCCATTTTATTTTGCCGTTGGCAATTGGCGGTCGCGGTTGTTATAATCATAGTCGCGGTTGTTATAATTATGATCGCGGGTTGTTATAATCAGCGCAGTCTGATTGTTATAACTATGGTCGCAAGCCGCGGTATTCATGGACGCAGTTGTTATATCTCATAGTCGAGCTTGTTATAATCATAGTCGGTTGTTGAAGTAATCATGGTCGCGGGCGCAATCATGCAGTCGGGTTGTTTTAATAATTGCCGTGGATGCTACAATCATGGTCGTGGTTGCTATATTCAAGGCGTCGCGGCTGTTAGCTAACCGCGGACGCCGCTATACGCAACCCGTCTGATGGTTATACTTTGGTCGTGGGTGCTACACCCACGTGGTTGTTATAACTACAGGTCGTGGTTTCGGTATAATCATGGTCGTGGCTGTTATAACTGGGCGGTCGTGGCGAAGCCAAACCACGTCGTTGTTGTTATAATCATGGTCGGAGTGTACATCTACGGTCGTGGGTTGTTATAAATCATATTCGTGGTTGCCATAACTGGGCGGCCGTGGGTTGTTATAATCATAGTCGGTTGTTATAATCATACAGGTTGTTATAATCATGGTCGGTTGTTATATTCATGGTTGTGGTTGCTATAATCATAGTGCGGCTGTTACAAACCCGCGGTCGTGGTTGGCCAAAAAACTGGCGTATCGCGAGTGTTATAATCTTTGGTCGTGGTTGTTGTAATCATATTCGTGGTTGTTATAATCAAGTAACCTACAAGAAAACGGTCGTGGGTTGTTATATCTGCTTGGCTGTGGTTTACAAATCATAGTCGTGGCTGTACCAACTGCTTTTAGACGGTTGTAATAACTGGCGGACGTGGTTACAGAATCATAATGAGTACAACCTAGGTCGGTTGTTATAAACCTACTTCGCGGTTGTTATAATTATAGTCATGGTTGCTAATATTCATAGGTGTGTAGCCGTTACAACCGCGGTTGTGGGTTGTTACGCAATCATAAATGTGGCTGTTAATCATAGTCGGAGTGCTATTTTCATGGTCGTACGGTTATAACTGCTTTTGGTCGTGGTTGTTAGAGTAATTATGATCGTGGAAAAGTTATAATCACAATGGTGGGTATAATCATATTCGTGCTAGCTACAATTGGCGGTCGCGGGTTGTTATAATCATGGACGGGTTTCGTTATAATCATAGTCGGCTGGATACAATGGTCTGGCTGTTGGCAATCATATTCTTGGCTGTGATAATCAGCGGTGGTGCCAGGTTATAACCAGCGCATCGGGTTGTTATAATCATCACCGTGGGTATGATCATAGTCGGCTGTTATAATCATAGTCATTGTTGTTTTAACTATGATCGGGTTGTTATAATCATGGTCGCGGTTACCAATCATAGTCGGGTTTCGTTTTTATGCAATCATGGAATGCGGGCTGTTATAATCAGGCGGGTCGCGGGTTGTTATAATCATGGTCGTGGTTGTTATAACCCGCGTCCCGGTTGTTATAATCTCCCATGGGTCGTGGTTAATATAATCGGCTAGTCGCGGGTTTTCGAAATAATATTGGTCGGGTTTCGCCACACCATGGTCGGGTTGTTGGTAATCATGGTCGGTTGTTATAATCATGTACGTCGCTGTTATATTCATGGTTGTGGGTCATATAATCATAGTCGGTTGTTATAACAAGGATCGTGGTTGCTTATAATAACGGTCGTGGTTGTTATAATCGCGACGTGGTTGTTATATTGATGGGTCGTGTTTGTTATAATCATAGTCGCTGTTGCTATAATCGTGGTCGTGTTTGTTATAATCATGGTCGTGGCTATAAGTAGTCGGTTGTTGTAACTATGGTCAGAGTGTTATAACGGCGGTCGTTTTGCTTATAATTATGGTCGTATTGTTATAATCATGGTCGCGTGTTAAATCCGCGGTCGTGGTGGTTATAATCATACCCGTGGTTATATTCATGGTCGTTGTTATATCTGGCGATCGTGCTCTGTTATAATCATATCGTGGTTGCTATAACTGCGGACGTTGTTGTTATAATCATAGTCGGTTTTAATAATAAAGGTCGTGGTTGTTACAGTAATCATATTCGCGGTTGTTATTGGTAATCATGGTCGTGGTTGTTATATCATCGTTAAATGCGATGATCATAGTCGTGGCGCTGTTATAATCATATTCCGGTTTTTATAACTGGGCGGTCATGAGTGCTATAATCTTGGTCGTATGTTGTAATCACATTCCGTGGTTGTTATAATCATGGTCTTGGTTGTTATAATCATGGTCGGGTTGTTATGCGTAATCATGGTCGCGTGGTTGTTATAATCATGGTCGGCGTAATAGCCATGATCGGGTTGTTGATAATCATATTCGGTTGTTATAATCATGGTCATCGTATTTGTTATAATCATAGTCGTGGTTATTATGTAATCATGGTCGTTGTATGACAGCATGGGCGGGACACAAAGCAGTGGCCTCCTTCAGCTGTGTATTATTATATTACTTATATTACCCATTAATTATGTATAGTAAAGCATTACAGAACATTTACGCAAATTTATGTAATATTCCATTTATTGTGCAACTATATTAAGTATATACCATCATATTATACTTATGGTCGCTTGTGCTGGTTATATCTGTACACCCCAGCGCGATTAATACATAGAGAGATTGAAGAGAGAGTCCTCGGTGTGGAAACGCGAGCTTCTATGTCCTTTCTGTATATATCTCCCGTACGAGAATAGAACTCTACTTTAAGACAACAAGTGTTTGTGTATTACCCCTCAGTATAGAACATTTGTGGGTATCCGTGACACACGTCAGAGTCAGGTTACAGCCAATCATGGTCGTGGTTGCCATTCATGGTCGTGGTTGTTTATAATAATGGTGGTCGTGGCTGTTATAAACGCCAGTCGGCTGTTTACAATCACAGTCGCGGCTGTTTTCATATCCGGCTTTGACGTGCCGCAGTTACGTCCATGCACGCCTCTGCTATAATCATAGTCGCGCCATTACAATCGGCGGTCGGGTTTCGCTATAATCATAGTCGCGGCTGTTATAATAATGGCCGTATTGTTATAACTGGTCAGGTTGCCATAAATCATGGACTTTGTTGTTATGATCATGGCCGTTGTTGTTATAATCATGGTCGGTTGCGCTATAATTATGGTCGCAGGAGTGTTATAATCATGGCCCGGTGGTTATAATCATATTCGTGGTTGTTATATTCATGGTCGTGCTTTGATATATTCAAGGTTGTGCTTGTTATAATCATAGTCGGTTATAATTATGGACGTGGGTTGTTATAATCATAGTCGTGGTTGATATAATAATGGCTGTGGTTGTTATAATCATGGTCGTAGTTTCGTTAAGTAATCATAGTCGTGGTTGTTGTATATCTGGCGGGGCGCTTGCTTATATCTGGCGGGCGTGCTTTTGTTATATCTATGGTCGTGCTTTGCTGGTAACCAGAGTCAAGGTTGGTATAACCATGGTCTTTGAGTGTAATACATACCACCTTAGCTGTTATGATCATATTCGGGGTTGTTATGAATCATGGTCGAGTGTTATAACTGGCGGTCGCCTTGTTAAAACTGAGAACGGCTGTTATAAATATAGCTTCCGTGGCTGTTATCCATAGGTGTGGTTGTTGGCGCAATCATGGTCGTGAGTAAGAGTAAACTACGGTCGGCTGTTATAACCGCACGCTGTTGTTATAACTCATAGTCGTGGCTGTTATGTAATCCTGGCGGTCATGGTTGTTATAATCATGGTCCTGTTGTTATAATCACAGTCCTGGTTGTTATGAACTGGTGGTCGTGGTTGTTGTAATCATAGTCGTGGGTTGTTATAACTGGCAGTCGGTTGTTATTTTCGCAGCGGTCGTGCTTTTATATCTCATGGTCGTGTTTTTATAATCATAGTCGTCGCTGTGATGTAATCATGGTCGTGGTTGATAGTTAACTGGCGCCCGGCTGTTACAATATTGACGTGTTTGTTATAATCATGGTCGGGTTGTTTATAATCATGTTCGTGGTTGTTATAATCATGGCCTTCTGGCTGTTATATCACGTTGCGGGTTGGTTATAGAATCATAGTCGTGGTTGCTATAATCATGGTCGTGGTTGTTTTTTAACTGGCGGTCGTGGCTGTTATAATCATGATCGTGATTGCTTATATCTGCTGGCCGGTTGTTATACCATAGTCGCATATATAACCGTAACGGGCCAATAGCGCAACGGTCGTGGGTTGTTATAATCATAGTCGGTTGTTGTAACGGCGGCCTGCTGCTATAACCGCGGCCGCCTGGTTATAATTATGGTCGTGGTGTTAGTAATCATATCGAGTGTTATAAACTATTGTCGTGGTGGCTATAATATCGGTTGGTGTTATATTAATGGTCGTGCTTGTTATATTCAATGGCCGTGCATATAACCAGCCTGTTGCTGTTGGCAATCACGGTGACTGCTGTTGTTGAAACTGGCGCACGGGCTGTAATGGCAACGGTCGGCTGTTAAGTAATCATACTGCGTCGGGCTAACCGCTAAGCCCGTGGCTGCTATAAACTCAGAGTCGTGGTTGATATAATAATGGTCG
>NW_024723895.1:0-22504 GCF_018991925.1 Homarus americanus | reverse complement strand
CTATTCCCTGTAAGTTGTCTAAATAAATAAGTTAAGTTTGTAGATAACTTTCATGTATTAATACTGTTTGAATGTTGGGTATATATTTATGCCAGAACAAATAAAATATGAATAGTTTATATTAAGCGTTTCCCTTCACTCAACATCGTTATTCAAAATTCTAAATAAATTTGAATTTATGAATTTTATAAAGATAATTTTTCTAAGAGACTTTACATAGGTGTTTTGAGGTCATCGTAATGTACATAAAGTTTACTTTGAGTTTATGTTAGAAGAAATTTGCTGACCTCTGATTATGGTGTAGAAATTTTATTATGATTTGATTTCTGTTTTCAAATGACAGTTTGTGTGTACAGTAATGCAGATGAGTGTGCTTCTATGTGCATAAATGTGTTTGTACGTGTGTATATATGTATATGTGTGATTTCAAATGAAGTCTGTTTGTGTGTAAAAATATTTATGTGTGCTCATGTACAGTATATAAGAATGTATGCAGTACAGTATATGCGTGTGTGCTTGTATGTGTTAATATGTGGGCAAAAATGTTTTTGCATGTCGGTTAATGTATGTGTGCATAAACGAGCGTTTATCTGTGCATATTAATACGGTGTGTGTGTATGTGTGTGTGTGTGCGTGTGTGCGTGCGTGTGTGTAAGACGGCCTGATAGAACACTACTCTTCCTCCAGACAGCGCCCTGTTGTTATTGTTGTTGCAGTTGCCACATGTCCCTTTAAACAATAACTGCTGAGGAATTGAGGAAGTCTGAGTGGCTCTAACTGGGGCGATGAACTGACTGCGTATGGGAAGGGAGGGGAAGAGGGATGAAAAAGGAGAAAGAGAGGAAGGAAAGACTTAAGAGAGAGCGAGAGAGAGAGAGGAAGAGAGAGGCGAATGTATAGACAGATTGATAAGTCGGTCAGGTAGCTGTCTGGAGAAGTAGATTGGCGGATAGACAGAGAGAGATAGATGCTTTTAAAGATAGACAATAAGATAGAAGTATATATAGAAAAAAGGGATAAACTGATAGAAAAATAGATACAGACAGAGATGAAAGTCGATAAAGAGAATGAGTGAGAGAGAGAGAGAAAGAGAAGGGTAAGAGGGAGAAGTGCAATAGTCAGAATAATTAAAGCAAACCCAACACTTGGATAAGACCGCTCCAGGTCAACAATGCTGGTGTTTGTAAATACCTCTTTGACTCGCCTTAGAGAGAGAGAGAAACATCTTTTTACATTTAATTGTTGATGACACGCTTAAAAGACCTTAGATGTTGAAGCTTAGTAATAAAATAGTTTGGAGTATTGTAGATTTGGTTTCCTGGCTATAGTATACACGAGTTATTGTTGTGGTATTGCATCACAGCATCATTGTACACTAAACCATGGTCAGGAAGACTCACATTCACCTGTAATTTAAGTCTTCATCAAACTTTTTTTTATCCACTTTCGATTAGTTTATTGTTTTTTCGTATCCTGATTTGTTTTTGTTGTTTAGTGGTTTTTATATATTGGTGTAGCTGTCGCATAATTATTAAGTATTGTCTTATTGTCTGTCTGAACTAGTAAGCTTTAGAATTTGTCAAGTTGTCTTTTGACTTTTCTTTTAGTACTGAAAATATTTTTTTTTCTGTCAGATCTTATTAATTACAAGTTTTATCAGGTTACGTGTGGCAGATTTTCTTAATTTTTCTTGTATTGAAAAATATTACGATTTTTCTGCTTACTATTTTAAAACTGTTGTAATAGTCACTTTAAGACCTCTGAAAAATTGTTTGGCTCTGTCAACAAAAACTTAAAAAATTTCTTGTACATTATTTTAATTCTGTCGATCCAAGCAGTATTATTATTATATTATTATTTTAGAATTATCAGGCTGGATCAAAACTCCTAAATGCTTCAAGTTAAAAGTAAAAAGGTTTTCCGGTCTTATTATTTCTGTATTGTGTTAATCGATTAATTTCTATGGACAATTATCAGGCTCTTTCAGTAAGAATTTTTTTAGGCGCCACACTTCTTTCTACAGTAGTTGGAAAGTGATCAGGGTTTAGTGTCCGTGTGTCCTGTTTGTCATACTCTTTTCTTCCTTCTCTTGAAAACTATCAGATATCGCCGTTTGTGTTAGTTAATATGTGATTTTTGGCTTCATATTTCAAATATGTAGTACTATTTACTCTCTTCTTTTGAAAATCATGAGGTTTTAGTATGATGTGATATTTTGTAGAACCAGTCATTGTATTCTTAAAAAAATATAATGGTTTTTCCTTGATTCTAATATATCTTGTCGTACCTACTGTATGTTTTTTAACATTGAAAGCTATCAGTTGTTCTTTTGGATTTGTTATTATTATTATAATTATTATTTTTATTATTATAATTATTATTATTATTATTATTATTATTATTATTATTATTATTATTATTATTATTATTATTATTATTATTATTATTATTATTATTGGAGATTATCAGTCTCGGTAAAAATGTCTTAAGTTTGTACCCAAATTATTGTTATTAAAGATGGTTGGGCGGACTTTATCTGTATCCATATTATACTACTGTCCGTGTACTCAATTCAATTTCAATTTCAATTGTTTATTCCTTGATAGAGGAAGTGGGATCCTAGTGCTGTCACTAGGTACCCCTGTACAATAACACCAGAATCATTTGGCAAGTGTGACAAGTATATACAGTATAAATATTATAAAGGGGTTTACTAAAGCCTAAGGAAGGAAGGATATTCCTTTAACACATAATCAATATTATTTACAAAATATCTGGCCAGTATGGGGAGGATCATGGTGTCTCCGTCAGGGGGTCGTCCGTGTACTCTATTTTAAATATCTCTCGCCTCTTCTACCAGGGTGTGTGTCAGCTGTTGGGTTAGTTTCCATCTGCTGTTGGAAAATGTGTTAATATTTTCTCTTATGTAATTTCAACGTAGTACTAGTCGCTGATATTAATTTACTGTATAAGCCTGACTATTTTGATTATTTGTTTATACTCTGTAGCTGTAAAGTGTTGTTTTGCTGTGTCCCTTTAAAAATTATTAATATTTTCGTCCTTGGTATTATTCAGGTGTTGTTTAAGTAACCATATTCTTTAAACAAAAATTATCAGTGATTCTTTACCTGAGTAGTTTTAATTTTTCATGTCTGTTCTTTAATAAAACCATCAATATTTTCCTGTTTTAGTATTTTGAATTGTTGTATCAGTAACTGTGTTTTTAAAATTTTAATATTTTTATCTTAAGTTTCCTAGTTATTTTTTACAAGGTGTCTTAATATCTAGTTCACTTTTCTTAGTATGAATTATTTTGTTTTTGTTTATGGCTAAGAAATTCTAACGCAGTTATTAGTTACTTTCATCTCTTTTCAAATCATCATATTTTTGTACCTTTTGTATTTTCTTTTAATATTCAGAATTCTCTTCTCCCTTAAGTTTTTCAAGTAATTGTGTAGTTTTAAGTTATTGTTTTTCTCTTCACAATTTATAAGTGATTGTGCACCTTGAATGATTTGAGAAACTTGTTTTATACCTTCCTGTATTCATCTTATTTGTTTACACATTATTTTGTCTTGTATTTGAAACTGTAAAGTTATTTCCCGCCTTTTTATAGTCATTTATTTCGTATCTTATAGTTGTTTATTTCGTATCATACAGTTGTTTAATTCTCACTTTCACGTAGTTTTATCTTCCCTTCATATGTCTAATTCGTTATCCGTGTTGTTCTGTCTCTTGTATTGTCCTTGAAATTAATTAATACTTTCTACCTTCAAAATTACCGACTGAGTGACAAACTTCTTTTTGAAATCACAACTTAATTTTTTGCTGGTCGTTAAAGGCCACGGGGTTGAAATTTAATCCAGAGCTCCATAGCGATATATACAGCGTCCATATATATTTATTTTAGAGTTTTAGCGATATTAATACATTTTACAGTTTTCCCCGTTAATTATCCACGGGAAGTGTGTAGCGAGGAGAGGGTGGCGGTGCTGTTATTAATTTTAAACATGCCTTCCTCTTCATGATCAGTTTGTGATAGTTTTTGATACACAGCAAAGAAGAAAAACCTTTGCCTTGTTAATGATTAGTGTCAAGTGTGACTGTTGGGTGTTTGTCAATACTGAGAATATGGCCACTACGGACAGTTTCTGTATTAATATATATATATATATATATATATATATATATATATATATATATATATATATATATATATATATATATATATATATATATATATATACTGTATTTTTAACAAGTCCTTTTACACAGACACACAGACTATACAGGCACTAACTGTATATACTGCTATTCTTAATCAAGTATCGGTTGTGTGGCAAATTTTAACTAATACACACTCAGATAAATTACAGTACGTATTTATATTGATAGTTAGCTTTTCTAGTTTGACAGTAACAAAACGTGAATTAGCAGACCATTTTAAACAATAAATACTAATGGGAAATAATTCATTATATTGTATGCCTGTGGTATGTATCATCATTATTTTTCTCGGAATAAACTGGATTTCACAGAGTATTCTTAGTCTATATAAATAATTTTCTTGGTCAGGTAAAACAGTCTTATAACTTATCTTGTTAACGCAAATTAAAGAGTCAATTCATGGCTTCGTGGGGAGTATATAGTGTTATAGATATAGGAAATAGTATAGAGGAACTTTAGATAAAAATATATTACTTAGTATGAGATGATGTTGCCATGCAGGTATATGGCATAATATATATTTGATTATTGCATTCCTTCTGTGAGTATGATATTGAGTACAGTTTATGTGGAATTGATTACAAGTATACCGTATACAGTATATGATTGTAGCTTGACATATTAAGTATACATGGACAGGATAATTCCAAGTATCGGTCTGTTAATTAGTCTTAGTGATTCTTACATGTTTATATGTATATCAGTTTATTATTTGTGTTGGAAATAAAAAACACTTACTTACTTTGGGTGTTTCAGTTTGAGTGAGTGCTGGATACAGATGAATTATACACAGTTTCAGGCAAATTTAGTACGTATATATTTCTCTGTATGTGATGTAATATTTTTCATGTTCACTGAGAATTTGAGTTCGTTTAGTAAGAAAAAAGCGACTGTATTGTGGAGTCAAGGTTATAGTACATTACGGTACAGTGGATTATAAACATAGTGTTAATGTGGAATACAGTACATAACAGAATTGTCAATTACAATGCATTACGGTACAGCAGGTAACGGTACATATGTTTTGGGGCGACCTTAAACTGTGCTGTAATAGCAGAGTAATAATAATGATGTTAATAACAATAGTGTTAATATAACTGGGTTTTAGGAAGAATTTTAATAAAATCTCTTCATTTTTTTTTACCCATAGGCAGTTAGTTTAATAATACCGTAGGTATTGTATTTGTAGCTATACTTTCTGAGTTAGGTTAGGTAAGGTAAGGCTAGGCAAGGTTAGATAAGGCAAGGTAAGACCAGCTTAGGTTAGGTTAGTATTGTTTGTTCAGAGGTCTATACATAGTGTTTGTAAGTTTTAGTGCTTAGAAGTATTTATCTATTTTTGTGCATTTTGAAGTCTGTACATCTAGTTTGTTGAAGTCTTTACCTGTGAAAAATTTTGTGTATTTAGAAGACAATACAACTGATCTATTATATACTTCATGCCGGTTGTCTACTTGGTGTTTTACAAATCTGTATATATGGTGTTTGATTTAGACGCTCTGTGTATCGTATTTTTAGAAGTCTTGTGCATCTTGTTTTACTCCTAGAAACCGGATGTTGGGGTATTAAGTTCCCTACAGTTGGTTTTTAAGCCTATATGTCCAGGGCTTCCTATATTTAGAAACCGGATGTCATGTTCAAAATCAGAAAATGTATTTTTTTTCGATTTATTTTATTTGGTCTAAAAATCTTTAAACGGAACATAGGTAGAAAAAGTTCCTGTTTAATTTTAGCATTTCCTTCAGTGATAGTTTCCATACCTCTGCTTCAATGACAATGGAGCAAGTTTTGAGCAGTAGTTTGTCTATAGTGAAGTAGTGGCTACATGTGCTTGCGCTAAGATCGAGTTTTAGAAGGAAAATAGTCCAAATTTGTCTTCTAGAATAGCAATCGATATTAATCCTTTGAGCAAGTTATTGACTGTACCGTATATTTTTATCACGTGGTCTTCAGGTAAAAAAAAAAAGGAAATTGAAACCATAATATACAAGATGTGGGTTATTGAACAACCATCAACATCAATCTGGTTTTCCCAACGTCTAAATTGGTATCACTTACAACAAACAACGACGACAAAACTTAACTCTGGCTTTTTCCAATACGTAAAAATGCACATTGCTATTTTCTGATGGCTGGTTTGCGGTGATGTAGCGGGTAGTAGGGATTTTTTGGATATTAAATTAAGTGTTTGTGTCCGGTTATAAGGGCTGGCCGGACCTTCACCAATAGCCTGTGTAACATTATATTCATGCGCACGATACCCTGTAACGAGAGATAGTGGCGTGGAGGAATGATGTACAGTAATTAGAACAGTGTTTGTGCGGCTCGTATGTTCCCAGTGTGACCAGTCCTCTACCTACCCTTGGGGAATCTGAACCCATTTTCAAGGATAATACTCAGAAAAAATGAGAGAGAGAGAGAGAGAGAGAGAGAGAGAGAGAGAGTCTTTAATACGAAAATAGTAATATATACACTGTAGGAATATCTATCATGATGTTAGCTTACTGGTGATAGCTGAAATATAGAAAGTCTTAAGAGGATTGGTGGAGAGAGAGAGAGAGAGCCTCAAGACGTTTGGGGGTGAAGATGGGTCAAGGTCGCCAACCCTCAGACCAGGAGCGATGATTGTATGACTCGCAGTAGCTTTAACATTATTTAACATTATTGTCTTAGATGTCTTAATAACTTGCAGGGGATATATACAGTAATGTATTTATAAAGGAGATGTGAAGAGTCTAATTGTTAAATAATCTGATAAAGTTGAATATATCAATTAATGTTGATTATATGTATCGAGGTTAACTTTTGCCTCAGGCCAAGAAAAACTGTGTAGGTCTTAACTCCCCTTGAGTACTAGGAGGATCTATGAACACTCTTTATTTGTCAGTGGATATAATTCTTTATCCCTCAGTGGAAATATTGGTTATGTATCGGTGGTGGAAACTATTCATATATATCAGTGGGGGGGGGGCGGCAGCTGTTGAAGGTTCGTCTACATGTAAAACTGAGAAAACATTACAGGAGTTGAGGATCTGAAAGCCTGTATAAGGTAGACTAGATTACTGTTGCCATGATTAGTACTATTTATATTTTTTAGTGAATAATTAAGAAAACACCAACTCACAGTTTTATAGTTTTCTAAAGATGCTGATAGCTTATGACTTTAGATAGATAGATAAACTAAGACAGATAAACTTTGACAATCGTTTGCTTTTAGGAAATTAGTAAATAATTAGTTATAGAATTTATAGAATGCCTTAATATATTTTTTGTTTTTTTTCTACGCATGAACTCAACGACTCTTAAGGTGAAAATCGTGAAATAATAAAAAAAGGTCATTTTGGGTATTTTAAACAAGCGATACTCTACTAGTACCATCCGTCTGTCAGTGATGGCAACAACCTATTGCGTGAGCTTCTGATTAAAGAGAGAAGGTGAAGGGGTGTGGCTAGAATACATGTTGTATTAATAACACCGGTCAACACAATTTTTCTGGCACAAGGTTTTTAAACGGATTTTAAGTAAATTTGTGGTGCAGAATCCAAATATGACTTTGGTTTTTGTCTATCACATCAGGTTTTTGAGATATACCATATTGCACTTTTGCTGGGAAACGTAAACTTTTGGATCAAAATTGACGGTTTAAACATGTATACATAAATTTTTTCAGCATTATAATTTGATTTTTCTATAACCAAAAGTTTTTAATATCAAATTGGAAAGTTAATGCACATTTAATATTTAAATGTAACATTGAAGGGTGAAAAAAACCAATTTATGTACGGTAGAAATAGTGCAAGTATTAAGATCAAGTTACAGTTACATAAACTTCCTCTTTTTGGCCGATCTCTTATGTACAGCTTCTGGAATGTCTCTCATCAAACTCCAGCAGTAGTCCGCCATCATGTTCGAGTCCCATCGACCTTGGTAACGTTCTTCCATTACTTTAATGTCTTGATGAAAGCGCTCCCCTTGCTCCTCGCTCACTTCTCCCAGATTTTCTGGAAACTCGTCCAAGTGACTGTGTAAGTAGTGAACCTTGATACTCATTCTGCATCCAAGTGCTTGTAAACTCAAGAGCAGCTCTTCCACAATTTCTTGATAGTTGTCCGCTTTCTTGTTCCCTAAGAAGTTCCGCACCACATTAGAGAAAGCATTCCAAGTTCTTGCCTGTGCCTCAGTCATTGTTGCAAGGAAGTGTGGATCTCTGAGTAGTGTTCTTATTTGAGGTCCATCAAAAATCCCTGCCTTTTTCTTCTCGTCGCTAAGACTTGGAAAGGTTGAGCATATATATCTGAAACACTCTCCACTATGATCAAGAGCCTTGACGAATTGCTTCATGATACCAAGTTTTATGTGCAGAGGAGGAAGGACAATGTTTTTCCTGTCAACCAGAGGATCGTTAATGATATTCTTGTCACCAGGCGTCAAACTATGTCTTGGTGGCCAATTCTTTTTCACCCAATGGTCTGCTGTAGCCCTGCTGTCCCAGTAGCACAGAAAACAGGGGTATTTTGTGTACCCTCCTTGCTGGCCCAATAGAAAGTTTACCATTTTCAAGTCTACACAAATTAACCATTCATGAGCATGGTATTGCAACCTCTCTAGAACAGTCTTAATGTTTTCATACTCTTCTTTAATTTGTACAGAAGGTCCGATTGGAATTGAACCATACTTGTTTCCGTTATGAAGAAGAACACATTTCAAGCTCCTTTTAGAACTGTCAATAAAAAGTCTCCAATCCTTACTATCATATGCTGGTAGTCCCATGGAGAGAAGAAGTCCTTCTACATCATTACAAAAAACAAGCTGGTCATATGAATGAAAGTACTTCCGCAGTTACTCTTCTCTGTTGCGATAAAAGGAGACACTCGTGCCAGGTTTTAAGAGTCGTTTCTCTTGAAGCCTGGAAGCTAACAATTCAGCAGACTGTTTTGGCAAATTTAGATCTCTGACCAGATCATTCAATTCTGACTGAGTAAACAACGTTGGCTTTTCACAATCTTCACCAGATGGCTTGAAAAGATCAGTCTCTTCATCTTCATCAGTAGAAACAGGTGAATTCCGGTCTATATCCTCAATCTCTGGTAGCTCAGTAAATTCTGGCACGTTACGTGATGGAGCAAATCTGAGATCAGATTTGGATTCAGCACCTTAAAGTTAGTAAAAAACAGTTAAAAGGTTTCATGCCAGAAAAAAAAATATTTTTTTGTAGACCAGTGTAATATATACTGTACAATGTACATACATACATACTACCTACTAAGCGTCTGGAGGTAGCATATACATACATTCCAAGGTGCCCATGAGGTCAAGTTGCTCACTCGTGACTGCCACAATTTATCCAGGTTGTAATGAGGTTGAGATATTTTAGGTTGTTATTTATTGTATTGTTATTCTGTCTCCTAAAGATACAACAGTTTCCTCACAGTAAAACGAACATTGACAGGATGTCTTTTAACATGAGTTCATTTTCCGTTTGCTGAGTTTAACTTTGGTAATGGAGATATGTTTTATTTTATCCAGAATCGAAGATAGTTTTTTTATTAATTTTTTCCACGCCTTTGGCCATTCTGCGCTTACAACAATGCTTACAGACGGACATATACAGCCACAACGGGTCATAATAAGGTTTTAATACCTGGTAATGTTGTTACTGTGAATACTTGGTGTAACTATTATTATTAGTGCATATTAAAATCTCATGGAGGTAACTAAATATTGTCTTTATTACAACAGGAGACAAAGTATGTACAGTATAATAAGAGTGTGTGTCCTTGGCGCCTGTAAATGTTATTGGGAGCTAAATTGAATAATTACAATGCTGGTAATGAGTTATTGAAGAATTACTCTCGATATAAATTACTTTCTTAAAATATTGTAATTATTTTATGGATTGTAAAAGTATTGATGCTCTATTTTTTTTAAGAAATAATTACCTTAATGATTGCATGTAAGTTATACATTACATAGTATTGCTGTTCGTTCTTAATTACCTTTTTAACGATTATACAACTGGTTTACAATATTACACTCAGGCTTCCCACGTGGGTGTATTGTCTTGAGCTAAAGTGTTAGATTAGTGTTAAAATTAAGCTCCGTCATATTACTTCTGGTTTACACAACACTAATTCTCTGTGTGTATTGTCTTAACTTTATGAGCTGTTAGGTTTGTATAAGTAGACAGACTGTAAATATATGTAGGTAAACTTAATCTTGAATGGAATGGTGTTTGTAGGACTCAACAGATGGCGTTATATTCTGATTCTTGAGGATTTAAGTGGGTATATTTGTACCAGATACGGTTTTGAGTATACTAATGAGATTTATTCTTGAGTATTCCAAAAATATAAAAGATTGCATTTGTGTTAAGTAAAAAAGTCATCAGAAATTATACAGCAATAAATGTAATGTTCTGAAGGAATTATTGATTTCGGTGGTATTGGTGAGAGAGAGAGAGAGAGAGAGAGAGAGAGAGAGAGAGAGAGAGAGAGAGAGTTTAATAACTAACAACTTGAAGCACGTATTTTAGGTTGATAAATGCACTATAGTTATCAGCAATTGAAAGTCAGCAATTGACAGTCAAGAGGGATACATGCCTTGTGAAGTGGGCATGGTTGTTGTTGTTACGTTGTATAATTTCAAAATAATTAGACCCGTTTAATGATTTGTAACTTAATTATTTACCTGACTGACTTGCGTGTCTTTTGTAAGTTACGACATTCATAGATAAAAAATCTGGAATACAAATTTTGGAATCTATAAATTTTGGTCAGTAATTTTTGTTATATGGGTAAATATTGCAGTCAATTACGTTACAAATGTGGATTAAATGGTGAAATTTTTGCAAGGTTTAGTAGCATAGTATTGTCCGCCTGAGAAGCTGTGAGATTTGATTGTGATTTAAAACTGTCGTGGTTTTAGGCACATAATGAGTGCATTTAGCACATATCGAGTTAAAACTATAACACATAGGATGTCATTGCTATTACTGTATTAAACTGTCATTCTTGGTTTAGAGACAACGAGCGTGATGAAGAAATTACAGTGGTTTTCTTTCCTAGTTTTAGTCTATTCAATATTACCAATTCTTCAAAATTTATTTCAAAATCTGTTTATTCTGTATCATTTAAAGCTTTCAAACAACGAGGTATATTGTAAACAACGGATTATATTATTACAAACAACGAAATATTATTACAGGCAACGAGCGTTATTACAAACAAGGAGATATATTATAACATAGGCGCTAAATCAATACAAAACAACGCGTTAGAATATTACATACAAGCCATATCATTACAAACAAGAAGCTATAATATTACATATAAGGTATATTACAAAACAACGAGCTATAATATCACGTACGAGCTATATTACAAACAACGAGCTATAATATTACATATAAGGTATATTACAAAACAACGAGCTATAATATCACGTACTATATTACAAAACAACGAGCTATAATATCACGTACGAGCTATATTACAAACAACGAGCTATAATATTACATATAAGGTATATTACAAAACAACGAGCTATAATATTACATATAAGGTATATTACAAAACAACGAGCTATAATATCAACGAGCTATATTACAAAACAACGAGCTAATATTACGTACAAAACGAGCTATAATATTAGTATATTACAAAACAACGAGCTATAATATTACATATAAGGTATATTACAAAACAACGAGCTATAATATTACATATAAGGTATATTACAAAACAACGAGCTATAATATCACGTACGAGCTATATTACAAAACAACGAGCTATTATATCACGTACGAGCTATATTACTAAACAAGGAGCTATTTTAATCAGGTACTACACTACTGTGCCCTTTATACTAGCCTCATGTCTTCCGTATAGTCATTCTATTGTAATTGTAAACAACATTGAATTTTCGCGTGTAATTTATCAGTAGGATAAATGATCTTACTAAATATAAATTGTTTAGCTGCCAGGAGCCTCGGAGATCAGTGTTGTTGTTCATCAGTGTTGTTGTTCATCCCAGTTGTTGTTCATCCCAGTTGTTGTTCATCCCAGTTGTTGTTCATCACCCCTGTGGTTGTTCACCCCTGTGGTTGTTCACCCCTGTGGTTGTTCACCCCTGTGGTTGTTCACCCCTGTGGTTGTTCACCCCTGTGGTTGTTCACCCCTGTGGTTGTTCACCCCTGTGGTTGTTCACCCCTGTGGTTGTTCACCCCTGTGGTTGTTCACCCCTGTGGTTGTTCACCCCTGTGGTTGTTCACCACTGCTGTTAGTCACTGTTGTTGGTCCTGTTGTTTCTGTAATGTACTAAGTTAGTTCGGAGGTTAGGGTCTTCAGTTTAGGTTTCCAGCGGACGACAACCTCTGAGTGATTAGCCAATAACAAGTGATTTTTTTGCGAACGTTATTCGAGGTGATGTGATGAACATTTTTCTCTGCTTTGGAACTTTTAATTTTATGGAATCGGTTCTAATTTTTCCAGTTTTAATTTAATTATTTATTTTTTATTTTATGTTTTTTTCAAGTGTCCCAGTTTGAGATCCTGTTCGTTCGCTCTATATTGTGGGAAGTATTTATTTATTTCTACTTTTAATTATTTTTTCCTTGTCGTCGTATATAAAGATGTAGAATTTTGGTTCTTTGGTTTATTTATTTTCATCCTTAGCGTGAGTTAGCATCGTCATAAGAAGTGTGATGTCTATATGTGGATTCTGTGAGATGATACTTATTATTTGTGTTTAATATTTGTCTAACTGTGTAAAATTTGTTAGTTATAATATGATTACTGTGCTTAAGCAACGAAGGTCTTTGAAAACGTAGCAAGGTTAGTAATACCCTAGTACAACAACGAAAAATAATATGATAGAACTCTGTTATTGTGAACGTTCATTGGGTACCCACTTGTTGATTGTTACAAAAAAATCGCGGTTCTGTTCATTTTATTGTTACTGTAAATTTCTAATAAAAAGCTTGTTTATTGTCAGTTGAAACCAATTTGATATTTTATTTATATTGCAATGTACATTTTTTTTGTTAAGGAAAGAAAAAATTGTGTAAGTTCCCCCAGATTCTCATATAATTTTTATTATTAAATTTTAATAATGTAAAAATTTTCAACCAGTGGATATCTTAAAAAAAAATTTCATGATATAAATTTTGTAAATCTAAGAGCCGGGTGAAATTGGAAATGGTGACTATAGGTGCAGGTGATGAGCGAGTCCTTGCAGTAATAAAAAAATAACGGTTTACAGCGATTTTAAGAACCAGGCAATGATGTTGAGAAGGCAACTGTTGTATTTTGAGCAAGTAGCATAGAATGCCCTGTTGAGGTGGTCATAAATGACTCCTAATAATATCTCTGTTTATCGGCGGTGACGGTCAACACTACACCACTCAGGTGATAGTCTTTGACAAACGAATAGATGTGTAAGTAAATTAATGAGTTTGGGTTTTTTCTTAAGTTAAAATTTATTTTTTATTATTTTATTATTCACATAAATATGTTTTCAGTGTTTCGTTTTATGACAAGGGTGTTGAAATTAAAGTAAATGTTTTTATGACTTACTTTATTAAACAAAATTAGTCCTGAAAACATTTTGCAGTATATCGTTTAAAATAAACATGTAAATTGAACTTCTATTTGGATTGAGCAACATACAAAATTAAAATTGAAGAAATTTATTCACTTTTATCCTCTTCGCCACTGATCGGCTTGTTAGCCGCTTGGGCGATCGGTCACGTCTCTTTTCCTTTATATTCTTCACCAAAAGGTCGGCTCGCCAGCCGCCCGGGCGATCGGTCACGTCTCTGTCACGCACTGTTGGCAAATACTGGGCATGCACCGGCTCCTGAATGTACCTGAACCCGCTCCAGTGTTGGTCAAGTCTTCTCTTGAAAGAGCTCACACTCGGTGCCGTCACAACACTCTCTGGTAGATTGTTCCAAGAGTTTACAACCCTCACTCCGAAAAAGTTTGCCCTCACGGTTTTCCGGACTTGCGGCTTCTTCAATCTTGAGCTGTGACCCCTTGTGGGGCGAGCGTCCGCCAGCTCCAAGTAAGGACACTCAACTGAGTAGTGCCCCCTGAGATGCTTATAAACCTCAACTAGGTCCCCCCTTGCCCGTCTGTAGTATAAGCTAGGCAAGTTCAGGCGCTCCAATCTCTCAGGGTAGCTGAGATGCCGAAGTGCAGGCACCAGTTTGGTGGCCCTCCTTTGAACATTTTCAACCAACTGACAGTCCCTAGCATATCTCGGGGACCAGATGGGGTGACAGTACTCCAGATGGGGAAGCACTTCACTCCTGAAGATCGTCTACCTGTCCAGCCATGTGTTGACAGATAGACAGGGAGACAGCTCACTTCAACAGTCACCTGGGCTGCGTTTTTGTCTTCCCGGGTTTGAATTTTGAAAACCAAAATGGCTGCCATATGTTGTGTATTAATGTTCTCCCACAGCGCCATCTGTTTCCATCGCAGATTTTAAGAATAATGTGAAAATGTATAGAAAGTATTTACCATGTGTCACTTGTTGACTCATAAGAGGTTTCCAATACCCTATAGGAGAAGAACCGATTTAACCTAACAGAATAAAAAAATACTGAATATAGAATGTCAGTAGGTTAAATCTTTATTGTACAAGCATATAAATAATTATGACTAAATTATGACAATTTGGAATTCTCATAATGAGCAAGGTGTGTTCTTAAAGGTCATATGTGTTTACTATTTTGTATATATATATATCTATTACAACTTTACTACAGGAATGAAAGTTTATTCAACACTTACATTCCTCCATACTTACTCCCCTCCCACACACGCCTTCCCTCCCTCTTTCCCCCCTCGTCTTTGCTCTTCCCTCACACCTTCTCCCACTTATCTCCCTCAAATTCACCCTCTTCTTGCCTGATTATTGTAGAGGCACTGTAATATGTGGCCACGACACTGAGGAATGTCTTTTACTGACATCTCATGTTCAACACTATATGCCCCCGACAGGAAGACGTTACTGAGATTAATGGTCGTGTAATTTGGGTTATTGTTTCTTTCTGACTTCATTATTGTGATATAAATTATGTCCATGTTGCAGTGTTAAGGACAAGGATGTCCTGAGACTCGCTGTTCCATAATACCGTCTTTAAATCATTATTGTTCCTTCCTTGTTCGTGTGATGGTGCCTTCCTCTGGTACAAAATGCCAACATCTTTTCACATCATTATTTGTTACTTTTTAGTTACTAGTAGGGAATCTAGACAAGATTGTGTTGGGTTAAGTTAGGTTATGTTGGTAGGGTTTTTTTTCGTATCTTGCCCGCCATCTTAAGTTACGGATGCAAATGTCGATGGCTAACATTATTTAATAGAATTCACCCGAGATGATTTTTTTCACCTGTAGTATTGATACTTCATTAGAAGCCTTAAATCCCTATCCGTAAAGTGCGACCGGATTTTAATTACCGTCTTTGCAGGAATATGCTCACAAAATCGGGACTTAAGGACTGGCCTACAGACAGACAGATACAAGTATAACAGCATAACCTCTGGTATAAAGTGACATAAGTGACATTAGATGCTGTGATACACCACCAAGGGAAACATATTTATTTTACTCTAAATAGTTGTTGTATAGTGTATGAGCTGACTAGTGGACATGGATGAAGACCCGAGTTGACACTGACATACACATTAACAATAACACGAATAAGTTGCATGTTCAAAGGCTTCTAAATATTATTGAACTTACACGTCGCCGATTTTTGTGTTAAGTAAAGAAACAAATTGAGATAAATGTGCAAAGTGTTGCATATTTTCCCCTGCAATTTGTTGTTTATTGTTACTGAACGATTAGATAAATGTTATATATATATAAAGATTATTGTTTGTAGTACAGTAATTTTGTGACGCTTTCTATTGTATTGTACGGTACACTACTCGTGGCTGTGATGCCTCAGTTAGTGTTAAATGTGAAGAATACATAACATTGGTTGTATGTGCTGACTGGGTGTTTTGAGTCTTAGTTGAAAAACAAACATAGTCAGGTGGTATTCTTCATCACGTGGCTATACCTTACAACTAAGGTCTATAAGCGCGTATATCGGGTCAATAAAAACAAATTTTGACATAAATATATAGTACTGGAGAGAGTAAGGTCGGTGAGACACGCTAAAATACTGTATGCTGAACACAAGGCGGCTTTTGCGGGAAGGGGAAGTGAACTACAATATTCGGAATTAAAAATGATTGTTTTTCAAAGAAAATGTGGATTTGAAGACAATTGGCGAAATCATATTTTTATAACAGATTTAAAATAGTAACTAACTCAAACTTTTATAATTGCTTGAGTTTGTTAGTGAACCTTTCTTGTATCTGTATAACATATATTGGATATTGTTCAGTCCACATTTAATTTTATTTAAATATCAGTTTAAAACCAATATCTGGTGATTAATTAGTGACAATATTTCTTACCATAATTCTTCTCTGGCATACTGAAATTACTGTTGTTTTGTTGTATTTTAGTATACTGTTTTCTGAAGAGCCAATGACAGCGAGACTACGGTTATTTTTTCGGAACTTATAGTAAACATTAATATAGAATTTCTTGTTATTTTCTTAAAATTTTAGTATCTTGATATGATGTCCTTTTGTATTCCACATTTAATTAATGTGTTTAATTTGTATAGCATATAAGAATCTTGACGGAATTCTAATGACTTTCGTTAGTTTTTCCCAAGATGGAGGTATTTTTTTTTGTATTATAATACTTTTAGAGATTATTGATAAATCGTATGTGTGAAGCGCCTATTAATCCCCTATTATCAGTAATATTAATCGCCTTCCTTGCTAGCAAAAATAGTAACAACCTTTGTGTTAGTTTCTCTCATGTTCAGAAATATATTCTTATTACCTATTACATATACCTGATTTGTATGGCAATTTATTTACAGTTTATTTCCTTGGATTTCTCGGGTCGATGACGGCAATCGGTGTTAAGACCCACAAGTTTGATCAATTATTTCACTGCCTTAATAACGTTAGTCAACACCAGCTTTTGAATTGTTTAACATCAACACACTTATATTCATTAGTATGGAAAATTTGTCTTTAACTGTTCTGTAGAGTTATTTTTGTTAAAGGAACCAATTTGTATTTAAATTCTTTGCACTACCAGTAAATTTGGAATCTGGTGAACTTAACTCGCCAACTAGATGTGCGAGTATGGTGAGTAAGATTCTGTAATAGCATACGGGAAACATTTGTATTTATATATGCAGCTGTTGAAAATACATGGAAATGGTCAGGTAAAACACAAACACCGAGAATCTATACTAAGTAAAATTACCTGATTCTATATTAATTTAACATACCTGACAAAAACTCATCTACCATCTTGCTAAGTAAACGAAATTAAAACTAAGGTAGCGTCTTGGAATAAATTAGTAAGTAAAGTTTGTGGTGCTAAAGGGAAGAATATTTATATACCCTAAGGTGGTGGCCAGAGATGACTCGTAAATCTTAGAAGTTATTGTTCCTTATTTTCTGATCGACAGACTGAGTTACTTTTTCATATAGCTTGTTACTTGTATATGAAGTTACTTTTCATATCGGTAGTTATATGGCCGTGTTCTGCGTTCAGTATTGTGTATGTGTTTATAACTTGTACGTCGGTGTCCAATTAAGGAAAGAAAGTTAATTCAAGAACACTTCCACATATTAAGTTAGGAACACAACACTTACTGTACATTCCTCCATACTTACTCCCCTCACACACACACGCCTTCCCTCCCTCCTTTCCCCTCGTCTTTGCTCTTCCCTCACACCTTCTCCCACTTATCTCCCTCAAATTCACCCTCTTCTTGCCTGAGTATTGTAGAGGCACTGTGTAATATGTGGCCACGACACTGAGGAATGTCTTTTACTGACATATCTCATGTTCAACACTATATGCCCCCGACAGGAAGACGTTACTGAGATTAATGGTCGTGTAATGTGGGTTAATGTGGTATAAATTACGTCCCTTGTTACTTTGTTAGGTAAAAGAATGTCATGGGTTTTGTTGTTCCATGGTGTCATCCTTGTGTTCCATAGCGTCATCCATGTGGTTCCATAGCGTCATCCTTGTGGTTCCATAGCGTCATCCTTGTGGTTCCATAGCGTCATCCTTGTGGTTCCATAGCGTCATCCTTGTGGTTCCATAGCGTCATCCTTGTGGTTCCATAGCGTCATCCTTGTGGTTCCATAGCGTCATCCTTGTGGTTCCATAGCGTCATCCATGTGGTTCCATAGCGTCATCCTTGTGGTTCCATAGCGTCATCCTTGTGGTTCCATAGCGTCATCCTTGTGGTTCCATAGCGTCATCCTTGTGGTTCCATAGCGTCATCCTTGTGGTTCCATAGCGTCATCCTTGTGGTTCCATAGCGTCATCCTTGTGGTTCCATAGCGTCATCCTTGTGGTTCCATAGCGTCATCCTTGTGGTTCCATAGCGTCATCCTTGTGGTTCCATAGCGTCATCCTTGTGGTTCCATACCGTAATCCTTGTGGTTCCATAGCTTCATCCTTGTGGTCCCATATCATTCTTACCTGTGTGGTTTTTGGTGGTCATAAACCTTCAGGAGACAGGCGTGGATATACACAGTTAAGAGACACGGAAAGTTGTGTTGAATTATGAGCACTAAGTTAGGGTAGTTAGGTTAAGTCGACTGTCTTTGAGCTAGATCATGGATACAGGTGAGAGTCCATACCCTGACTACGATATTGTATGTGCTGCTGATTCATGTTAGCGTGGAGAAAGCCGTAAAATGTTAGTGATGATGGTGATGGTCGTGGTGATAGTGGTTTGCTTTTTCAGAATTTTGATGGAATGAGGGAGAGAGCAAAGAGACGTAAACAGCAATACTCTCTCTTGAGGTTGACAGAGTAACATAATGAGGAGTTAGTTACACATTATCGAGGGTATACAGTATATTACGTTTTATGGTATTGTTGAGAAGTGCACCCAAACGTCACTGTTGTGTTGTTAAAGTGAAGGCGGGAAGACGATGTCCTTACTCTCGTATACCCGGCAGCTGATTTTTTCTATATTTTCTGAAGATTTCTGACAAATTATATATTAAAGAGTTTCATTATTGTCACTGTTTTCTCAACTCCTGTAGACTTATTACGTCACTCTCGCTCACTTTACTGCACTGGCTCGATAGGCCTGTTGAGACCCTTGGCCGCTTCAACCAGTCGTCTCCAGGGCCGCCGATCTTTCGCCAGATTCGGTGAGTGTACCTCGAGGTTCTCCGCCTTCACCGTCTCCTCCATGTTCTGTCCTCATGTCACCTCTGGTCGTGATGCTCTTACAAGGTCTAACACCAGAGGCTTCTTGGGCCACCTACCACTCTCACGTGTCGTCTTCGTCACCCCTACATACACTGAACACACATATATATGGTCGCAAATGTGTAGCATGATGTTTTTGATGAATAAGTTAGGGTTTGTAACAGTATATTCTGACCTTTGCTTCTTATAATAAATATATTGAAAGCCCTTAATTTAAGCTGACCATTTAATGCTCCTCTTTCAATCTTTCCTTATAAGAGCTGTGAGTTTTGAAGGCATTTGGTGTGTGTGAGAGAAAGGATTAATCCAAGTACCATAATTCTTAACTCTTGGGCCTCTAGTCCAGTGGTTCTCAACCTTGTTTGCCCCATGCACCCCTTTCACCATGTCAGAATGTCATTCCCCCCTCCTTTCCAAGATTGTCTGCCTCAAAAAGTGCATTCCAAATAATATGCATATAATACTGAAAATCCTTTATTTTTTCCATATTAGTACATATACATTTACAATTTTACATGGATTATTTTTATAGTGGAGTTTTACAAATTAAATGCCAATTGAAAATGTTGATGGATTTATAAAACTTGAATAAAAGTAAAATAGTTTTTTTTTTATTTATAATGAATTACTTAACAGACCAAACTGAAGCATAATGCAATAAACAAAAAGTTCAATAGAATACCAGAATATTGTAAATTTGTAATTAATTTTATTCAGATGAAGATTACAGTCAATGAGAAACCTGTGATTGTTTTTTCTTCGCCAATTCTGGGATACGCGGAGGAGTGCTTGAAAGGGCACAACGCAGGTCATTTTCTACCTCTAATCTACTACGTTGCTTCGTTTTAATTTGCAACAGAGTTGAAAAGCCTGACTCACAAAGATATGTCGACACAAACGGAAGCAATGCACGGATAGCTCTTTCTGCCACTTTTGGGTAGGAATCGCACATCAAGGGCCAAAATTCTGTGATTGATTTCTCATCGAACATATCTCTTGCTCCCGAATCAGTTTTCCCCCCCCCCCTGAAAACCTGAATTCCCTCCCTGGGGGGCATTCCCCCCTGGTTGAGAACCCCTGCTCTAGTCTTTGTTCATCAGTTGTAAGTCACTCTTGTGTGTTATTGACCATTTGTACAGTACACTCTTCGTATTTTCTACTAACAAAAAAACAAACATCGAATCTGAATAAGAAAATCTATCATACATCAGTATTTTATGAAGCAATTTTTTTTCTTTTGTTAGCAGGAAAAAGGACTCTGTTGGTGATAGGAAGAAGCTTTCATTTTGATGGCGTCGCTGAGAAAATACTGATTTCCTCAGTTAAGTGTATAAAATTTATTTTAAATATAGATTATATTGAAGTTATGCCTCTCAAATAGTCTTATTTCGCTATGTTCTTACTGTCTTTAATTTGTTCTGTTTATTCGTCAACACTAAGACGACCTGTTCTTCTCTAGATTTAGTTTTACTTAAATCTCAGTTTAAAATAGTTACAATACTATGAAATATTTACTACCTTATTATTATTATTATTATTATTATTATTATTATTATTATTATTATTATTATTATTATTATTATTCCTTTTTTCTCCAGAATATTTTAATAAGTTTTCTTTTTTGTTTCACTGCAGCGGTCGTTTATTTCTATAACCATGAGCATATAACTGTCTCTAACATGTTAATACAGTATTTTAACACTTGAATAATGATATATTTACTGATAAGCATACACGTGAAAAAGTTATCGCGCTCGTTGACTTAATCGGCAATGATCTTAGATTATCCTGAGTAAGAAAGTTATTTGCGTCATAATAAAGTGTAGACATAATAGTCGGGCGAAAATAGAACGCAAATTGTGTGTGTGGCTGTGTTAAATAAGGTGGCCATAGGAACATATCCATTACTGTTTAGTCTATAGATCAGTGTAGTTAATAAGTGAGTCGTATTGGCATCTATTATTTTAAGATTATTTATTATCTTACTGACGTAATAATCCAGGTGATAATATGTATTGTATTACGTTGTGTGTGTGTGTGTGTAAACCCTGTGTGTTGCTGTCCATTAAATGGAGTGAGGCGTTCATTCAAGATCTCTCTCAGATGACACATTTAAAGCACAACATTCCTGCACACTTACTCCCCTCTTATTCACACCTTCCCCCTCATCTGCCACTCCCTTCCTTCCTTCCCTCCCTCTCTCCTTCCCTCCTTCCTCCTCGTCTTCGCTCTCCCCTCACACCTTCTCCCACTCGTCACCCTCTTCTCCGTACAAGGTCCTCGAGTCCGTGTTTAATATATGGCCAGGAGGCTGACAGATGTCTTTTACTGGGTTAGATGATGTACCACACTAAATTGCCCAACAGGAAGATGCTGCCGAGATTAAAGGTAGTAAATAATGTGAGGTTCTTAGTTGGTGTCATTTTTAAGCGTCATTCATGCGGCAAAAATTTTCGCTGGTGTTTTCAGGGTGTGTTGTTTACACGACTGACAGGAGATGCGTTGGTCATTAATATACAGTATACGGTATGTTCCTCGTCTCCTTAGTGCCATTTTTGTTCCTTCATACTGCCAACCTCGTGGTTTCATAGTACCAACGTCGGCTTTGTAGTGCTATCTTCATGGCTACATACTGCCATCCTCATGGTGTCATAGTGCCATCCCCATGGCTTTATACTGCCAACCTCATGGTGTCATAGTGCCATCCTCATGGTGTCATAGTGCCATCCCCATGGCTTTATACTGCCAACCTCATGGTGTCATAGTGCCATCCTCATGGTGTCATAGTGCCATCCCCATGGCTTTATACTGCCAACCTCATGGTGCCATAGTGCCATCCTCATGGTGTCATAGTGCCATCCCCATGGCTTTATACTGCCAACCTCATGGTGCCATAGTGCCATCCTCATAGGCCCGTAGTGCCATCCTGATGGATCAATAGTACT
>NW_024723894.1:0-10298 GCF_018991925.1 Homarus americanus | reverse complement strand
GCTCATCATAAACTGAAAGGGAACCAGCTTCACAACCTGAGACTTATTGTCCAATTCATCGTGAGTGTCTACTTGCCAAATTGGTTCAACACCAAGGTCAAGTGATCGTTCTCCGAAGGTCCGAGACATGTTCTCTTCCAGCTTGAGCTCCTGAGGAGTCAGCCAAGGAAGGTTGTTCAGATTGTGGAGCAGACTGTGAGGAGATCTTCCTGGTATGCTCATCCCGAGGCAGTTCTGCAGACAATGGTCTGCAGTAAGGATGAGGAGGAGAGAAGAGTGGCAGTCAAAAAGATCTTGGATATGAGACTTATGAGAGGATCTGGGCATGACGAATCAGTTGGTGACGATTCCTTCAGGGTCAGGAAAACTCCTGAAGTCAATCTAGATGCCAAGACCCTCACTGATCTCATAGATCTGGATAACATCCAGGCTGGCAGTGAGCCCCCTCTTACCTGCAGCCTCACCAATGTTCAAGTCAGAGCTTTCCTGGACAACCCCATGCATGTCCCTGCCTGGCCCTCGCACACCCAGAGTATAGAGCGTTGTGTACAGCAAGTGAGCGAGGCCAGCAGTCACGTGTACTGCCAGGAGAGGAGGGAAGGCTACATCCGAGCTCAGGTGGTCAGCAGGGAGGGGTGATGAGTAGAAACAGAAGCAAGAAAGACATGTTCTCTTATGGTGTGCAGCAACACCGGGTCGTAGTAGTAAAACCGGTTTGTATTTGATGATTTTGTTTTCTAAAGGAATACAAATTTAATAAATGTGTCAAGATCATTCGTTTCACTATTCTGGATCATTTTCTTATCCAAATAAATTAACCTGATACATTTACTTTACTTTAAATAAGCTATTTAGTGGTGTTGGTAAAAGGGTGGGAATACTGAATTTTCATAAGATTTCAAGTTAAAATTTACCTAGCAAAAAATGAAAACTTTTCAAATCTGAAGATATCACATGATTCTGCACATAGAACTACATCATTAATACCATGGGCCGATTTTTCAAACTCAAAAAAAAAAAAATCGCCTCCGTATGACACACCCTAATGCTGTAAGGTTGGGTAGCCTTCTGAGTGGTAAGCCGGTAGAAATTTACACGTCCCTGTCTGCCGACATCACCCGAGAATACTTCTTGTTGAAGCAAGCTCTCTTGAGAGGATTTAACAAGACTTCTGACGGTTATCGTGTTTATTTCCGCAGAACGAAGATTAGAGCAGGAGAAACGTACCAGCAGTTTTCGATTCACCTGGGTCGTTTGTTTCAACAATGGCTGGAGGCATCAGAGGTTGAAGAAACCTTTGAGTCCCTCTCTAACTTCATATTTGATCAGTTTTTGTCTTCTCTACCTCCAGACTTGAGAATTTTCATCAAAGAACACCAGCCAGCAACGCCTACCCCAAGTCTTCCCCTCCTGCAGTGAAGATTGCGAAGCCTCCGTCCTCCGAGGAACCATCCCCAGGAGTACACAGGAGTAGTTCACCCTCCGTGCGGTGTCACTGCTGCGGAGAAGAAGGGCACATTCGTTCTCGCTGTCCCAGGAATCCCCTCGCCTTCAGGACTGCTGACACTCATCAGCCCAGCAACAAGGTCGGCTTTTGCTTGGAAGACAGGAGCTGCCCACGTTATTGTGTTAGTGGAACAATCAATGGGTCTAGGGTATCTACTTTCATCAGGGACACTGGTTGCTCGTGCATTATTGTCTCTCAAGAAGCCCTGCCTGACGCTGACATCTCCAGCTGCCCGAAGGTTAGTGTCGCCGATTATTTAGGTCGTGTTGACCAGTTCCCTGTTGTTAGGTGCTACTTACGGTGCCCCTATTTCACTGGTGGGTCTAATGTGGTAAGAGCTCCCATTAAATTTGCTAGTGTCCTCATTGGTAATGTTCCCGGTGTTCGTGACCCTAACGACCCGGAACCGTTAAAACTCTCCTCGCCACCAGCACCAGTCTCCTCGCCACCAGCACCAGTCCCCACGCCACCTGCTGACGACGACGACTTGCCACCTGCCGACGTCGCCTCGCCACCCTCTCACGCCGCCACGCCTGCAGCCAAGGTCCAAGCTGTAGAGACACGGACGGCGAAGGTAAAACGACCGCATCCCCTGATTCTGCCGAATTTGTTGCCACTCACTGTGACTCCCAAGGAGTTCGCCAAGCTTCAAGACTCGTGTGCCACTCTGAAGCGGGTAAGGGAGAAGGTGACTTCCGGGGAGGAGGATCAGGTGAGAGATGGGTAGGTTTATAAGTTTGTTTCTATTAATGGGGCGTTACACAGGTCTTGTGTGTCATCCAAGCGACCAGCCAAAGTAGGTCGGTTTTTACTTGTTGTCCCTGCTGTTTGTCGTAGTAACATTCTCTCTGTAGCTCACAAGAGCCCTCTAGTAAGTCAATGTTCTCGTAGGAAAACTTGTAGGAAGGTTGCTGATCAGTTTTACTGGCCAGGTATGGGAGCGGATATTAGAGCTTTTTGTAGGAGTTGTGATCAGTGCCCACGTATGTCCGCCAAGAGTAGACCGTCCTGTTCCACTTGAACCCTTACCCGTCATTGCAGAACCATCTTCTCGGGTAGCCATAGATTTTGTTGGAATATTCTCACCCCCTTCCTCTAAGAAGCCTAAATTACATCAAGCTAATTTGTTAAAGCAATATAATTGCAGGACCCACATTGCTCGTGTCCTTGGCGACGTCCCCAAGCTGGAGTTAGTCGAGGCACTACCCTGCAAGAGTTCCGGTGAAGTTCGGACGCCAGAGTCTGTTGATCTCGGTTGCCAGTTGCTGCCAACACCTGACGAGATAGAGGAATCCTCTACGACTGGAAATAGGCCCAAACTTAAACTTGGACTGAAGTGGACCCCACGTGCAGTTCCTTGATACGGCCTAACGTTTTGGACATCAAGTTAACACCTATTCTCTTCTATGACCCTTCTTTATTGTGCAATGTATATTTAAGAATTTGTTGTAAGATGATTATGCTTTGTGTACTAATCTTAAGTTTTATTCTACCTTACAGTAGATTTTTGTTGGGGCTAGCTGTATAAGGAGGGAAACGATCTTCCTACTCGTTACCGCTGCTTACTCGCTCATTTGCTGGTGCGGACGACACTTGGGGCGGTTGGACAGAGGTGAGAACGGCAGCGTCTATCTGGGTCACCTGCAGATTCAACCCAGCCGCCATATAGTCACTATCTAGTTACCCTGCTGTTCGTCAAATTCTGGCTGTGATCTCTTCATAGGTCCTGGACTCGTGGGCTGTGTCCCCAGACCTTCACCTATCGACTGTCAATTCTCTGGACATCTACCACTACCACATACCACGACCGTCAGTTCATCTCATTCTGTCTGTGCCCCGGTGTTCTCCTGCCATTTCAAGACGTTGCTCGAGTGTGGAGTTGAATGGACGTTTCCCTACCCTGAGTGTGGATCACAGTGTTCCAGAACCCTCCCCCAGGGCCACTGGCGTAGGGAATATCTGTTCATTGTTTGTTTCTATTGTTTGATTCCATTAATTGCTGACTCCCCCTTATTGTTCGATTCCATCAATTGTTGACTCCATTTAATTGTTTGAATCCATTAATTGCTGACTCCCATTAATTGTTTGATGTTTGTTGAGTGGTGTCAGAGTTTTGTGTTATATTTTTTATAGTAAAGCGATGTCAATCTCAAACGGTTGTTTGCTATTCCTCAGAAAACCATGGTCCTTGACTTTGCTTTATTAAGAACCTGATTGGTCTGGTAAGGGATTTCTATTTCAAAGTCCCAGGCCTTTGTATATATATATATATATATATATATATATATATATATATATATATATATATATATATATATATATATATATATATATATATATATATATATATATATATATATATATATATATATATATATATATATATATAAATATATATATATATATATATATATATATATAAATAAATATATATATATATATATATATATATATATTATATATATATATATATATATATAAATATATATATATATATATATATATATATATATATATATATATATATATATATATATATATATATATATAAATATATATATATATATATATATATATATAAATATATATATATATATATATAAATATATATATATATATATAATATATATATATATATATATATAAATATATATATATATATATATATATAAATATATATATATATATATATATATATATATATATATAAATATATATATATAATATATATATATATATATATATATATATATATATATATATATATATATATATATATATATATATATATATATATATATATAAATATATATATATATAAATATATATATAAATATATATATATATATGTCACACTAAATAGTGAAAACTACCCACTAAGTCTTAGTCGGCAGCCCCATTGCCATTTAAGACTAAATAGCAATGATGTATATAATTTAACATAAGTATCCATATTTTATTAATGCTTTTTAACGTTAGTTTGCACAATTGTATAATAGTGACGACCACCTTTGATGGATGAGATATAAAATGATAAAGATTTTCTGTTAAAAGAAAATAAATAATCACACAGCTAGCCTTAAAGTTTGAGAATGAATGCGGTGGTAGTTAGTATAAAAATATTCTAAATTTATCGGATTTATTGTTTGTTCCTCTCATATTTTTTGAAAATGAAAAACTTGATCCATTTTTATAATGTATTTTTTTTTCAGGAAAAACTGCCAACGCCGCCGAGATTTAATGTGCAAAGTCCCCAATTATGTAGTACAAAGAAGAAAATAAATATCCACACCACAGCTACAAACATTTCAGTGAGTGTATGAAGAAAATAAATAATCATATAGCTAGCCTTAAGGTTTGAGAATGAATGCGGTGGTGGTTAGTATAAAAATCTTCTTAATTTATCGGATTTATTGTTTGTTCTCCTATTGTTTTTTAAAATGAAAAACTTGATCCATTTTTATAATGTATTTTTTTTTAAGGAAAAACTGCCAACGCCGCCGAGATTTAATGTGCAAAGTCCCCAATTATGTAGTATACGAAGAAGAAAATAAATATCCACACCACAGCTAAAAACATTTATAAAAGAAAATAAATAATCACACAGCTAGCCTTAAGGTTTGAGAATGAATGCGGTGGTGGTGGTTAGTATAAAAATATTCTAAATTTATCGGATTTATTGTTTGTTCACACAGCTAGCCTGAAGGTTCTTGAGAGTGCGTGCGCACTCGCGAGCTCTGGGGGTATATATTGGTGGTGATTGTTTGTGTATTAACAGTAGGAGCTTCTAAATGGAAGAGTATCTTACTTCTGAATTACGGAAAACTAAGATGCCTTTGCCTACTGAACAAATTCCCCAATTAACTAAAACAATACATAACACAGTAAAAGAAAAGAAGAGGAGAATTGAAGATAAAATGGAAAAGGAAGAATTTAAGAGGGAATTTAAAGTTGGAAAATTAGTAAAGAAGTTTAAGGGAAAGAAGGAAGAGAGTGAAGGTGAAGAGTCACACTGTTTCACACGGAACTACGGAGTTGGAAAATTAGAAAAAACCCAGAAGCCTCCAAAGAAAGAAGAGAAGAAGAAAGAAATAGAAGAAAAGAAGAAAGACGTTAAGAAAGAAATACATGAAGAAAAGAAGAAAGAAGTTAAGAAGGAAATAGATGAAGAAAAGAAGAAAGATGTTAAGAAGGAAATAGATGAAGAAAAGAAGAAGTACGTTAAGAAGGAAATAGATGAAGAAAAGAAGAAAGACAAAGAAGAAAAGAACAAAGTTGAAGAAAAGAAGAATGAAAAAGAAAAGAACAAAGTTGAAGAAAAGAAGAATGAAGAAGAAAAGAACAAACTTGAAGAAAAGAAGAAAGACCTTAAGAAGGAAACAGATTTTGATAAAGACATTAAGAAGAAAATAGATTTTGATAAAGAAGTTAATGAAGATGAATTAGAAGTTAATGATGAGAAGAAAGAAGAAGAATTAGAAGTTAATGAGGAAAAGGAAGAAGAATTAGAAGATTATAAGGAGGAAGAAGAATTAGAAGTTAATGAGGAGGAAAAGGAAGAAGAATTAGAAGTTGATTATGAGGAAAAGGAAGAAGAATTAGAAGTTGATTATGAGGAAAAGGAAGAAGAATTAGAAGTTGATGATAAGGAAAAGGAAGAAGACTTATTAGAAGTTGATGATGAAGAGGAAGAAATAATGAGGAAAAGGAAGAAGTTGATAATGAGGAAAAGGAAGAAGTTGATAATGAGGAAAAGGAAGAAGTTGATAATGAGGAAAAGGAAGAAGTTGATAATGAGGAAAAGGAAGAAGTTGATAATGAGGAAAAGGAAGAAGTTGATAATGAGGAAAAGGAAGTAGTTGATAATGAGGAAGTTTTTTTTACTGAGAAGAAAGAAGAACTAGAAGTTTTTTTTGATGAGAAGAAAGAGGAAAAGGAAGAAGTTGATAATGAGGAAAAGGAAGAAGTTGATTATGAGGAAAAGGAAGTTGATAATGAGGAAGTTTTTTTTACTGAGAAGAAAGAAGAACTAGAAGTTTTTTTGACGAGAAGAAAGAAGAATTAGAAGTTTTTTTTAATGAGAAGAAAGACAAACACCCCCCAAAAAAAGATCTTTCCACAGGTAAAAATGTGGGAGGGCATATTATAGATGGAAAAGGAAAAGATATTAAGAGTAAAATAGAAGAAGGGAAAGAAAAGAAAACAATAGAAGAAGGGAAAGAAAAGAAAACAAAAGAGGAAGACATACACACACACATACACACACACACACAAACACACACACACATACACACACACACAAACAAAAAACCCGCCAATTACAAATCATTTATTGTGTTACAGTACTAATAGACCTGCCAGTGGCCTTTGCTCGATAAGGCGGGCGCAAAGGTGCTATTTGCAGGGTTACTGACAGGGCTGCAGAACGTTCTCTCCTCTTCATGTTTGATAACACCTGCGCAAACATTGTTGTCAAGTGCACAGATGAAAAAATTGTCTGTAGCACTGTGTAAAGAAAAAGGAAGGCGGCAGCGGTACAATTAAGAATGTTAGAATAAAAAAATATATAAAAAACTAACATTAATTTGGGAGTTTGGAGAAAACTCCGCATACCGCATACACTATCATTGAAGAAGTAAATTGAAAATATTTGCCAAATGATTCATACTCTGTATTATTATAGATTGTTTTAGTAATTATAAATATTCTAATAAATGATTTTTAAATGAAGAAACTTATGTATTTTATGAACATAACTAAAATAACTAACAATAATTTGGGATCTCCTCCTCATACACTGTTGAAAAATAAATTGAAAATATTTAGATTCATACTCTGTATTATTATAGATAATTTATGTTTTAGTAATTGTAAATATTCTAATAAATAATTTTCAAAATTTAAAATGAAAAAAAACTAACAATAATTTGGGAGTTTGGAGAAAACTCCGCATACCCTATCATTGAAGAAGTAAATTGAAAATATTTGCCAAATGATTCATACTCTGTATTATTATAGATTGTTTTAGTAATTATAAATATTCTAATAAATGATTTTTAAAATTTAAAATGAAGAAACTTATTATGTATTTTATTGAACATAACTAAAATAACTAACAATAATTTGGGATCTCCTCCTCATACACTGTTGAAAAATAAATTGAAAATATTTACAAAATGATTCATACTCTGTATTATTATAGATAATTTATGTTTTAGTAATTGTAAATATTCTAATAAATGATTTTCAAAATTTAAAATGAAACTTATTATGTATTTTATTGCAACCAAATGAAAATATGCATCTTTAGTAATAGTCATAAGATTTTTATTATTATTTTTATTATTATCGTGAGTTACAACATAAACTGGAGTATCATGTGTTGCTAGATAATTTAAAAACTTTAAATGATTATATGTTTTTATAGAATGGGCAACATTTTGAAACTCTAAAGTAAAAATAGACATTAATTTTATTTCTGTTGAAATATTAAAACATAAAAGTCTTAGCCTATCAAATATATAATAAATAAATCTTAATTGATGCAAGTTGTTTTTTTGTAAAAGATTTAAGAATTTAAAATACGTGTCATTATTATAATTCATTTTTATATAATAATAATTCTTCACACTATTCATCTTCCTCCTCCTCCTCATTCTCATCTTCTTCTTCCTCATCCTCAACCACTTCATAATTATTTATTTGATTAATATTCTCAAATTCTCCTTCTGTTTCTTCAAATTCACAATCTGTTTCCTTTTCCAACAGGTTGGCAGTTTCCCTTTTAAACCCTCTATAAAAACAATCATTATTTGTCTCTTTGTATTCTCTAATAAGTTTACTTATAGTTACAGCATACTTTTTACTTATAGCTCTCCTGATATCTTTGGATGTTTTAAGTATTTGTCTTATTTGCTGTGGTGCTGTGGAAATATTATCCATAGAAACATCTGAATAATATACACTATTTAAATAGGACAAATATAATATTAAATTACCCTCATGAACTCCAATGCAATTTAAACCAAATGAAATTAAAGCATTAACAGGAAAAGTATTTTGTTTTTGAGTATCTACAAATGTTTCTGAATCGATATTTACTAAATTGGATCCTATACCATATACGGATTTTCCATTGGGTTTAAGTACTAAACCACCCAATGGAGTATTATTGATAATTTTCAGTTCTTTTTCTACATCAACAGAGGCTGAGGTGGTGGTGGTGGTGGTGGTGGTAGTAGTCTTTATAAAAGGAAAAAAATGTACTCCCAAATTAATGCGGCTCATTAGGCATTCGTCTTGATATTGTGGGTCTTTGTTAGATAGGATAACCTTACATGGGAGAGGATATTTCTTGTTTCTATGAGGATCTGCATACATTGAAACACTCCATTTGGTGGGTTGTATTAAATTTTCACCGTGAATGTCGGTTAATTCTTTAATTAATGGATCAATTAACTTCAGTTGTATAATTTGATTAATATCATCGTCGAATTCTATATTAGAAATTTTATTCACCACTTCTTTATAATGTCCACCTCCCGAAAAAAGACGACATTTCACTTCTAATAAATGAACATTTAATTCTCGAAGAGAACTATCGACAATAATATATCTTTTCATTTTATTTACAGTTCCCATTTGTGAAATCTTTAATTTTAAAGAAGGTTGATAATTATTTTGGTCGCTACATTTTTTAGTAAATTGAGATAATATAGAATCAATATATATTTTATTTTTCAATTTATTTTCTCGAACTGTCATCATAGAATTTAGGTGTTGTAGTTCATTGGGTAAACCACTATACAAATTATTGTAGGAGTCGTCGTTGTTGTTGTTGTTGGAGGTAACATCAGATAGGACAGCCTCTATTATACTAATTACTTCTTTTTTATTATTTATTTCCATTGTACTAAAATAAATTGAAGACTTTGGAATCATCATTTCTTCATTATAATAAACAGACGTATTTCTAGTTGGAGGAGATGTAAGATTAATTGCTGCTGTTGCTGCTGTAGATGTTACTGATGATGCTGGTGATGGTGGGAGGTGATAAAAAGATGATTGTCTCTTAGGAATTGGAATTTGAGATGACTTTTTATCCAGAAAACGTTTATATTGAGGAGAAGGAGCACCACTGACTAAGTTGTTTTGTTCTGGTATTTGTTTAGTTGTCTTAATTTCTCTATTCAACATCTTGATATCGCAATCTGTCTGTCTGTGTGTAGTTTATTAATAATAATTAAAGTACCTCATCATTGTATTTATAGTAAAAATCATATTAAAAAAAACAAATTAAAAAAAAAAAATGGAGGATACCTTAACAAATACACTACCTTTATTTTATTGTTTACACTGTATGGGTTTTTATTCTTGGTTAGAAACTAAATACGACGACGACGACAAAGAAACGGTGACAACGTGTCCCAAATGTTTTTCTACCTTAGCTGTAAATTTATATATTATTAATGGAAAATTCTACGGTATTGACCACCAAGTTAATAATCAACAAATCTCTGACTTTATTAAGGCTGCTTTCAATTCACAAAACACCCATTTCTCTTCTAGAGGAATCTGTGATATTAGCACTGAACCACATGCTAGAGAAAATACCATATATAGAACAAGAATCCTTACAAGTTCTTTCGAAAATGAAACATCTTAAAATTACCCAAAATAATCAAGAAAATAATATTTCTTTTCTTTATATTTATAATGGAATTAATATTATTGATTATACTAATAATACATCATTTTTAAACCCCTATCTAAATTTCAATTCTATTTCTTT
>NW_024723893.1:240000-392409 GCF_018991925.1 Homarus americanus | reverse complement strand
GTGTGTGTGTGTGTGTGTGTGTGTGTGTGTGTGTGTGTGTGTGTGTGTGTGTGTGTGTGTGTGTGTGTGTGTGTGTGTAAAAGATATACATTGGAACCCCAAGAATATTATGTCATTGGTCCACTTTATTATTTGGGTGGAGCAGTTTTGTCCAACAAGACTGTCCGATGGAATTTTGTCAGATAGAATTTCGTAAAGTGGGATATTGTTGGTAAAACGCATTATCTGATGTAAAATTATTTCATAGATGGAGATGGAGAATAATCATGAGATTTTCAGTGGAAAATTATCTCATGGGTATTTTGTCCGGGGGGTTCTGTCCCAACGATATAATCTGCCGCGTGAGTGATGGAGTTTCCCCGACTTAACTCACGTAGACACAGTTCATTAAACTTTCGTCCTGACTTCATTATGCAAATTATTAATATTCGTTATCGTCAAACTTCTTGCTAATGTTCCACTTCCCCGTAAATACAAATATATATAAATTGTTTGTTTACTTTTTTTTAAACCTGGGATCAGATTTATTGACATGTTTATTATTAGTAAAAGTAAATGTTAGTGTATTACTATTAATGATATGTACACACACACACACACACACACACACACACACACACACACACACACACACACAGAATATCACATATACATTGTGGCAACCTGTGGTGTAATGGTCAGCATGCTCGCCTCGAAAGCCAGTGAACTCGGGTTCGATCACCGGGCAGGGTGAAACTATGGGTAAGTTTCTTTACGCCATTTGCCTCTGTCTACCCAGCAGTAATTGGGAACCTGGATGTTAATCGATTTGCGGATCGTGTTCCGGGGTAATGATTCGCCAGTGCAGTTGACGAGTTGTCCGGTCTTCTCGGACTATTCCTTGACACTGGGTCATACAGCTCGTTAACTCAGGGTGTGGTTGTTGTGGTGGCGACCGCTTCTACACCTTAAACAAATTCACGCCAAGGTGGCCCTTGGGCCGGCCATCCTCGTTACACGGGGGGCAACCATTATACACACACATACACACAAACACACACAAACACATGTATATCATCAACCTATAAACACACACTCTTCAATCTGAGCACCACAAAAATTCACCAAACTGATTCTCAAAATGTCCCAAACAGTCAAACAGTTTCAATACCACACAGCAAATAAACCAAAAAAAAATCTTATCACCGGGACACTATATACAAGGTGTCTCAGAAAAATGTACACAGAGCAACACTGACCACACTTGTTAATCTGTGAGGTAGTGTGTATATATTTTTCTGAGACATCCTATAGTACTGAATGATTGCCATGCTGTAGGGGGTCAAGCTGAAGTGTTCCCGGGAGAGTCTACAGTAGGTGATGCTGGTTCTCTTTCCTGTGCATATTGGCTCAGGTGTTTCATTCCTACTCTCCCTTTTTTCCCTCCCTCCTTTCCTTTCTTTATTCCCTCCGTTCCTTCCTCCTTCCTTGCCTCCCTTCCTTTTCTCCCTCCCTCCCTTTCTTCCTTCCTCGTCTCCCTTTGTAAGGATATGAAGAGGAATTGATAGATCGAACAGTATGAGAAGGTGGAGAAGGAATAAAAGAGGTGGAATAAGAGGAGGGAAAGGAAGAGATAAGAAAGAGGAGAAATAGATAGAATTAGGAATGGGAGGAGGAGGAGAAAGAGGGAGAAACGAGGAAGAAGAAAGAATAGGAGAGGGATAAGGATAAGGAGGAAAAAAGGGAAAAAAGACAGTAGAAAAGAAGAAGAGAGAGGAAGAAGAGGGGGGAAGAAAGCAGAGGAAAATTAGAGAAGGAGGAGAAGAAAGCAGAGGAAAACAGAAACTAAGAAGAGTAGGAGGAGGAGGAAGAGAAAGAGCAGAGAACATCAAAAGCAAAAAGCTCCCTCTGTAATGGAGAGTAAAGGAGAAATAGGTGTTTGTGAAGACACTGTAAGAGTGTCGTTTAAGACCAGGCATAGCTGTGCTTGTGAGGTGCTTGTGGGTGACTCCTCCAATTCTTCCCCCTCCTGCTGCTGCTGGTGATACAGTGCTTTCTCTCCTAGCTGTTACATGCTCTCTCTCTCTCTCTCTCTCTCTCTTATCCCTTCTTCTAGATAATACACACAAAATATGATGCTTTGATAAAAATGGCGTTTAAAATGGCGTCGAAACTACCCTGACACTTTACTTTAATAACTCGGTGCATTAGCTTATACATCGTTAAAGGGGAGAATATTACCGTATAAAGAGGTCATAACACAGGCAAATGGCTCGTTTAAAGTGTAACATAAACAAGATGGTCGGAATAATGTTGAAGAGGCAATGATTCTCTACCATAATAACACTAATAAACCTTTCCCTTATACCTAAATGGGAAGGAAATAATAACTTTAAGGTTATGAAAAATAAATAAATTCTTTACAACACAGAAATGGCAGCATCATAACTTCAATAAGACTACAGTAACTAAAGTCATTGTGTTATACTGTATCTAGTTAAAGAGAATAAATGTGGTAATAATCTTTAAAAGTACTGACCCTATAAAACACGATGGCTGCTACGAGTTTATAAATTACAACACAACTGGTGGTCAAAAATGGTAACACTGTAATGCTCGGAGACTATTACTAAATGGCTTGTCTAATACGTAATGAAGGAGAGGAAAAATAACGTAATAATTCTCGGGAACACGGACCCCATAAAGATGGCTGCGAGTTCATAATAATTTTCAAGAAAGCAGAGAATTCAGCGGTTTAAATCCTCTTTAATGACGTTAGAATCTCCTTGGATCTAAGTTGACGCGCCTGGAAACCTTTTAGGCGGCTCATGAACGTCTGGTGGTAGATAAATGAATCTATACTTCAAGGAATTCCAGTCTTCATCTCACAACATTTCCATATGAAGTCTCGGCCATAAACAACATCATGGAAGAGTTAATCTGCTGAAGACGCTCGAATAGTTTTCATTTTCTGTTAATTTTTCTTTATTGTTCATTGTTTCCTTTTCCTTCGTTTTATATTGTAGGTGACTCCTGAAGAAGGCACTGCAGTGAAGCGCGACTAGCTAGACCTGTACTTCAGCTTATAATAATTCATGTTATCTTTGTAACTTGTGTGTTTCTTGGCTGTAATGTTTGGTTTACTGTCACACCTATCGGGGCCACATTCAGCCACATCCTTATCATATTATCTACAGGGATGTTTGAAAGCCCGACCCTCTGTGATATTTATCAAGGTCTCGTCTTCTGAATTAATTTTAGCTTTTCACAAAACTTGTTGATTCTGAGAAAGACGCGTGGACCTGATAAATCACTTGTGGTTTCCTGTCATCCTGTAGACCCAGCAAGTTACACTGTGCAGTATATTGTGTCCTGACAAAATTATATTCTCCTCGGAAAGAACAGCTGGATTGAGAAAGAGGTTTCAGTCCTCAATTTGTCCACAAACTTGTAATCTTGGTGAAAAACCTGTCATCTTGTTAACGTGCTTTGAATCCCAAAGAATTACCTACATCCTGTACAGCAGAAGTGTCCTTGAGCAGGCAGCTGCTAGTGTGTACAAAGAGCCTTTAATCTTGACAAGTTCTCCGTTTTCTCTAAAAATGTTTTGAATCCCAAGGTATTGCCTGTGATCTCTTATAAAGTTCTGGTAATTGTGAAAATTTCCCTCACGCCCCTGGGGAAGGTCTGCAGCAGGGATCCACGTGTTCCTGAGATAAGGTCCTTCTGCTGCAGGACTCTTGCATGTACATTGACCAGATTACAGATTCTTGCTCACTTCAGCCGGACACAAAGAGGAATTCCCAAAGAATCATAACACAAACATGAATCATCAGTGAACCATACATTACATTTCACCCTAACTATTACTACGGGAACGTTTGACTGATCAACTTAAACTACGATAGACATAAATTCTAAATGGTTCTTAGACGCGTCCATGAACGTTTTGTTCTAACTTGTAAATCCGATAAACAGTTACAACAGTTTAAGTGTAAATTTCGACATCCATATTAATGTTACCAAATCCTCAGTTAAGGGAACCAGAAAATAACATAGGCAGTTATAAGAATCAGGTCACAGGTGTATTTCACTTGCCACTTACAGGTAAATAGCTCTATCATCTCCCACCCTTCGGTCACCTTGAGCTAGTGAAGCTGGCATGAACGTGGGCGTGAATGAGAGTGGGCGGCGGACAGAAGGGAGAGAAGGATTCTGAGGGAGAACTGGGAGGTAATGAGAGAGGTATTGTCAAGCAAATCTCACAGCATCCAGCGGTAAATGACTCCATCATGCCAAAGGTGTTATCATCTTCAGCTGAGAGAGAGAGAGAGAGAGAGAGAGAGAGAGAGAGAGAGAGAGAGAGAGAGAGAGAGAGAGAGAGAGAGAGAGTCAGGAGTACATCCCAAACAGTGTCTATAGGAAACATCGGGTCATCATCATCAACCCCACCGCCCTCCCTACAAGCTCTGGTCGTCCCGTAATATTAATGAGGCTGGGAGGTCTTGAGCGAGTGAGCGTAGACAGGGGAGACTGGTGAGTGGGAAGAGTTGAGATGATGGTAAAGAGTGGGATGAGAGGGAAGATGGGGTTGGGGAGTTGAGCTGGGGAGTGGGGGGAGAGGGAAGATGAGGTTGAGGAGAGTTGAAAAGGATTGGAGGGGAGAGAGGAAGATGAGGTTGAGGAGAGTTGAGAAGGATTGGAGGAGAGAGGGAAGAAGAGGTTGTGGAGGGGTTGGGGAGTGGAAGAGAGGGGGAGAATGTTGGGGAGAGTTGAAAAGGATTGGAGTGGGGAGAGAGGGAAGATGAGGTTGAGGAGAGTTGAGAAGGTGGGGAGTGGGAAGAGAGGGGGGGAGAATGTTGAGGAGAGTAAGGATTGGAGTGGGGAGAGAGGGAAGATGAGCTTTGGGGAGTGCTGAGAGTGGGAGTGACAGTTATCCCACACAGCATATTGGTAACTTAGTTTATCAACTCTATGACCCAGAGCGAACGATGTCGCTGGGAGTTCTGTGGGGAGTAAAGGGGAGAGGGGAGTGAGGGGGAAGAGATAGCGAGGAGGAGAGGGAAGAGTGGAGGGAGGAGGAGGTGTCGAGAAGGAGAGGGGAGAGATGGGAGAGGAACAAGTAGGGAGGATTGGAGAGGCAGTGCTTATTCTCTCCCCTTTACCCCTCCTTTCCTCTCCCTTTACTCCCTCCTAAACCCCTCCCCCACCACCCCTCATCTTGCCTCTACTTCTCCACCCCTTCTCTCCCACCCTGCCTCTCCTCCTCCCCCTCCCCTCATCATCACCCATCCCCTCCCTCCTACCCTGCTTCCTCTCCCTTCTCTCCCCCTTCTCACACCCTTTCTCTCCTCGTACCCTGCTTCTCTCCCTCTCCCTCCTCACACCCTTCCTCTCCTCCTCCTGCCCCTCACCCCCAGCTGGAGGTGGGTGATGGCCAAGGAGGAGCTATGCATGTCAAGTACCTCCGTTCTGGATGACTGGAATATTTCACAGATTGGTCTCTTGGTAGGTAACTGGTTGACTGGTTGAATAGTTGGCTGACTGGTTGCATAGTTGGCTGACTGGTTGAATAGTTGGCTGATTGACTGTTTGTCTGTCTGTTTGTCTTTCTCAATGGCTGGTTAACCGATTAACCATCAAAGTGCATAGTTGTTCTGTTGACTCTCTGGATGTCTTGTCAACCGGCAGACATGTTAACTCACTGTCTGATTAGCCTGTAGAGTGGCAGACTGGTTAACTGGCTTTTTTACTATCCCGTTAACTGGCTGACTTGTTTTCTAACTGTACGGGTAAGTGGGAGGTTTATTGACTGTCCTATTAAGTGGGTGAGTGTTGATATAAGCGCTGTGTAACTCTCAGCAGATATGCCAGACCCTTATCTACTCTCTGACGTTGATCGGGGGGAAAAGAGGAGGGAGGAGGAAGAGGATATAGAGGAAGAGGAGGAGGAAAAGAAGGAGAGGGGGGTGAGACAAGAAAAGAGAGGGAAGAGGAGAAATGAGAAAAACTAAGGAAGGGGGAAGAAGAAAACAGATTAAAAGAAACAAAAAATATGAAAAGTGAGCATATGATTTAAATATACACATACATGCATACATACAAATTAGACATATGTGTTTGTGCATATGTTAGTCCAGTATGAATATTACACGTGTATATAGCATAGCACTTTCCATAACACAGCAAGCAAGACCTATGACAACCCCCCCCCCCCCTCTCTCTCTCTCTCTCTCTTATACACACAAACAAACACACACACACAACAAGACACCCTTACACCGTCTTAATAATAACTAAAACTTTCTCTGAAGGAGTTTGTGAGTTACGACTGGTGAGTAAAGGAGATTGTGAGTTATGACTGGTGAGTGAAGGAGTTTGTGAGTTACGACTGGTGAGTGAAGGAGTTTGTGAGTTACGACTGGTGAGTGAAGGAGTTTGTGAGTTACGACTGGTGAGTGAAGGAGTTTGTGAGTTACGACTGGTGAGTGAAGCAGTTTGTGAGTTACGACTGGTGAGTGTGGCATGACCTCACATGAGCCTCATAACCTCTTGCTCTAGGTCAGACGGGCCCCACTCTTAATAGACCCCAAAGGTAACTAAGAACTGGTACCCATTAGGATTGGAAGCCCCTTAGGACTGGGACCCCAATCGTAATGATTATGTAAGATTAGATTAGGTTTGGTTCTTACCCAGTAAAAAATGGGGACTATTTAAACTGAGGGCCTGAAAATTTGTCCAAATAAGACTGTAGCCTATTAAATCTGACGCCTATTAAGAATGGGGCCTATTAAGACTGGGACCTATTATGACTAGGACTTATTATGACTGAGGACTATAAAACTGGGGCTTATTAACTCTGGGACCTATTAAGACTGGGACCTATTAAGACTGGGGCCTATTAATACTGGGACCTATTACGCCTGGGGCCTATTAATTCTGGGACCAATAAAAACTGTAACCTATCAAAAATGGGTCTATCAAAAAGTGGCCTGTTAACATTAGAGCCCATTTCTACATATTCTCACATCAGTATAAGACCTAAGCATAAAATCTAATCCATATTATGAAAAAATTCCGATATTCAAAAACACGCCAGGTTACACACAGGGAGCGAAGCGGTTTACCTCCCAGTGTATATATTCATAACAGGAGAAATGGTTGGTGTTAAGATTCATAACAAACACGGGATAAAGATCTTGTATTCATAACAAGAGCGAGCGGGAAAAATTGAGAAATGAAAGTTGGTGTGTGTGTGTGTGTGTGTGTGTGTGTGTGTGTGTGTAAAGAACTACCATTATTCGTTATAAGTGTTTATTACTTTATATTTAACAGACAGACAGACAGACAGACACACACACACACACACACACACACACACACACACACACACACACACACACACACACACACACACACTCTCCTTGAATGTAAGTAAACAAGAAACCGATATAAGGCATCACTCGCTCCCTGCTGTATGTCAACACTGATCAAAATATGCCCCAACACACCGCCTCTCTCTCGCCAGGGTGTACACAAAGAACCACAACGTTGATGGCTCCTTCCCCCTGTCTCATCAAGTAAATAAACACAAGACTGTAGAACATATGGGGTCCTTGTGCTAGTTGTGCTCCACTTAATTTCTTCCATCCCTAGAACATATGGGGTCCTTGTACTTGTTATGCTCCACTTAAGTTCTTCTATCCCTAGAACATATGGGGTCCTTGTGCTAGTTATGCTCCACTTAATTTCTTCCATCCCTAGAACATATGGGGTCCTTGTACTAGTTATGCTCCACTTAATTTCTTCCATCCCTAGAACATATGGGGTCCTTGTACTAGTTATGCTCCACTTAAGTTCTTCTATCCCTAGAACATATGGGGTCCTTGTGCTAGTTATGCTCCACTTAATTTCTTCCATCCCTAGAACATATGGGGTCCTTGTACTAGTTATGTCCACTTAATTTCTTCCATCCCTAGAACATATGGGGTCCTTGTGTTAGTTATGCTCCACTTAAGTTCTTCTATCCCTAGAACATATGGGGTCCTTGTGCTAGTTATGCTCCACTTAAGTTCTTCCATCCCTAGAACATATGGGGTCCTTGTGCTAGTTATGCTCCACTTAAGTTCTTCCATCCCTAGAACATATGGGGTCCTTGTGCTAGTTATGCTCCACTTATTCTTCCATCCCTAGAACATATAGGCTCCACTTAAGTTCTTCCATCCTGAACATGGGGTCCTTGTGCTAGTTATGCTCCACTTAAGTTCTGCCATCCTAAAACATATAGGGGTCCTTGTGCTAGTTATGCTCCACTTAAGTTCTGCCATCCCGAGAACATATGGGGTCCTTGTGCTAGTTATGCTCCACTTAAGTTATCCATCCCTAGAACATATGGGGTCCTTGTGCTAGTTATGCTCCATAGGTTCTTCATCCCTAGAACATATGGGGTCATGTGCTAGTTATGCTCCACTTAAGTTCTTCCATCCTAGAACATATAGGGGTCCTTGTGCTGATTATGCTCCATAAGTTCTTCCATCCCTAGAACATATAGGGTCCTTGTGCTAGTTATGCTCCACTTAAATTCTTCCATCCCTAGAACATATGGGGTCTGGGGTCCTTGTGCTAGTTATGCTCCACTTAAGTTCTTCCATCCCTAGAACATATGGGGTCCTTGTGCTAGTTATGCTCCACTTAAGTTCTTCCATCCCTAGAACATATGGGGTCCTTGTGCTAGTTATGCTCCACTTAAGTTCTTCCATCCCTAGAACATATGGGGTCCTTGTGCTAGTTATGCTCCACTTAAGTTCTGCCATCTCTAAAACATATGGGGTCCTTGTGCTAGTTATGGTCCACTTAAGTTCTTCCATCCCTAGAACATATGGGGGCCTTGTGTTAGTTATGCTCCACTTAAGTTCTGCCATCCCTAGAACATATGGGGTCCTTGTGCTAGTTATGCTCCACTTAAGTTCTTCCATCCCTTGAACATATGGGGTCCTTGTGCTAGTTATGCTCCACTTAAGTTCTGCCATCCGTAGAACATATGGGGTCCTTGTCCTAGTTATTCTCCACTTAAATTCTTCCATCCCTAGAACATATGGGGTCCTTGTGCTAGTTATGCTCCACTTAAGTTCTGCCATCCCTAGAACATATGGGGTCCTTGTGCTAGTTATGCTCCACTTAAATTCTTCCATCCCTAGAACATATGGGGTCCTTGTGCTAGTTATGCTCCACTTAAGTTCTTCTATCCCTAGAACATATGGGGTCCTTGTGCTAGTTATGCTCCACTTAAGTTCTTCCATCCCTAGAACATATGGGGTCCTTGTGCTAGTTATGCTCCACTTAAGTTCTTCCATCCCTAGAACATATGGGGTCCTTGTGCTAGTTATGCTCCACTTAAGTTCTTCCATCCCTAGAACATATGGGGTCCTTGTGCTAGTTATGCTCCACTTAAGTTCTTCCATCCCAAGAACATATGGGGTCCTTGTGCTAGTTATGCTCCACTTAAGTTCTTCCATCCCTTCCTGGGGCTAATAATGATTGAGGCCAATTTGGACTAGGGGCTCATAAAGACTGGGACCCATTAGGACTGGGACCCATTAAGACTAGTGTTAAAAAAAACCGGAATCCATCAGGGACCTAGTCACAACGTTTAGGTTAGAATAGATTAGGTTAAGTTAGGTCAGGTCAGGTTAGGTCATTTCAGGTTAAGTCAGGTTAGGTCAAGTCAGGTCAGGTCAGGTTAGGGGCTATTAGCACAAGGGATCGTTACGACTAGCCACCAAACACACACTATAAAAAACAACTGATAGAATGGACACCCTCGCCTCCACCTAATCTCATGAAACTGGTCCTTGGACACCCGGCTAGTCTCAAGGGAGCCATGACACTCAGGAGGCAGAGAGAGAGAGAGAGAGAGAGAGAGAGAGAGAGAGAGAGAATCGTAGGGTAAGTATAGGCAAACGTACTAATAGACAGATAGACAGATAGATAGACAGACAAAGATATCGAAACTCAAAGACAGAAAAATTTGTGTACAGTATACTGACTGACTGACTGACAGAGTAAACACCCAAATATCATCTCCGTTCTCTTATACAGGAAGATAAAGAGGATAACTTATCACCACCATCATCTAACATGTCAAAAAAAAACAACACCACCAGGAGTAAACATTCACGCAAAGTCGAACACGCGATATATCCTCGAACCACCCACACTCCCCCTGATGAAAATAATGAGATAATGTATAGAGTATGTTAACAAAAACGTTCCAGGTCGTGAGGGAAGCAATTTTCTGGCTGAGTTTCAAGTACCCTTCGTGTCATGGCCTTCATAATGGTTAGGTTAGTTTAGGTTAGGTCATATAAGGTTAAGTTAGGTTAGGTTACGTTAGGTCATATAAGGTTAGGTTAAGTTAGGTTAGATAAGGTTTTTAGGTCATATAAGGTTAGGTTAGATAAGGTTGTTAGGTCATATAAGGTTAGGTTAGATAAGGTTGTTAGGTCATATACGGTTAGGTTAAATAAAGTTGTTAGGTCATATAAGGTTAGGTTAGATAAGGTTGTTAGGTCATATAAGGTTAGGTTAGATAAGGTTGTTAGGTCATATAAGGTTAGGTTAGATAAGGTTGTTAGGTCATATAAGGTTAGGTTAGATAAGGTTGTTAGGTCATATACGGTTAGGTTAGATAAGGTTGTTAGGTCATATAAGGTTAGGTTAGATAAGGTTGTTAGGTCATATAAGGTTAGGTTAGATAAGGTTGTTAGGTCATATACGGTTAGGTTAAATAAGGTTGTTAGGTCATATAAGGTTAGGTTAGATAAGGTTGTTAGGTCATATAAGGTTAGGTTAGATAAGGTTGTTAGGTCATATAAGGTTAGGTTAGATAAGGTTGTTAGGTCATATACGGTTAGGTTAGATAAGGTTGTTAGGTCATATAAGGTTAGGTTAAATAAGGTTGTTAGGTCATATAAGGTTAGGTTAGATAAGGTTGTTAGGTCATATAAGGTTAGGTTAGATAAGGTTGTTAGGTCATATAAGGTTAGGTTAAGTTTCATAAGGTTAAGTTTGGGTGTCAGGTCAGGTTAATTTGGTTTGGCTGAGGACCATTAGCACAAACACACACTTGACCGATCAACGTACAAACGGACAGGTTGAACAAGAGACTGGAAAGTTAGGAGTCGTTCACGTTAGGAATCGTCTTCTTGAAGTATATAACAAACTGTGCTAATTGGCCACACTCTCGCACCTTATGTAAGAGACCTTTATATCAGCAATTAGTGGGGGCATCTGGCCGTAACGATGAACCAGTAATGAAATTAACCCAGCAGCTCTCAAGACAACACTGAGGTGTAATAATCCAGTGTCTTGTGTAACGCTAATTGTATTATTATTATTATTATTATTATTATTATTATTATTATTATTATTATTATTATTATTATTATTATTATTATTATTATTATTATTATTATTATTATTATTGCTGTTATTATTATTCTAATATTATTATTATTTTGGTAGGAGTAGTAGTAGTATTTTATTGTTGTTACTGCTGTTCTTGTTACTGTTATTACTAGTATTATTAGTATTAGTATTAGGATTAGTATTATTACACCCAACTGGTAAAGTTATAAACCTACAAGCCATCCAGAGAAGATTGCAGTACGGCACAGAACACGATGAACAGGACAATAAAACTATAAGCAAAACAAACACACACAGCAATGACAATACACAACAGCGGCAGACGATAACAAAAACACGTCAGTAAGGTACAAATAAATAACCTTGATCAATAGACAGACGAGGACCTTAACGTTAAAGAATTACACAATGCTGCCCCCTTTAAAACACATTCAACGGTAAGAGCTTCCACTGCCTGACAATACTGAGTACAGGCAACCCACTACACTATTATAATGTAAACAAGTAGGGAACCCACTACACTATTATAATGTAAACAAGTAGGGAACCCACTACACTATTATAATGTAAACAAGTAGGGAACCCACTACACTATTATAATGTAAACAAGTAGGGAACCCACTACACTATTATAATGTAAACAAGTAGGGAACCCACTACACTATTATAATGTAAACAAGTAGAACCCACTACACTATTATAATGTAAACAAGTAGGAACCCACTACACTATTATTATGTAAACAAGTAGGGAACCCACTACACTATTATTATGTAAACAAATAGGGAACCCACTACACTATTATTATGTAAACAAATAGGGAACCCACTACACTATTATTATGAACCCACTACACTACAAGTAGGGAACCCACTACACTATTATTATGTAAACAAGTAGGGAACCCACTACACTATTATAATGCAAACAAGTAGGGAACCCACTACACTATTATAATGTAAACAAGTAGGGAACCCACTACACTATTATTATGTAAACAAGTAGGGAACCCACTACACTATTATTATGTAAACAAGTAGGGAACCCACTACACTATTATAATGTAAACAAGTAGGGAACCCACTACACTATTATAATGCAAACAAGTAGGGAACCCACTACACTATTATAATGTAAACAAGTAGGGAACCCACTACACTATTATTATGTAAACAAGTAGGGAACCCACTACACTATTATCATGTAAACAAATAACAAAAACAATATGTACTCCACTTTAAATGATCAACAGGTAAACAACTTATAATAGCAATGTACTCTCTTTCATAGGAGGTAACAGCATTAACCCAGCATCTGGCACATGAAGAAACATTAAAATCAAGCCACCAACCCACAAGGAAACAAAGGCTATGATTAACCAATATTTTCTTCTCTTCTTCGACAGATTCCGCCCTGAGGCAGGACCTAATTGGGGCTACGGCAATGTGGGTCAGCAGTACCAGGGACCCTTCGCTGAGGTGAGTACAGCCCTCAGTATCTACACTTAAGGTCTATCTTCCTGTTATAGTGATTCTAAGGTTTTAGTAGGAGCAATGTGGATACAGCATACTGTAGAGTACATAAGGAGGCAACGTGGCGGGTACTGCACTCTGTCGTCTCCACTTTATCGAACATTACAGTTAGGCACCCAGTCACAGCTGGGTGGACTGAGGGAGCCCTGGCTACCAGCCACCGACCTTTAGGACAGGAGACGAGCGCGCAATTACTTTACTGGTGATTCAGTAAACACATAATGTCTTTATTCCCATAACCATAAGTTAGTTCCTGGTTGAGACGAGTCTAGTCAAGAGGCCTTATGTTACCTTCACACCAGAGTGTGTATCGCTTGACTGTTGACTCCACAGTCTTCTGTTCATAAGTTTTGACGCTGAGACAAACACAGGTGACGTCACACCAGGGAGACACTCGATCAAGATAATGTCACAGAATTTAATTGTACAGTATCAAGCGTATACACTTATTGTAAGCAGTGTTTTTTTTTCATTATGGGGTTTACTTAACTTACATACTCTAATTGACACACACACACACACACACAAACACACACACACACACACACACACACACACACACACACAAATAAAATATTCCACTATCAAGATCAACAACAATATTTTAGTGTAAAAATTGTCTGGAATCAATTCTTTACTTCTATCACCAAATGATGTGTAGTGACGCGAGCCTGTGTTGAGGAGGAGGGGGAGGGAGACGGGTAGCAGCGGGAGAAGAATGAGATGGTGAGAGGTGGGAATTAAAGAAGAGAGGAAGCTAGAGCAGGGTGGCAAAAGAGAGAGAAAGAAAAACACAGAACTAAGGGAAGAGAAAGCAGGAAGGTAGAAAGGAGGGGAGAAGAGGGGAAAAATCAGGTAATGATGAGGAAATGGGAAGGAAGAGAATAAAGAAACAGGCAGATATATGCAGAGAAAGAGGGAAACAATAAAAGATAAGAGAATGAAACAAGTAAACAAGCAAACAAAGCAAAAATAGAAAGAAAAAAGAAAGAAAGAAAGAAAGAAAGAAAGAAAGAAAACTACAGATACTGAATCAAACAAAAAGACAGATAAACAGAGAAAGAAAATAGAGAAATTATAAGACAGAAACACAGGCACAAAGCCGAACCCACCAACATAAGAATTCTGTGACCACAACAACAAAGTATCCTAAGAGCTAACCACAAGGCACAGGAGAGGACCTATACCCTGACACATCACTCATTAACGTACGCCATGTGTGTATGTGTGTGTGTGTGTGTATGTGTGTGTGTGTGTGTGTGTGTGTGTGTGTGTGTGTGTGTGTGTGTGTGTGTGTGTGTGTGTGTGTGTGTGTGTGTGTGTGTGTGTGTGTGTGTGTGTGTGTGTGTGTGTGTGTGTGTGTGTGATTCTCGTGCTAAAAATAATAATAATAATAATAATAAGATAATAATAATAAAATCAAGGCAAATATAAAATACAAAAAAAAAAAACTACCACAAACCCAAAAAGTCTGAACAGGTGTACAAGCCACACAACCCTTTGATCAACGCAGGTAATTAAGATACAAGAATTAACCCCAAAGCAGGTGTTAGGAGGGATGGAGTAGAGGGGGCAGGGGGGGAGGGGTAGGGATTTCCGCGTGGTTTTCCTTTGAAGATCTTCTCATTAATAAAAAAGTAAGGAATGGGGTAATTATATGGTCAAGATGTAGCTTCTTAATTAGGTAGAAAATTGGCCAGGTGTCAATTATATTCTCTCGCCCTTTTCGTTCATTAATTCCTTTTTATGTCATTTTGTTTCTTTCGTTAATTTTTGTATTTCTTTTTCTGCATTTTATTTTTTTCTTTGTTCTTATATTTTTTTCGTTCCCTCAGTCTCTTTTTCATTCTTTTGTTTTCTTCTGTGTTCATTTCTTCATTCTGACTGACTCACTATTTTTATTCCTTCTTTTCTAAAATCTTCTAAGTCTATATCCCTTTTTCTTCTTTTCCTCTCCTTTTCCTCCACTCTCCTATTTTCCCTCCTTCTACCTCTTCTCTCTTCCTAATATTTTTTTTCCTCCTCTTCTCTTCCATCGCTCATTTCCCTTCCTACATTTTCTCTCCCATTTTCCTTCCTCCTCCTCCACCTCTCTTATTTCTTTCCTATTCCTCTGTTCTTTCTCTCTTTGTTTCCCTCCACTTCCATAACCCCCTCCCAACACCACCCTCCTCCTCCTCCTTCCTTCCCCTCCCTCCCCATTCCTCTTTCCCCCTACCTATCCCCTCCTTTCTCCCCCCACCCCCTCCCCTTCCCATCCAAAGCCACAATTCAGCCTTAATGATCAACAGAAAGTTATAAGAGGAAAAAAATTCCATTTTGTACCGATTGTTCTGTGTGTGTGTGTGTGTGTGTGTGTGTGTGTGTGTGTGTGTGTGTGTGTGTGTGTGTGTGTGTGTGTGTGTGTGTGTATAGGGATCTTGTCCTTATTTTCCTGTTTAATTTGTTCCATATTGTGTTTGAGGACTTAATTAGATCAGTGAATTGACAGTGAAACTTAATATATATATATATATATATATATATATATATATATATATATATATATATATATATATATATATATATATATATATATATATATATATATATATATATATATATATATATATATGAAGAAATATTCGAAAATGAGAGATAAACGGAAATAAAGAGAGAGAGAGAGAGAGAGAGAGAGAGAGAGAGAGAGAGAGAGAGAGAGAGAGAGAGAGAGAGAGAGAGAGAGAGAGAGAGAGAGAGAGAGAGAGAGAGAGAGACAGCAGGTTAACTCCCAAGACAAGCAGTAACAGCCCAGCTAACCTTGTTTACATATACAAGGAACAACTTCGTCACAGTTATTATCACCAACACTGCCCACAAAGTTAAGTCGTCACAACACGGCTACAGCAACACCTCCTTGTATGACATGTGTAGGTATTGGTTTTCAGATTCGTACATTAAATTTTCCTCGCAGCAGGTGACATGAGAACGAATCAAATCTTCTGATAGCTTCCAGGGGTCAAATTCTCGGTCGTTCCCAAGTCAAATTTTCCTCGTATCAGGTGACGTGAGAACCCATCAAAGTTTCTGATAGCTTCCGGGGTAGTAAATTCTCGGAGACTCGTAAGTTAAATTTTTCCACTTAAAAAGATGATGTGTGAACGTATCAAAGCTAAGTTCTGACATATTCACCAGTTGACCCTTGAGCAGCAACTGGGAATTTCCTCTTTTGTCTTCTATGTTGGCCAATTATAGCGCTCAAAGATCTCATAATTACATTTTCCCCCGTATGGTGGCGTTCTTTTACGGTCCAGTCCAGCCATCTGCCCTTCATCTGGCATCCATTGTCTCTGTATATGAGTGAACGGAGGCAGGTCCTGGAGTGTAGTGAGGAACTCTGAAAACGGAAATGGGAATGGGAATGAAGCTAGAAATGAATGGTGGTGGTTCCAGGAATGGTAAAAAAATTCTGGAAGCGGGAATGGGAATCAAACTAGAAATAGGTGACTGGTGGCGGGTTCTGGAATTGACAAGACTCGAAGACGGAATAAGAACAACAGTCTGGAAACGGGTGAATGTATTTCAGTCCTGGAATGATAAAGATCCGCTGGAAATGAATGAGTGAAGGGTGATTCTGGAAGGGGAAAAAATAGGATACTGGAAATGGGAGAGTGTAGAGAAGTCCTGAAATATGAAGCAGAGACTAGAACTGGACGGGTTAAAGAGCAACTTGGAATGGGAACGACTCTGGAAATAGATGAGTGTAGACTGGTCCTGGAATAGGAACGAGGCTTTAGCGGTGCGTGAGTGTAATTCAGTCCTGGAATGGCAAAGAGACTTAATGGTCCATGGAAAAGTTTCGCATTAGGCCTGACGTAGGACAGAGTGTGTGGGAGGGACAGAGTGTGTGGGAGGGACAGAGTGTGTGGGAGGGAAGGTCTTTGAGGAGATGTGTGGGTGTGGGGTGGAGGTGTGGGCAAGGGTAGGTGTGAGGTGGGCGAGGCGACAGGGGTGAATGTGAGGTGGGTGGGTGGATGGGTGTTAAGTAGGCGGGGCAGTAGGGGTGGGTGAATGTGAGGTGGGTGGGGCGGCAAAGGCGGGTGTGGGAGGGCAGAGCATGGGCGGCGAGGCTGGGATGTGGGAAGTTAGAAAGTTAGGATGAGGAGAACAGTACATTGGTTTATCTACTATATGCAGTAATTCTATTTGTTGCATTATCTGTCTTTTCATTTAAAATATAACTATTAATACATTTCTGTCTATTTGTCTTTTTTAAATTTGTTTTATATTTCATTTATCTGTATACCCGTCACTAAACCTCTTTGACCCTCTTATTCACCACGACCCTTTTCCTATCCACCATACAACTCTACTGACTGCCGTGTTTCTCGAGACAAAGGTCATCACCCGCCGTATAAATGTTCCAGATTCATAATTCGAGAACGGAAATTGCTACAGTGTTCCTAATTGGTTTATATATTCATCCTGCCATTCCATGTACGTGTTGTGTACTTAAAGTTAAAGGGGTAAATATTAAGATCATATTAACTTTGATAAATAAATTACTTGTACTTACTGTCGTCTCCAGCGTAAGAACAATAACTGAGGGTACTTAGATGCGATATAGTCCCAGATGCCATCATTTTATTTGTCTTGGGAGCATCTCGGTAAAAGTGGGCAGGACAGAGCACTGTACGTACTCGATCCTTACCTTAATTATGGCGACCTAAACAAGTTGGAAAGGTCTGAATGGCCCTAAAGAAGCTTAAAAGTTCCAAGTGGGGGCGAGGTGGTTTAAGAACAAGAGAAGGACTTCTAAAGGAAGATTAAGGACTTGAATATGGTCAATGGAGGAGAAGGAGAAAGAGGGGGAGGGGAAGGAGATGATGAAAGAAGCCATAAACATGTTAAGTAAAAGAGGAGGAAAAGGAGATCTTGAACGCGTCCACTGTTGGAGGAAAAGATGGAGAAGAGGTTGGACATGTTCAGTGGAAGAGGGAAGAACAGTTCACACATTCAAACTTTCTTTTGTTCACTTTCCTTCAGATGTTTACACATTCTCTCTACAGTACACATTCTTTCCTTATAAAACACACGCAGACGTTCTCTCTCTCTCTCTCTCTCTTTCTCTCTTTCACACACTTTCTTTCCAACACACACAAAGACACGTTTTCTTTTGTCCTTTAGTTCCTTAGACATTGTGTTTACGTCACTGTACACATAAACTGAGTGAGAGTTCTTACAATGGAAGAAACAAAGTCCTTAAGAAAAGTTGAGTTACGACATTCTGAATCGTGTTGAATATTTCAGAGGCTCTCCAGTTCTCCGTGCTGGCACTTCGGGTATGCAAAGGTCAGTTGCGTTGTGCACACTAACTCAAAGGTTGGCCTGGGTGGGCGTGAGAACTAACTGACAGGCATCGGCAGCTATATTGAGGGGCGTGAGAAATATTTGGTGGGCGTGGGCACCATCTGAGGGGACATGGGAAATATTTGGTGGGTGCGGGAAATAATTGGTGAGTGTGAGAAATAATTAGTGGGAGTGGGAAATAACTGATGGGGGTGGAATTAATGCATCATCGTGGTAAATATGTGGTAGACATGGGAACTAATTGAGAAGCGTGGGAATTAAATGGTGAGCATAGGAAATAACTAGCTATGTGTGGCGTGGAAAATAAATAGTGAACGTGGGAAATAAGTAATGGCCGTGGAAAATAAGTAGTGAACGTGGGAAATAAGTAATGAACGTGGGAAATAAGTAATGGCCGTGGAAAATAAGGAGTGAACGTGGGAAATAAGTAATGAACATGGGAAATAAGCAGTGGACGTGGGAACGGTCTAAGGTGGGACAGGAACGAGGTGATGAGCCTGGGAATCGCCTGGGGAACTGAAAAACGAACTGGACGGTGTTGAAAGTATCTGGAGGTGCGTGTGTCTATCTGATAGGCGTGGGAATTATTCAGTGAGCGCGAGAACCATCCTGCCACCCACCGTGTCCAATAATGTATAAGCTGAGTACATAGAGAGATAGAGAGAGAGAGAGAGAGAGAGAGAGAGAGTCAACTTTTGGTGGTGATGTGTGGGAGTAGATCAATGACTACCACATTTCTGACTACCTTCCTTCAACCTCACACACACACACACACACACCTGAAACTACTTACTTCCCTCCGCCTCACACACACACCTGATGCACACAAGACTTCCCACACCTGACTCCCACTTTCACTTATACACCTGTTTGTCTCCTCCCTACATACACATATGACTCGCACTATCCCATACTCATTCACACTGCTACACACCTGACCCAAGCACCTATTTATCTGTCCCTCTCCCTTCCTGACACACCTGACTATCCTCCCTCATGCTACAGTACACATCAGGCTTTTTCTCATGATCCCCTCACCTCACTCACACACCTGCAATTGTGTATCGTGTGATCTACACCTGAAACACGCCTACATATGTGGAGAGGAAACTCTTTGAAATAAATATCTGGCTTATTCATCCGAAGCGCTTGTGTCAGGTGTGAAATATTTGTGGCACGAGTTATGGCTGAAGGCTGTGTGGGCGGGAGGGAAGAGCTCTGACCATGTGCATAAAGGTCAGGTCATATTATGTGTTGTTGCGTCTCCAGTCGACCTAGATTAACCTACCAGAATTCAGTCTCTCTCTCTCTCTCTCTCTCTCTCTCTCTCTCTCTCTCTCTCTCTCTCTCTCTCTTCAGATGCCATTTTGACACAAGCTAAACCCACTGGCAACAAAACGGTGTGCGTGTGGATACAAGTCACAGCTCCAGAATAATTCCCACCTCCCGTGTCTACATTTGATCCAATTTACTCCACTCTGACGGTGAGCTTTGACTTTACGTTTCATTACTACGTCATTAATACTAGGTGCCCGGCCTCCCTCAAAGGCTCTGGGGCGGCCTCTACACCCTAAAGGTGAAAGAGGATCCCATAGGCCTAACATCCCTTTAGAGACAGTGACGATACACCAAACACAGAATTAAGCCTCGGTCCACACGGGGATGATGTGGCCGGCACCGCACTCGACCGCCTCCATTTCCCCAACTTAAATCAGGTAACCATTCAAATCGGCTAGGAATACCCCGGGGCACGAACCAACTACTCTTGGGGTAGAAGACGAGCTTTAAATCCACTCGCCCACAGTGCACCTCCATCCACAGGCACAAGATACATAGATAAAATAATTTCGAGTTAGATGATCTTGAAAGTAATATAAATATGAAAACGAGGCGTAAACTTTAAGTCACGTGATAAAGTTTGGGAACCACTACCTGAGTCTACATACATGAATTTTTGTACCAGGTTTCCCAATAGCTCTATAGATAATCTAAACCTTTCTTCAGAGTTTGTACATTGACTGGAACGACTATTTGAGGTATTCACTCCTCCGCTCTCCTGTGAAGACTGCTCAAGTTCATTCGGAGTTACTGAGGCATTTTCGTGTCTCATCAGGACTGTCTACATCTCCGTGATTAATTTTATGCTCCAGCGTGCCTATGTTGACAACTTAACAGCCTCACTAAACTCTGGCTCCTTGACACGCGTAGTTGGTTTCCTAATGATGTACTTCAGCTGTTTGTTTCACCCTTTGAGTTCAAGGAGCACAGTCAACACATTTCCAGGGGTTGCCATAATTTGTAAACTTCACCATATTTTTAACCTATGATGATACAGCTTCATATAGGCCCACAAGAATTCTTCAGGTCACAGTGCCTTTCAGCTTAGTTGAACCCCTCTCCAGAACCCACGAATTTCTTGTATATAAGCTTACCAGTGATTTTTAGGCCTCTGATTTTCCCAACCACTTTGTAACCACTTTTTCAGAAAACTTAAAAAAAAAGGCCAACTATTGCTCTCCAATTATCAAAATCTTCCATCCGCTTCCTCCCTCTCTCCTGGGACCACACGGCTTCCTTGATTCATTCCACACCTTCTAACTCCTATCCATCTCACTCTTAACCCAACCCTAATGCTTTTCAGGTCTCAGTAACTCACACTTCAGGGTTTTTTTCCAGATGACTTTAATATCCCTCAGCCTCTTCGTCCCTTTATCAGGTCCCCACGATTCCCTTGTCTCTCTCTCCCTCCCCTCCCCTCCTCACCCCCCGACCTCCACCAACACACTCCACGTGGCGGCTCTCCTCCCATCCACTTTAACCTCTTTCCCAGTAGCCACTTATTCTCCTTGAGGGTCAACTCGAGGTAGATTACGTAACTCTCATGATTTTTGTTTCCTGTCTCCAAGTTCCTGAAGTCCTCCAAAGTCCTCCAAACAGTTGTCTCCTCCCACAAATTCACAAGATCTCCCTTATCCTGTCGCCACTCCTCTCCCTCACATGATCTCCCTTATCCTGTCGCCACTCCTCTCCCTCACATGATCTCCCTTATCCTGTCGCCACTCCTCTCCCTCACATGATCTCCCTTATCCTGTCACCACTCCTCTCCCTCACATGATCTCCCTTATCCTGTCACCACTCCTCTCCCTCACATGATCTCCCTTATCCTGTCACCACTCTCACATGATCTCCCTATCCTGTCACCACCTCCTCACATGACTCATCCCACACTCTCCCCTCACATGATCTCCCTTATCCTGTCGCCACTCCTCTCCCTCACATGATCTCCCTTATCCTGTCGCCACTCCTCTCCCTCACATGCTCTCCCTTATCCTGTCACCACTCCTCTCCCTCACATGATCTCCCTTATCCTGTCGCCACTCCTCTCCCTCACAAGTAAACTTATTATGACACTTAAAACAAAATTTCAAGAACGCAAAGTGAGTGAGACAGCCAGTGAACATCTGACTGTCCTGTAGTGAGAAAAGAAGCTTAGATAATTCGTTTAGTAATTAGGTGTGTGTGTGTGTGTGTGTATGTGTGTATGTGTGTGTGTGTGTGTGTGTGCGTTTATTTTCAGATAATTGCAAGAGAATACAGATTATCAAGGTCACGAGCAAATACAAAGGACTGAACTGAAAATCTCTCTCTCTCTCTCTCTCTCTCTCTCTCTCCACAGAAATAAAAAATATAATATCCCTTTGTTGCTTCTCTTTACTTTCCATCCCCTGCCATCTGACTATCCCTTCCTCCCTTCCCTTCTGTCTTCTTTTCTTTCACACCTTCCCCATTCTCTCACCCTCGACTGCATGCAATCTGACAAGATAAATGACCTGTCTTTTTTCCACTTCAATCCCACCTGCACCCCCCATCCATGTGACGTCTCCTTTTTTTCGGATACCGAGACAGACAAATAGACAGAGAGCGACAGACAGACATAAAGCGAGAAGAAAATGAAAAGAGTTCCTGGTAAGTCCGAGATAAAAGGATCGCTTGTTAGTGTTTAAGGCGGGTTAAGGGAGAGTCGGGGGACCATTACCCCCTCTTTCTTACTTCCTGTAGGATCCTCGGGTACCTAAGGCGTAAAAAAACTCCTATTAGGACTCCACTGGGGATTAAGGATAACCTACAAAATCCTCTTACTTTTCCATTTTACTGAAATCCTTCAGACATTCAAGATTCTCAAGACTCGTTCTTTAATATTCCACCTTATCTGAACGCTGAAGAACGCCTCACATTACTCTTTTTAGCTGCGACATAAGGATGTGAAAAAATGCTTCGAAATTGCACTTACGACTCTACCGTCACTGGAAGCATCCTCTTATCCCTGGTAACGAGGCAAACTTTAAACCGTACCAGGATTTTTTTAGATCTTGGAGCCCAGGAGTGTATGGGTGTGGTAGGGTTTCTCAACACCCGCGCCAAGAGTTCCTGGGAAGTGGCCGGGTGAACGCTTGTCTAGTGTGTCTTACATTTAACACGTTATTAGTGGAGAGTGCAAAGGTCTAGTGGATACAGCGCTCGTCTCTTCCAAGGGTCGGTGGTTCGTCTCCTGGGCAGAGGCTCCCAGTTCACCCAGCTGGACAGAGAATGCTGGTGCTGTTGACGGCTCGTCTGGTGTTGTTTAGATGGATTGAACCTAAAGGCGTCGAGTTATATCATTAAAGTAAGATTTTTCACTACCCTAGACAACCTGATTTCCGCCTCTCCTGACTTGATTGTTTGATCTTTTCCTGCCTCACGGGTTTAGTCTCATCACATACACTGCCGGACCTCCAACCAGACCAGCAGTAATGCCACTACGAGTTCTTCCTCACCATTATTTATTGTTTTCAACATTACGAAATAAAATTTTAAAACCATTCACAAGATTTTTTTAACGATCATTTTTATTATTACAGTATTTTTAATTCATTCTATATTCATTATTCTTTCATGTTTTCATTCATTCTATTTATTTTGATACAAACTTAACGATCATCTGCGCCAAACAGATATAGTCTCTCTATATATACGAAGTAATAAAGTGATCAGCGCCGTCCCCTCCACACCTCGCCACTCGACCTTCACATTTTCCCGACTTTATATTTTACATTTTTCCCCCCATGTGAGGCTGTGCTGTGATGCTGTTCCTGGCTCACAGCAGCTCCCTACAGCCTGGGTTATATCCGTTCTTCACAGCATCATGCACAGCAGTTGTTGTTTGGTAATTTCAGTAACAAGAGTACACGCACAGGTACAAACACTGATGCAAGTACAGGTCCAAACACTGATGCAAGTACAGGTCCAAACACTGATGCAAGTACAGGTCCAAACACTGATGCAAGTACAGGTCCAAACACTGATGCAAGTACAGGTCCAAACACTGATGCAAGTACAGGTCCAAACACTGATGCAAGTACAGGTCCAAACACTGATGCAAGTACAGGTCCAAACACTGATGCAAGTACCGGTCCAAACACTGATGCAAGTACAGGTCCAAACACTGATGCAAGTACAGGTCCAAACACTGATGCAAGTACAGGTCCAAACACTGATGCAAGTACAGGTCCAAACACTGATGCAAGTACAGGTCCAAACACTGATGCAAGTACAGGTCCAAACACTGATGCAAGTACAGGTCCAAACACTGATGCAAGTACCGGTCCAAACACTGATGCAAGTACAGGTCCAAACACTGATGCAAGTACAGGTCCAAACACTGATGCAAGTACAGGTCCAAACACTGATGCAAGTACAGGTCCAAACACTGATGCAAGTACAGGTCCAAACACTGATGCAAGCACAGGTCCAAACACTGGTGCAAGCACAGGTCCAAACACTGATGCAAGTACAGGTCCAAACACTGATGCAAGTACAGGTCCAAACACTGATGCAAGTACAGGTCCAAACACTGATGCAAGCACAGGTCCAAACATTGATGCAAGTACAGGTCCAACACTGATGCAAGCACAGGTCCAAACACTGATCCAAGCACAGGTCCAAACACTGATGCAAGTACAGGTCCAAACACTGATGCAAGTACAGGTACAAACACCGATGCAAGCAGGTCCAAACACTGATGCAAGTACAGGTCCAAACACTGATGGGCACAGGTACAAACACTGGAAGTGCGGTTGGTGGTCCAAACACTGATGCAAGTACAGGTACAAACACTGATGCAAGTACAGTCCAAACACTGATGCAAGTACAGGTCCAAACACTGATGCAAGTACAGGTCCAAACACTGATGCAAGCACAGGTACAAACACTGATGCAAGTACAGGTCCAAACACTGATGCAAGTACAGGTCCAAACACTGATGCAAGTACAGGTACAAACACTGATGCAAGTACAGGTCCAAACACTGATGCAAGTACAGGTACAAACACTGATGCAAGTACAGGTCCAAACACTGATGCAAGTACAGGTCCAAACACTGATGCAAGTACAGGTACAAACACTGATGCAAGTACAGTCCAAACACTGATGCAAGCAGGTACAAACACTGATGCAAGCACAGGTACAAACACTGATGCAAGTACAGGTCCAAACACTGATGCAAGTACAGGTACAAACACTGGATGCAAGTACAGGTACAAACACTGATGCAAGTACAGGTCCAAACAGTGATGCAAGTACAGGTACAAACACTGATGCAAGTACAGGTACAAACACTGATGCAAGCACAGGTACAAAACACTGATGCAAGTACAGGTCCAAATGATGCAAGCACAGGTCCAAACACTGAAGCAAGTACAGGTACAAACACCGATGCAAGTACAGGTCCAAACACTGATGCACAGGTCCAAACACTGATGCAAGTACAGGTCCAAACACTGATGCAAAGTACAGGTCCAAACACTGATGCAAGTACAGGTCCAACACTGATGCAAGTACAGGTACAAACACTGATGCAAGTACAGGTCCAAACACTGATGCTACAGGCAATAAACACTGGGATGCAAGCACAGGTCCAAACACCGATGCAAGCACAGGTACAAACACTGATGCAAGTACAGGTACAAACACTGATGCAAGTACAGGTCCAAACACTGATGCAAGTACAGGTACAAACACTGATGCAAAGTACAGGTACAAACACTGATGCAAGTACAGGTCCAAACACTGATGCAAGTACAGGTACAACACTGATGCAAGTACAGGTACAAACACTGATGCAAGTATGTGTCCAAACACTGGTGCAAGTACAGGTCCAAACACTGATGCAAGTACAGGTCCAAACACTGATGCAAGTACAGGTCCAAACACTGATGCAAGTACAGGTCCAAACACTGATGTAAGTACAGGTACAAACACTGATGCAAGTACAGGTCCAAACACTGATGGGCACAGGTCCAAACACTGATGGGGCACAGGTCCAAACACTGATGCAAGTAGGTACAAACACTCCATGCAAGTACAGGTCCAAACACTGGCGTGCTATTGCGTCCAAACACTGGCGCAAGCATAGTCCAAACACTGATGCAAGTACAGGTCCAAACACTGATGCAAGTACAGGTCCAAACACTGATGCAAGTACAGGTCCAAACACTGATGGGCACAGGTCCAAACACTGATGCAAGTACAGGTCCAACACTGATGCAAGCACAGGTCCAAACACTGATGCAAGCACAGGTCCAAACACTGATGCAAGTACAGGTCCAAACACTGATGCAAGTACAGGTCCAACACTGATGCAAGTACAGGTCCAAAACACTGATGCAAGTACAGGTCCAACACTGATGCAAGCATTAACCAAACACTGGATGCAAGTACAGGTCCAACATTGATGCAAGCACAGGTTCAAACACTGGATGCAAGTACAGGTCCAAACACTGATGCAAGTACAGGTCCAAACACTGATGTAAGTACAGGTACAAACACTGATGCAAGTACAGGTCCAAACACTGATGCAAGTATAGGTACAAACATTGATGCAAGCACAGGTCCAAACACTGATGCAAGTACAGGTACAAACACCGGGATGCAAGTACCGGTCCAAACACTGATGCAAGTACAGTCTCAAAACACTGATGCAAGTACAGGTCCAAACACTAGATGCAAGTACAGGTACAAAACACTGATGCAAGTACAGGTCCAAACACTGATGCAAGTATAGGTACAAACACTGATGCAAGTACAGGTCCAACACTGATGCAAGTACAGGTACAAACACTGATGCAAGTACCGGTCCAAACACTGATGCAAGTACAGGTCCAAACACTGATGCAAGTACAGGTCCAAACACTGATGCAAGTACAGGTCCAAACACTGATGCAAGTACAGGTCCAAACACTGATGGGTACAGGTCCAAACACTGATGCAAGTATATATATTTTTTTATACTTTCACTGTACAGGAATATTTTTTTTTTACATCTAAATTCTTTAAAACTTTCAAAGTATTTTACTGTGTTAATTTTGTTTTCGGTGCGGGATTTAATTTATACAAGTCCAAGTTTGAGATGTGATTTTTTTTTCAGGGACAAAATCCCACCGGACTAATTATACTGGGCACCATCTCGAGGGACTATATTGTGTAGCCAAGATTTTCACTGGACAGAATCCCACAACACTACCGGACAAAATGATGCCAGAGAATTTGATATTAAAAGTCCAGCCCCCACCCCTTCCTCCACTCCATTTCACTATCATAACTTCAACACCTCACCATCTCCCACCTCACCATCCTCCACCACCTCACCATCCTCCACCACCTCACCATCCTCCACCACCTCCACCATTATCCCACCACCTCATCATCCTCTACCTCACCATCCTCCACCACTTCACCATCCTCCACCACTTCACCATCCTCCACCACCTCCCACCATCCTCCACCACTTCACCATCATCCACCACCTCACCATCCTCCTACTTCACCATCCTCCACCATACCATCCTCCACCACTTCACCATTATCCACCACCTCATCATCCTCCAACACCTCCACCATCCTCCACCACCTCACCATCCTCCACCATCTCATCATCCTCCACCACTTCACCATTATCCACCACCTCACCATCCTCCACCACTTCACCATTATCCACCACCTCACCATCCTCCACCACTTCACCATCCTCCACCACTTCACCATCCTCCACCACTTCACCATTATCCACCACCTCATCATCCTCCAACACTTCACCATCCTCCACCACCTCACCATCCTCCACCATCTCACCATCCTCCACCACTTCACCATCATCCACCACCTCACCATCCTCCACCACTTCACCATTATCCACCACCTCACCATCCGTCACTTGTATCCGACTCACCAGACCGCTGGACTAACGAGGAGAGTCTGGTGACCAGGTTGGAACATCTAGCCCCGTCGGCACCAGAGCTAACTGATACTTGGTTCATGATAACAACAATGCTAAGGTTCAAATATTACAAAGGCGATTACGACAGGATGAGCGATGAGATGAGGGGTATTCACTGACCTGACTCTCTGGTCAACAAGAACGCGGACACTACCCTGAACATCATAGTCTGTTAAGTGAATTATTCTGACTGATAACCCTAATAATAATGGTTGCCCCTCGTGTAACGAGGATGGCCGGCCCAAGGGCCACCTGGGCGTGAATTTGTTGCAGATGTATAAGCTGTGGCAAACAGAACAACCACGTCCCGAGTTAACGAGCTGCATGACCTTGTGTCAAGGAACAGTCCGAGAAGACTGGACAACTCGCTAACTGCACTGGCTAACCATTAACCAGGAACACGATCCGCAAATCGATTAACATCCAGGTCCCCAATTACTGCTGGGTAGACCGAGGCAAATGGCGTAAAGAAACTTGCCCAGAGTTTCACCCTGCCGGGGATCGAACCCGGTTTTGCTCGCTTGCGAGGCGAGCAAGCTGACCATTACACCATAGGTCGCCAAGACCAAACACACTACCCCCAGGGATACAAGGATACAGATTAAGAAGAAATCTCAGAAGTTCAGAAGTTGGGTCGTGACAAATTATGAGCAGGACAGAAGGATGGATGGCAGATCCAGGAACCAAGCAAAGTCAGAGTGTAGAAGGGCTGTAAAAGAGTTTCAGAGGCGGATTACAAGCGAGGTCAAGTCAAACCTAAAGGCTTTCTACTGTTCCGCAAAGACGAAATTAAAGACTCGTAGGCGTATGAGACCTGAGGCTTGAAGATGGTAGTTATGCAGACTCAGATCACGACAAAATGGAGGCGTTAAACAAATTATTTTCCTCGATGTTCATAAGAGAGGATGTGAACAATCTCCCTGTGTTTGAGGAAAGATGGTGTGACAGCACTGACGCACATTACAGGGACATGACTACACTCGAGGCTGACAAATGGATCCTAACACTCGAGGCTGACAAGATGGGCCCAAATACTCGAGGCTGACAAGATGGGTCCTAACACTCGAGGCTGACAAGATGGGTCCTAACACTCGAAGCTGACTTTACCCTTACGATAGGTGGTAACTTAACGATCGTGATGTAATACGGGGAGATCTGAAATACGGATTCTCAGATGCTCCTGTGTCTAATAGGTGAATGGAAAATGGAGAGAGGGAAGCATGGAAGATGTAGGAAGAAGGGAGAATGGAGAAGGGGAGAAAAGGGTAAGAATGGGGAAGGTGGGAGGGATGGAAGAATGGAGTAAGGAAGAGAGGGGGAAGAATGGGTTAAGGTAGAGAGGGGGAGACTGAGGTAAGGGGGGAAGAATGGGTTAAGGTAGAGAAGGGAAGACTGAGGTAAGGGGGGAAGAATGGGTTCGGAGAGAGGAAGGGGAAGAATGTGTTAGGGGAAAGAATGGGGAAATCGAGATGGAAAGGAAATAATAGATTAGGTTAGACAGGAAAGAATGGGGAAAGGTGAGAGGAAGGGGAAAGGTGAGAGGAAGGGGAAAGGTGAGAGGAAGGGGAAAGGTGAGAGGAAGGGGAAAGGTAGAGGGGAGGAATAAGGCTCTAACAAGATGTCAACAAATGGAGTCGAGTATTCAGAGCGGCAGCTTGTTTGCGTCCCTACATCGACCAGGGTGATAACTAGTTGTTAAGCTTCATTAATAGCCCAGCCGTGTTGTTGACGCCGCACGTCCATGTCTATGAACATGGATGGAGGTAGGGGAAGGTGCGTTTATTTTGCCATGCCTTCATATGCGTACACGAGTTTCACACACACACACACACACACACACACACACACACACACACACACACACACACACACACACACACACACACACACATTCACTAATTAATATTTAACCAACTAAATTTCTTTGTAAAAATCTGTCGGTGGTCAAATATGACTTTATTAGTGTAGAATGAAAAATGTTACCTCAGTCCATTATTAAACTAAATAATAATTTCCCCAATTTACATGGACTGTAAAAATCCAGTGTAGTTATATTAGGTTAGTCAAGAGTGTGGCACGTTCACCCTGACTGTACTGTACATTGTGCTCTGAGCTCAGTGTACACCAGAAGACGACCGTGTCTACAGTCACACATACGTACACAGACTCCACATAAAGACAGACATCAACACATTGAATTCTGTTAAAACACACACACACACACACACACACACACACACACACACACACACACACACACACACACACACACACACACACACACACACACACACACACACACACACACACACACCACATACACACACACAAACACACACACACACACACACACACACACACACACACACACACACACACACACACACACACACACACACACACATACACACGCACAAACACACACACACATACACACACACACCTCACATCTGAGAGTTCAACTTTGTCTGAGAGAAGAGAAGAGTAAGAGGTATGGTTTCATTTTCTACAGATTATTACTAATTTTCGAAAACCATCCCCTAACAAGTCCACTTTAAAACAATCTATAAACTAGCAGAGGTGCGACGGCTGGTGAACAGTATCAGATCAGCCAGATGAAAGATCAAAGCTTTCAATCGTACAATACCAGCAGTATATTGTAGCTGACAGTTACAGCAGCCGTGACAACCAACACCACTACGGCGGCTGACACGTAATGGGAATGATTCATGGTGTAACATTTTTGTCCATTATGTGGCTCTCCGTGGCTCTCCACCCACCACATTAACACAATATTCTCATCACTGTGAACTATACGGCCCAAAATTCTTGATTGTAAATACCTATAAACAAAAGGCTAAATTTATTACAAGAATGTTTACGTCAACAATGAATATATTAACGGTATGTAATATGGTGTAAGAATAATGTCGTAGGCTTTACCATGAACTGAGTAGATCGCAGACATAAAGTGTGAATCGACTTCTATTATGGCAACGAGTTTCTGAAGGCGTGACTGGATGTGGTCAAAACAATTTTCCTCCGTTCCGTTGGTATATAGTGTACCGTATCACAGGTGAACCCGACGTGTGTTACTGATAAACACAACTCACCAGTAACACACGCATCAAAATTCTGAAAAACAAACACTAAAAAATAAACAATCCTATTGGTACTTACGGATGAAGACCTCTCGTTGAGTATCCAGGACCTTCAAATTCTTAAGCCTGTTTTCTAGCCTCATGTACAACAGCTCTTCGTCTCTGCAAGGAAAGAAATACCAAAATTTACCCCAAAACGCCCAACACCACCACAGGTTTACCTTCTAAAACAGGTACCTTTAAGATGCTAATTTCAGATACACTATAGTCCTAGGTCAGTCGTCAGGATCAATCAACTCGTGCCAATATCTTACACTATTTAGCTGTCAACGTTTGTCATTCGTATTAAACTACTGGAGGAGGAGGAGGAGAGGACCTTCCCCCATCACTCATTGGAGGAGGACCTTTCCCCCATCACTCACTGGAGGAGGACCATCCCTCACCCCATCACAGATAACTGAAGATATAACAATATTCTTCTCAGTATTCACAACCACACTACCTATACCGAACCTTTGAAGTCGGATTTGGAATTCGATTTTTTTTTTCCTGAGGCTCTACTTAAGGTTTCCGTTAGGGGATTTTCCTACCCTGATGTGAGAACTTTTATTTCCTCACGTAGCTATTAAAAAAAACGTTATCTGGATCCTACTGCAAACTTTCTAACTACTTTCTCTACTTTATTTTTAGTTTTGCATACACGTACAAACACGAACAAAAGTCTTTCCCTCTGCTCCACGAACCCCGAGATTCAGACTTGTGAATCCGAAACATCAGAGGGACCAAAATCACTCCACAATTCATGATGATTTTCGAGTAACAGTCACAAACCATAATATCGGCCATCTTGTTCATCTAGTTTAACCATTTCCTTTCCATCCTATAAAATAAAAAAAAGAAACCCTACTGGACAAAGAACAGGAAAGTGATTTAATATATTCAAGGGGTAGGATGAACAAAGTGAATGCTGTTTGATCATTGGTGAGCTGGATAGGGGGAGCGACCAATCCCCTTGCAGTAATTTATCAACTGACATTGATATTGATATGAGTGACGACGTCATGTAAACAAAGGGTTTGAATTATGACGGTAATTCAGGTGTGAGGGAGGGAGGCTGTGTGTGTGTGTGTGTGTGTGTCTGTGTGTGTGTGTGTGTGTCTGTGTCTGTGTGTGTGTGTGTGTGTGTGTGTGTGTGTGTGTGTGTGTGTGTGTGTGTGTGTGTGTGTGTGTGTGTGTGTCTGTGTGTGTGTGTAGACATGAACTCCCAAAACACACAAATAGATAAAAATAAGAGAAAAACAGAATGAGAAACTGACAGAAAGAAAGAATGGAGACAAACAAACTAAGATAAGAGAGAATATATTAAAAAAGACTAACACAAACAAGGAATGAACTAGAAAGAGACAAAGAGAATTATAAACTGCCCCAACATACACGAGCGTGAGGACACCATCAAATGTTTTCCCGACTCTCTCAGTACCTGTGATGTAAACACAAGTCTTGTCGACATTAATAAACCAGCAAAGGTTGAACGAAAGGGCGTGAGAGCATGTGAAGGTGTTTAACCATTTACAATCTTGAGACAGTATATTCACAGTTGCATTAGAGTGATAAAATGAAAACACGTGAGGACATTTTATACGACAGGAATGGAATGAAGGTATGTGAAAGTTATTTACATGTCAAGTAAAAATACTTATCGTTGTATGTCAAAATGAAAACTCGCTTAAGATATTCACAAGTAAATGAAAGCAATTTTAATTTTTATTCAAAGGCGAGCAAAAGTACCGTTTGACTGTAAGTAAAGTTTAACCAATCAGTTAGTGTGAACAAGATTTGAAAATGATGACATAGTTCACCAGTGCATAATCTGAGTGAGACCTATTTAGAAGACTGACTGCAATTTACAGCTGCATGACCACTGACTGAAAACACTTTATAAATGCTTCACCTCAGTAAATATGAGTAAATCAGTTTACAAGTGTGTAACCACAGTGAGTGAAAACTAAAGGATAAAAGTTCACAATTTTATTACCGCATGATAATAAAAGAGAGAGATACTGCCTAATCATATAACCAAAGTTGAATAAAGCCAATATATACAAGCGAGTGAAAGTCATATGTAAAGCCATTACCAAAGATCAGTTTATTAATATCTAAAATAATTCACAAATACACAACTATCCAAAGACAATTTACAACCAAACGTAAAGATAATAGTTGACATTTGTCTCTATAACTGAGGTGAAAGCCAGGACGAGAACTGGAATGACCCGTGTTATTGTTCCAGATCAGAGGAATTGCCAAGTCAACACTGAAATCACCTTAAGACAGTGAGAATAGACAACAGCTGTGGATCATTGAGCATTACAGTGTTTGGTCCACGTGATTAGCTCCTATCTTATTTTACCTTAAGATTAAACACCCTGACTTAATCTAACCTTAAACACCCTGACTTAATCTAACCTTCAACACCCTGACTTAATCTAACCATAAACACCCTGACTTAATCTAACCTTCAACACCCTGACTTAATCTAACCTTAAACACCCTGACTTAATCTAACCATAAACACCCTGACTTAATCTAACCTTCAACACCCTGACTTAATCTAACCTTAAACACCCTGACTTAATCTAACCATAAACACCCTGACTTAATCTAACCTTAAACACCCTGACTTAACCTAACCTTAAACACCCTGACTTAATCTAACCTTAAACACCCTGACTTAATCTAACCTTAAACACCCTGACTTAATCTAACCTTAAACACCCTGATTTACTCTAACCATAAACACCCTGATTTAATCTAACCTTAAACACCCTGACTTAATCTAACCTTAAACACCCTGACTTAACCTAACCTTAAACACCCTGACTTAATCTAACCTTAAACACCCTGACTTACTCTAACCTTAAACACCCTGACTTAATCTAACCTTAAACACCCTGACTTAATCTAACCTAATCTAATCCCCCAGGTAGCATTAGGGTGTTTAATAATCAGGTGAAATAAACTGAGGAGGTTAATCTTCACGTGATATTATTGTTATGTTATAATTACTAAATGTTGATACAAAAAAAGTTATAGATAAATTTGACAGATGAGGTGAGTTTGTTATAATATTGCACACACACACACACACACACACACACACACACACACACACACACACACACACACACACACACACACACACACACACACACACACACACACACACACACACACACACACACACACACACACACACACACACACACACACACACACACACACACACACACACACACGATTATCTAAAAATACAGTTGTCAGTAAAGGCAGCCAAGTCCTCTACCGAGCCTTGGCAACACAACCCTGAACAATAATAACAAACTAATAACACTCTAAATCGTCTGAAAACTTGTGCTTATCTATTCCACCAACTTTAGCTAAATCCCTACTCTTACTTGTTCCAGTTATCGCCTTATTATTGTTATCGTTTTACATTAACGTTTATTAACTACCGAACACAAGTCTTGATATCCACCAAAAAATGCAAAAAAAAAAATTTCCCGTCGTTATCGTGTCAATAACTCTGGATCATAGTGACAGACGGACAGACAGACAAGCTGTAGGTATTCCTAAGTCTCTCTCTCTCTCTCTCTCTCTCTCTCTCTCTCTCTCTCAGGACGGCGAGGGAAAACTAGTCGAGATAATCCTATTATTGGTTGGTGGGGAACTGTAAACACAACATTGAAACGACCCACAGTGATTGCATGGCTGACATAATTCTTCTATTTTTATTCTTTTTTGTGTGTCTGTGTAGTGGTTGGGGGCGGGGTGGGTGGTTGGGGGAGGGTAGGGTGGGGAGGGGGAAAGCAAAAAAAGCGAAAAAATCCAGTGAAATTGTCAGCCGGGTGCTAGAATTTAACGCCATAATAGACAGATGAAAGTTGCTCGGAGGATTTTTTTTTTTTATAAACGTTGTCATGGGTGGAATATGCAGCGTGAGGGTAACTGTATTCACGTCCAGTTACTTGTTTCACACCACTGAAATATAACGATTTAGAGACATTTTAGTGAGTGTGCGTGTGTGTGTGTGTGTGTGTGTGTTCCAGGTTCAGTGACCTGGAACACCACCCTGTACTCCAAGGTGGTGGATGGGCTGTGGGCGGCAGTGGGTGGGGTGTGGGCGGTAGTGGGTGGGGTGTGGGTGGTAGTGGGTGGGCTGTGGTAGGCGTCTTTGAGGAAATGTCTTAAGAGATATTTACTAGCTGGTGTTGGGTGATGGTAGTAGTGGGTTGTGGTAAGGGTGATGGTGGTTGGTAGTAGTGGTTATGTTAGAGGTGATAGTAGTTGGTAGTAGTGGTTGTGGTAGGGGGGGGTGATGGTGGCTGGTTATGGTTGTGGTAGGGATGTTGCTAATCACGCACCATCAACTTCCACCATAGGACACAATCACCATACTAATCATGACACCATAACCATCATTTAAGACACGACCATTACCCACACCATACACCATTAACCTCACACCATACACCATTAACCTCACACCATACACCATTAACCTCACACCATACACCATTAACCTCACACCATACACCATTAACCTCACACCATACACCATTAACCTCACACCATACACCATTAACCTCACACCATACACCATTAACCTCTCACCATACACCATTAACCTCACACCATACACCATTAACCTCACACCATACACCATTAACCTCACACCATACACCATTAACCTCACACCATACACCATTAACCTCACACCATACACCATTAACCTCTCGCCATACACCATTAACCTCTCTATACACCATTAACCTCACACCATACACCATTAACCTCACACCATACACCATTAACCTCACACCATACACCATTAACCTCACACCATACACCATTAACCTCACACCATACACCATTAACCTCACATCATACACCATTAACCTTACACCATAAACCATTAACCTCACACCATACACCATTAACCTCTCACCATACACCATTAACCTCTCACCAAAGGACAGACACCACAGTACATCACTCCTCTCTATCCCACGTCCTCTACCCATCTATCCACATTTCCCCTGGATGGAGGCACGAACTATCTCCCCAAGTAGGTGGTATGAAGGGGTAAGGGGGATGGTAGGGGTAAGGGGGGTTAGGGGGTGGTAGGGTGGTAGGGAGTTAGGGGTGGTTAGGGAATTAGGGGTGGTAGAGTTAGGGGTGGTAGGAGTTAGGGTAGAGGGAGTTAGGGGTGTAAGGGAGTTAGGGGTGGTAGAGTTAGTGGTAGAGTTAGGGTAGGGGAGGAGTTAGGGGGTGGTAGTTAGGGGTTAGGGAGTTAGGGGGTGGTAGGGGAGTTAGGGGGTGATACTGACACTCATTTCGTTAATTTATAAGAGGTGGGTGAGGGTGGTGATGGCTGTGGTAGTGGTTATTGGTAGGGATAGTGATTGATTGTGGTTGGTAGTGGTTGTGGTTATATTTGCTGATGGTAGTTGTGGTAGTGGTGGTGGTGCTTATGTGATGGTGGTAGGTGTCGGGAGTGATAGTGGTAGTAGTAGTATGGTAGTCGTATGGTAATGATGGATAGTGGTGGGTGATGATAGTGGTAGGTGTGGGGAGTGATAGTGGTAGTAGTCGTATGGTAGTCGTATGGTAATGATGGATAGTGGTGGTTGATGATAGTGGTAGGTGTGGGGAGTGATAGTGGTAGTAGTCGTATGGTAGTCGAATGGTAATGATGGATAATGGTGGTTGATGATAGTGGTAGGTGTGGGCAGTGATAGTGGTAGTAGTAGTATGGTAGTCGAACGGTAATGATGGATAGTGGTGGATAGTGGTGGTGGTGGTGGTAGTGATAATGTTGATGCGGTTGTGGTTGGCTGAATCAATAAAAAAAAGTAATTAAGGTTTAGAAATACTTACAATAAATGGAACCAACAACAACAACAATAACAACAACAACAACAACAACAACCACAACAACAACAACAACAACAACAACAACAACAACAACAACAACAACAACAACAAGCTATACAAAAGAAAAAGATAAGAAAGATAAATATAAAAAAAGAGGATAAATTAGAAAGAAGTTAATAAGAAAGAAGATAAATAAAAAAAAAGTCGATAAATAAGAAAAGAAAAAAAAGAAAAAGAAAACAAGTGATAAAGATGACACACAGAAGGAGACAGAAAGTGAACGAGGGAAGGGGGTAGAGATGAAAGGAAGTAGGGAGAAATGAAAGAAGGGAGGAGAGAAAGAGAGGAAAGGAGGAGAATAAAGAGAGAAACAAAGACCATAAAGCAATACATTATTAGAAAGGGAATCAGTAAACGGTGAAGGATTTCTTATGTATAGTGAAACCTCCATATAACGGACGTCTCTCGCCATATAATCCGTTAGATGGGGGTTTCAGATCTAACGAACCCTCGATATAACGGACTTTCATCTCTCCAGAGTTCGTTAGATGGAGGTTTCACATCTAACGAACCCTCGATATAACGGACTTTCATCTCTATATAGTTCGTTAGATGGAGGTTTCACATCTAACGAACCCTCGATATAACGGACTTTCATCTCTCCAGAGTTCGTTAGATGGAGGTTTCACATCTAACGAACACTCGATATAACGGACTTTCATCTCAATATAATTCGTTAGATGGAGGTTTCACATCTAACGGACCCTCGATATAACGGACTTTCATCGCTCCAGAGTTCATTAAATAGAGTTTTCACTGTATCAACTCAAGGGAATAAAGTGAACCATTGTGAATCAATTTACTAAACTACATGAATCAGCTGCCAGGTGTTGAAGCAGTGAGCTAATCTATCTTACTAAACATGAGCTGAGGATAAAGGAATCATTTGGAGTTGTTTATTTTTTGTTAACAACCATAATCCTTTTTATCTATGAGAATGGCGCATATTGATTAACTTATACCATGGGGAGGGGGTCGGTTATTGCGGAGGTCGGTTATTGCAGGGGTCGGTTATTGCAGGGGTCGGTTATTGTGGGGGTCGGTTATTGCAGGGGTCGGTTACTGCGAGGGTCGGTTATTGCAGGGTCGTTATTGTGGGGTCGGTTATTGTGGGGGTCGGTTACTGCGAGGGTCGGTTATTGCAAGGGTCGGTTATTGCAGGGGTCGGTTATTCGAGGGTCGGTTAAAGGCAGAAATATATGTATGGTGTTGTTAAGGGCAGGGGAGTATCGTAGGAAAACAGATTTATTACCGTACAAAACAATTAAAATTAATGAATGTCAACAAAGGACAGGAACAATGTGTTAGTGTATTGGGTCCTGTTTCCTCCTTCGGTTCAACATGATATTGAAACAGTTTATTTATCCAGGAGAGCACAGATACAGAGTCGATTAAAAAAAAATCATAATATTAACATGGCTGAGCCAGTTGAGAGCCTGAGCTATCTTTTAGGCACCTGATATATACATGTACTGTACATTTATCTGAAGGAAGTATTATGTAACATTTAGTATCATCTGGAATAGTACACATAGTATGGTGGTAATAAGAACATATCAGAATGTTACCACAGTTATCACTTCGATATTTATTTATATATATTTTTGTTTACATTTATATTATAAGTATATGCATAATTTACAGTGGAAATTTGAAAACAAATGTGGTAAGGAAGGGAAGCAGTACAACACGGGTTGGATTATGGTAAAACAAGAGGACAGAGCTGTCAGGATTATGTCTAGTTGGCAAATTTATTGTTTTCAATGTGCACGGGGGAGGGGGGATTATGGGAAACAATAACATCAACAAAGGGAAAAGTGATGTGGGAGAGTATAGTGCAAGACAAGTGTAGAAAATGAGATGTACCACACACATACACACACACACACACACACACACACACATCCTATCTCAGCACACAAAGTGAATCCTTAATCTGTCCACAATAATTACAATGTACCATGTTAATTAACTGTGCAGTATGTTATGTTGAATCGTCAGATCCGCTCATACATGACCCCACTGAACACAATACACAAGTCATTCCTCCAGGATTCTCTATAGTTTGTCCAATTTGTTCTCTTTAATTCTCTCACTTCCATATCTTCATCTCTGCTGTCATAAATCTTTTAACCAAACTCTCACTTGCTACAGGCTTTATAATTATGCCCATACCACCATGATAAACTCTCATTCATTCAGCTTTCTAGAAAAAAAAATTATACGCACATGAATAACAAAATAAAACATAGACTGAGATATTGAGAATAACAGGTCGAAAACACCACTAACAGCAGTCACAAAAGAGGGACCAGCAGGGGCAGCAGTACCTTGGGGAACACCGCGACATCACGATATAAATGGTCGCGTCAGTGTACTCGACCCCTCATGTGTCTTACTGCCTCCCAAACCCCTCACCTCCACACATTTCCGTCCTTGCCTCCCTCCGTCCAGCCTCCATAATGCCTCTGCCCAACTTCCATCCAGCTCCATGCTATGAGTCATATATACCAACGCCTCCATCATAATTAGTCTCCGTGGTACCGACTTAAAATGTAGTATATGCCACAATGACACCATAACTTTAACTCGTAAAATATTTCTTTGTTTATTTCAATACCCGGTGCATATGACGAGATCTCTCTCTCCAGTGTGATTTATGACCGAGCAGTAGAAAATAATATCTTGCCCGCGTATTGCACACGTGACTCAAGAGAGTAACTGCAAGCATTTGTTTTGACTCGCAATTTACGTGTTGGGTGTATTGTATTGTACCGGTGGCTGGATAGTTCTCTTTTCTTGTTTTCACACATTATGGTGTCAGTAAGAGATCCTCACATCAGAGTACGCTGGAATGTTACATGATACTAAAATATGGTCGATGCACCTTGATTACCGCTGAGCTTTCTGGGTAATGATACCTTTGGTTGCTTTTAGTCAGCTGGATACACGCTACTGATGTGAGTGATGTTACTTGTCTCGCGTGAGAGAGGCATTTTTTCAAGGGAGGCTTAAAGTTGTAATGCTAGCTTATGATTAATGAATTAATCTATATATCATTTCATTCTTCATATATGCGCCTATTTCTTCTATTTATTTATTTATCAATTCATTTTAATGTATATTGGTGTCGTTTCCCCTCGTTCACCGTCACATTAAACTAAAGCACCAGGAGAGGAGGCGAACGTTCACCTGTTTGGGGCAACATACAATAACTCTTCGCTAACATGACGATAACAAATCTTAGTGAACTTCAAAACAAGACAAGTTTAAACCAATGTTAATGTGTATATTAATGTATTTTATAAAATTCTCTCTCTCTCTCTCTCTCTCTCTCTCTCTCTCTCTCTCTCCACGGTAAAGACGGCAAGCTAGTTCTTGACGTACAGTATATTCAAGTCGACTGAATTTTAAATGATGTTTGAAAGTGTGTCGCGCATGTAGTAAGGCACGTCTGAGTGTTTGAACGAAAATATGCATCACACACAGACAAGAGGGTATTCAGACAGGCAGGTAGACAGACAGACAGACACGCATCGCACACACACACACACACACACACATGCACACACACACATACACACACACACACACACACACTTGGAGCAATTACTATAACAGAGTTCTGTTAATACTCTGACCAGGTGGTGAAGACCATGTGCAATACTGACACCCAGTGACAGTGGACATAGTGGCTGATAACTTGGGTGTGCAGCGGTGGTAGGGGCGTGGTGTGTAGGAGGAGGGCGGTGTGTGTAGGAGGAGGGGCGTGGTGTGTGTGGGAGGAGGGGCGTGGGTGCCTGTGGGAGGGGGGCGTGGTGTGTGTGGGAGGGGGCGTGGTGTGTGTGAGGGGGCGTGGTGTGTGTAGGAGGGGGCGTGGTGTGTGTGCAGGAGAGGGCGTGGTGTGTGTAGGAGGAGGGGCGTGTGTGTAGGAGGAGGGCGTGGTGTGTGTAGGAGGAGGGGCGTGGTGTGTGTGGGAGGGGGCGGGTGTGTGTAGGAGGAGGGCGTTGTGTGTGTGTGTGTCTGTGTGGAGGGGGCGGATGTGCGTGGCAGGGAAGGCGTGTGTGTGGGGGTGGGGGGGCATGACAGGGCGATATATACACGCCAGGAAATGTTGTGGATGGGATGGAAACGAAGGAGATTTGATGATGTGTGTGTGTGTGTGTGTGTGTGTGTGTGTGTGCGGAAGGCATGAAAGAGAGGGAGATATGAGCAGGTGGGTGGGAGGCGTGTAGGCGTGGGTGGAGGGAAGGCGTGTGGGCGTGGCAGGTTCTCCTTGAGGAAGGTCACACAGCCGCGGGCCAGACTAAAGGCGACAGTTCCACTACAACGCCACAGCTCCAGACCTTGAATGGTCCTATCCAGCCTTAAGCTCCTGCACCACACACGGTACAGTAACGGTACACACTTACTAATATGGTACAGTGGCGGTACACAATTACTAGCACGGTACAGTGGCGGTACACAATTACTAGCACGGCACACAACTACTAGCACGGTACAGTGGCGGTACACAATTACTGACACGGTACATTGGCGGTACACACTTAACATAGTACAGTGGCGGTACACAATTACTAGCACGGTACAGTGGCGGTACACACTTAACATAGTACAGTGGCGGTACACAATTACTAGCACGGTACAGTGGCGGTACACAATTACTGACACGGTACATTGGCGGTACACACTTAACATAGTACAGTGGCGGTACACAATTACTAGCACGGTACAGTGGCGGTACACAATTACTGACACGGTACATTGGCGGTACACACTTAACATAGTACAGTGGCGGTACGCAATTTCTAGCACGGTACAGTTTATAGCAGGCGGGATACAGAGACGGTATAAGAACAATACAGACATACAGAAAGGTGCAACAACGGTACTGGAAGGTAGATGGGTTAACAGACACGGTACAGACAGATGGTCCAGATAACATTGACAGGTACGGTACAGGTAGCACGACTAAAACATTACAGAGTGATTGGAAGAGTACAGACAATTATTGGAATGGTACAGACAGTGATTGGAAAGGTACAGACAGTGATTGGAAAGGTACAGACAGTGATTGGAAGGGTACAGATAGCGTGATTGGAAGAGTACATACAGTGATTGGAAGGGTACAGACAATGATTGGAAGAGTACAGGCAGCGTGATTGGAAAGGTACAGACAGCGTGATTGGAAAGGTACAAACAGTGATTGGAAAGGTACAGACAGTGATTGGAAGGGTACAGATAGCGTGATTGGAAGGGTACAGGCAGCGTGATTGGAATGGTACAGACAGTGATTGGAAGGGTACAGACAGTGATTGGAAGGGTACAGACAGTGATTGGAATGGTACAGACAGTGATTGGAAGGGTACAGACAGCGTGATTGGAATGGTACAGACAGTGATTGGAATGGTACAGATAGTGATTGGAAGGGTACAGACAGCGTGATTGGAATGGTACAGACAGCGTGATTGGAATGGTACAGACAGCGTGATTGGAATGGTACAGACAGGATTGGAAGGGTACAGACAGCGTGATTGAATGGTACAGTACAGTGGATTGAATGGTACAGACAGTGATTGAGGGCATGTGACAGCGTGATTGAATGGTACAGACAGTAATTGAAGGGTACAGACAGCGGATTGGAAGGGTACAGACAGCGTGATTGGAAGAGTACATTACAGTGATTGGGAGGGTACAGACAGCGTGATTGAAGGGTACAGACAGTGTGATTGTTCAGGCTGGTGAAAGGATTGGAAGGGTACAGACAGTGTGATTGGAAGGGTACAGACAGCGTGATTGGAAGGGTACAGACAGCGTGGATTGAATGATACAGACAGGATTGGAATGGTACAGACAGTGATTGAAATGGTACAGAGTGATTAGAATGGTACAGACAGTGATTGGAAGGGTACAGACAGTGATTGAATGGTACAGACATGGAATGGTACAGACAGTGATTGAAAGGTACAGACAGTGATTGGAATGGTACAGACAGTGATTGGAATGGTACAGACAATGATTGGAATGGTACACAGTGATTGGAAAGGTACAGACAGTGATTGGAAAGGTACAGACAGTGATTGGAAGGGTACAGACAGTGATTGGAAGGGTACAGACAGTGATTGGAAGGGTACAGACAGTGATTGGAGGGGTACAGACAGTGATTGGAAAGGTACAGACAGTGATTGGAAGGGTACAGACAGCGTGATTGGAAGGGTACAGACAGCGTGATTGGAAGGGTAGACTACAGACAGCACGCCTATTAATGGGTGTAATATATAACTTGAATTTATCTTTTTTATTTCTCTTTCCCCCCATCCTCCCCCTTTTCATTCTCTCTTTTTACCTCCCTCATTCTCTTCCATTTCTCTCATTCCCACTATTTTCTTCCACTCCTCCTCCTTCTCTCCCAGTCCTTCCTATACATATTAGATTCTACCCTTTTCTTTCTCATCTGCCCATTTATCAAACTGTGGAAATATGTTCTGAATCTTCACCCGGATCCTCTCTCTCTCTCTCATTCACCAGACCATGAAAACGTGTTCTCACTCTCATCCACCGGGAAAAAACAAACTGCCTCAACCATCGAGTTTTGTACGAGTAATAATTACCATCACCAGAGCACGACTGTTCCCCCGGCAGCTGTGTCAGGCGCATTTACTTAATGAAATTATGTGGAAAAATTATATGAAATTCCGAACAAGTCTAACAAACTAATAATAACATGGGACAGATACGACGAGAGAGAATCTTTTATCTATGTTGATGAAAATGATGTTATGTTTGTTTATGTAAATGAATTAACGTGTAGAATTTGTTTTATGCATTGTATAATCACAACACGACATAACTGTCCTTGTACATACCATAACTCAAAATCTCTCGAATTCAACATCCAAATTAAAAAAAAAGTGGATCACATGAAGAATATCCCTCCAGTTTATCACATCCGATGACTAAACATCCTGACCTAACCTAACCCCCAGGTAGCGTTAGGGTGCTTAATAATCAGATGAAATACTGTAAGCTGGAGGGATAATCTTTAAGTGAGACAAAATTAGTTCACGCTTGGTCATTCGTTTCTTGGGTTTTTTTCTCGTAAGTTAAAATCTTCACACGAGCCTCACATTATATCACTCCTTAACGTCTGGGTACAGGAACGAGCATCCAAACTCTCCTCATACTGTCATGGCAAAAAACCCATCTAAATAAATCACATGTCTTTATCATTGATTCTTCCCTCACTGCCAACATTCCTCCCCTTCATTCCCATCATTCAGTTTGCTCTCTCTCTCTCTCTCTCTTTCTCTCTCCTTGTTCTACTTTAATAACCAATATTCTGATGAAATTTATGCCTGTGATCCACGTTATTGTACACTGAATCCAGACCATCTGTTTTGTGCTTCAGTGGCTGTCGTCAATACACTGATGAAACGCCGTGTGTGTGTGTGTGTGTGTGAGCGTTCCTGTAATTCTCAAGTGTTGTTTCTCTAACTATGGAACTCCCTGCATACGCCTTTCATTCCTCATATGATGGGTAGCTCTCAGAGTAGGACATACCAGGCACGTTCTAACACCCAATAGTCAATAAACATTTTACGCCATATATACCCACCTGTGTATCCCCAACCACAAGACACACACACACACACACACACACACACACACACACACACACACACACACACACACACACACACACACACACACACACACACACACTTCCTGATATTATTTTATTTTTCTCTTCCCTACGAGATTACAAGGAAAGGTCTGCTTTAATGTAGGGCACGATGTTGGCAGCGTCATTTGATTGTAGTTGTAGTGGTGGTATTATTAGCATTATTTTTTAGTAGTAGTAGTAGTTGTTGTTTGTTTTTGTTGTCGTCGTCGTCGCAGTAGTAATAGTAGCAGTAGTAGTCGTAGTAGTAGTAGTAATAGTACAGATGCATATCTCTTAATATCCCTACCAGAAACACATAATAATAATAATAATAATAATAATAATAATAATAATAATAATAATAATAATAATAATAATAATAATAATAATAATAATAATAATAATAATAATAATAATAATAATAATAATAATAATAATAATAAAATAATAGTAAAATAATAATAATAATAAAATAATAATAAAATAATAATAATAATAATAATAATAATAATAATAATAATAATAATAATAATAATAATAATAATAATAATAATAATAATAATAATAATAATAAAATAATAATAATAATAATAATAATAATAATAATAAAATAATAATAATAATAATAATAATAATAATAATAATAATAATAATAATAATAATAATAATAAAATAATAATAATAATAATAATAATAATAATAATAATAATAATAATAATAATAATAATAATAATATTGAGACGATAAACAGGTCAGGCGAGGAGTGTCAACGTGATCGAGGTTTAGCCAAATGTTTCTCTTGACCACCAGAATCCCTTGACGTCATAAAATTCCACCAATAGCACGCTTCACCTTCCGACGTCATGGTCTGTTTAGAATCCAATTGGGGGGGACATAAGTATGTGACGTCACAGTAGGCACAGCTCCGCCAATCGTAATAAATGACGTTGATGCCTCGTAAATTTTGCCAATTAGCTGCTCCTGAACTCATGATCTCATGGAATGTTAGGTACATTACTTGCAGTTCTTTTAGCCAATCACCATCTTTGGTACCATAACCCTGCACGACGGAAGTTCACCCAATCAGTGGCCCGGGATCTACAAAATCATATGCTGTCAACCTCAGCCAATTAGTGACAAGAAGCCCAGTGACGCCTTCCGGTCATCCAATCAGCGACTGTCACCTACATCCAGCTTTTCGATAATTACATCTTTTTACGTAACATTTTTATCGAACCAGAAATATACCAATTAATACTCTTTATATACAGTAATATCTACGTTGATAAAAGACTGTCAACACGATAAAAAAAATATTTAAAAAACCATATAGTAATTTAATATTTTTAAGTTATTGGGAGAACCTGTGTGGTGTGGAGAAGGCTGCCTCAGGTACAACCTCCAATTAGTGAATATCTTGAAGCGGGGAGAAATATTATAGTGTAGCAACTTTCATATTTTAAACTCTGACACATGACTGGTACTTCTAAAGATAGTGCAAAGTAATTATTCACGAGTTCCTTCACGTGGTGTGTTCGTGTATACAAACAAACACACACATACACTTACAGACAAATCATAAAAGATCACAAAGAAATAACAGACAAGAACAGACTTCAGTACACAATACACAAGCCAGCTTCTATTTCACCAATAATGTATAACACAGTACCCATAAGTACACCACCTACCGCTAATTACTGTACAACATCACATTCTTACTGCCTGCTCTTCGCCATGTTAATTCCGGTAAGTGTAGAGATGATGCTGCTTTTCTTTCAGTGTTCAGTCGACCCAACTTTCGCCTTTCATAACTTGACTGAATTATAATTTCGTGCGTGAGGATGCTTTTAGAAGACCAACTTAACCCAATCTATAAATAATTCTTGATTACCTTTGTTTGTTGGTGTTAGTCAGCTCTGTCAACTGTAATCCTGAATAACTGACGAACTTTACAAACTTTTGGGTATAAGTTGCTGTAGTTTGCGTTGGACGTATAAGCCACCCTCGCTAACGCAGCTTAATACCAATTGTGTTTTCTGACAGAGTTTTGACTACCCAATCCCTGACCTAACCGAATATGTTTTGTGTATGAGGGAGATTTACCTTCTAAAACAGTTTAACGTGTCCAATATGCTGGCTATTTTTAGTTTACTCAGTTTCCTCCCATTCTCATCCAACTGACAATATTTTTCGCCACTTGAATTAAAGCCTTCTAGTGGTCTTGAGGTAGCCACTTGAATAAAGCCTTCTAGTGGTCTTGAGGCAGCCACTTCAATAAAGCCTTCTGGTGGTCTTGAGGCAGCCACTTCAATAAAGCCTTCTAGTGGTCTTGAGGCAGCCACTTGAATTAAAGCCTTCTAGTGGTCTTGAGGCAGCCACTTGAATAAAGCCTTCTAGTGGTCTTGAGGCAGCCACTTCAATAAAGCCTTCTAGTGGTCTTGAGGCAGCCACTTGAATAAAAGCCTCTAGTGGTCTTGAGGCAGTCACTTGAATTAAAGCCTTCTGGTCTTGAGGCAGCCACTTGAATTAAAGCCTTCTAGTGGTCTTGAGGCAGCCACTTGAATTAAAGCCTTCTAGTGGTCCTGAGGCAGTCACTTGAATTAAAGCCTTCTAGTGGTCTTGAGGCAGGCACTTGAATTAAAGCCTTCTAGTGGTCTTGAGGCAGCCACTTGAATTAAAGCCTTCTAGTGGTCCTGAGGCAGTCACTTGAATTAAAGCCTTCTAGTGGTCTTGAGGCAGGCACTTGAATTAAAGCCTTCTAGTGGTCTTGAGGCAGGCACTTGAATTAAAGCCTTCTAGTGGTCTTGAGGCAGTCACTTGAATTAAAGCCTTCTAGTGGTCTTGAGGCAGGCACTTGAATTAAAGCCTTCTAGTGGTCTTGAGGCAGCCACTTCAAAAAAGCCTTCTAGTGGTCTTGAGGCAGCCACTTCAGTAAAGCCTTCTAGTGGTCTTGAGGCAGCCACTTGAATTAAAGCCTTCTAGTGGTCTTGAGGCAGCCACTTCAGTAAAGTCTTCTAGTGGTCTTGAGGCAGCCACTTCAATAAAGCCTTCTGGCGAATGGATAATTAAGACTCATTTACATATCAACGGAAATTACAATACCTGATTATAATCTTGCAATCGCTGCGTCTAGTCCTCGACCGAGATTCGCAGGGATTTGTACGATATGTTTCCTCCTAATAGTAACGTAATGACGTCCCTAACTTATTCATTTCAAGCTGTAGCACAAACATGGTGGAGAAAATGGCGCCCACATTACGCTGAGACTCTACCGAAGGGGAAAAAATACCTTACGACCATTTAAAGTTCTTGGTCATGATAAACATAGTACGAACATGAATTATACAGGAACATATTCTACGATAGCTTTTTTTAATCCTGAATAACATTACCATAGTTGCATATTGTCTTGTATGAACACATCTTGATTTGCATGTGAGCGCTCTACAATAACTGTTTCCAATCGTCTGTCATATGAATCATTGAAACGAGATCCTACGATAGATGCTTCTCGTCCAATCATATGAACTCACTCAACCATAGCTCCTCCCAATCCTGAATTAGATGTTACCATAATCTACAATACCAGTCTCCGATCCTTTACATAAGAATATTATGATTAACAGATAAACAGATAGTACGATAGAAATGGTGTTTAAATTCATACATACAACGGTAACTCTTCCTCAATCTGATGTGGCTCTCATCAGACTACGATGTTCATTTCCTGTGCTAATTTGCATACTACTAGATCCGACAATTACTGTCCCCAACGTTCATTTACATATCAATAGATTCAAACTGCTGCTTCTAATCCTGACTTACATACGATTGTTGTTTACAATCCCTGTTAGTTTTCTGATGTTACGATACGGCAAGCAAATGTTGACTCCATTGTAGTTTATTTCTTTACATGACTCGTATTACGACAAATCCTGCGACCATCCTTCCCAGTCCTGATTGACACATGACCAAATCTTACGAAAATCCTCCCAAATCCTCCGACTAATCCTTCTCAAACCTGATTTACATAATACCAACTCCTAGAGCATTCCTTTTCAATCCTAATTTGCATCTGAACAGCTCTTCCTCTTTCTAGCAATACAAATTAAGGAAGCCTTGAGATCCTTCATAGATTATTCTTCCCTTAAGGCTCCGGCAGGAATAATTCAGTGGCTGAGCGACTCTTTCAGGATGAATAGAATCCTGGCGAGAAATTTGTGTTGTTTTGATCAGGCGCTGAGTTGAACAGGAGTATTTTTTCTTCCTACATATATTTTTAGTATTTAGTCTATATTTTTTTCCCACACACAACACCGTCTCTCCCACACAGTGCACCTTCACCTCACCACACCAACATCCACCTCACCCCCCCCCCACACACACATAATACCCTATTCCAACTTGGGTCTGGTACTGCTTGTAAGGCTTGAGGTATTGTAGGAGCGGGAGGGAGCCAGAACTCACCTACAAGATCCCTAAGAACTTAATCTCATGAGCGAGAGGAAGATGATGCTTTTCCATACAATAGGATAAGGACAGATGTCCAATGGTAAAACTAGGCGAGAAAATGACCCTTATGGTCACGCCGCCCTTTAAACAAGGGCAGAAAATCCTGCTAAACCACGCTATCGAACAGAGACGGAAATCCAGCGACATTACTGAGGGAATTGAGTTTAAGTTGAGACTACCTGTTGACTGAGCAAGATCCTGCTATCCCACATCATCAAATAAGGGCAAATATCCCGGTAAATAGGTGAGAAGATGATCTCTATAGGTACACCACCTTCCAGACGTATGAAATCCTGCCATTTCATACAATATCATACTGGCAGATCTCCCAAAATAAAGTCGAGTAAAGTAAACCTCACATTCACCTCTTGAACGGTGGCAAGAAGCTGCAATTCTTCGCCATTCAACAAGATCGAATCTCTTACTATAAGACCCAAGAAAATTAGACTTGGATAATAGGATGGATCTAAAGAATGATTTTTAAAAGAATAATCGAATTGTTGAGTCAAATGTAGATGATTGCCTTGTGATGATGTCGTAGCAGTAGTGATGGTAGTGTGGAGGTAGTTATGGTATTGAAGACGTAATTATGAAGTTGTAGAGGTAGTTATAGCTACATAGAAGTAGTTATGGTGTTTGTAGTCGTAGTCGTGGTGTCGTACAGGTCGTTATGGACTCCTAAACTGTTGTTAACTGATGTGGAAGCCAGGGTTGGGATTTACACATGGTCGTACGATGATTAGGTAAAAAAAAATTACCATCAACGCCAGTGGTGGAAAATTACTAACTATCTGTAATCGAGTAAAAGTAGAATTGCTCGTCGAAAATACTAATCGAGAAGAAATAAAATTACTAGCCTAAAAAAGTTAATGGAATGAAAGTATAAATTCCTAATATATGAAAAGTAATGTATTGGACAAGATAAAACTAATTACCTTCTTAAGCTTATCTGATGAAAAACAATAACCTGCGTAAACCTTATTAGAAAAAAATTATTATTCTCCTTAAGACATATAAACTTATATTTAATACTATATACTGTACTTTATCTATTATACTATTAATCCCATTGCCAGCTAGATCAAGTTCTAGATTCGTATAATGTGGAAATATAAAACACTTGTAACAGTTACCCCTAGAAGCAATTTAATTTACTCAAAAAACGTCCCACTAGAATTAATACTCCAGAAAATAGAATTAACTCCTGTATTTCTATGTATGACAACACTGGTTTTTTTAATATACAGGTATATATTTAAATAAAATCTATTCCTCTATTTGTAAGCACATTTGTAAATTACATATGAAATTAATTTTCTTCCAGTCATCTGATAATGAATATAAAACTTCGATAGGTTATTCAATCGATCTTGTCCCATTGTTGATCTTGTTTAACTCTTTACGTGGTTCACTGTAGACACACTCCTCTCCTCTCACCAGTTGCAGAAGACACAGACAAGATGTATAAATTTACAAAAAACATCTTCTTTACTGGATAATTGTTACGAAAATGTAATAAAACCCAATAATAAGAAGCAGAATATTCAGACGGAAGAAAGGCATTAACTCTTCCATAATTTGAGTTAATTTGGGATCGTTTGTGTTTAATGGGCAATTGGAGTTAATAATGTAGTTAACGGACCACTGAATTACGTACAACAAACGTGAGAATAAGACGCCTCTTGAAGGTAATGAGAGGAGAGGGAGTGGTGTGAAGTAGTGGTGAGGGGAAATGGTGATGAAGTTAGTGGTGAAGGGCTTTAGTAATTAGGGTAGTGGTGAAGGGAAGAACAGTAGTATGTATGTATGTATGTACTGTTATGTATATGGCGACCTGTGGTGTAATGGTCAGCATTCTCGCCTCGCAAGCGAGTGGACCCGTGTTCGATCACCGGGCAGGGTGAAACTATGGGCAAGTTTCTTTACGCCATTCGCCTCTGTCTACCCAGCAGTAATTGGGAACCTGGATGTTAATCGATTTTCGGATCGTATTCCGGGGTATTGGTTAGCCAGTGCAGTTGGCAAGTTGTCCGGTCTTCTCGGACTATTCCTTGACACCGGGTCATGCAACTCGTTAACTCAGGGTGCGGGTTGTGTTGGCGACAGCTTCTACACCTTTAACAAATTCCCGCCTTGGTGGCTCTATGGCCGGCCATCCTCATTACACGAAGGGAAACCAATATTATTATTACTGTTATGTACGTATGTGTATAACTATCTACCCATTCTTCTATATCTATCTATCTATCTATCTATCTTTCTACCCTCAGTATGTGTGTCAAAAAAATTCTCTTCACAATGTATCCAAATTTACACTTCGTCCTATACAACGTCAATGTAACAAAAGGAATGCTAAACGAAACGAACAACTGAGGCGTAAAAATGCCGATTCGTTGTGTATGTAAATGTGCAGATGGAATTCGACTAACCAAGTGAAAAAAAAACTGTTAGGTCGTTGATACAAAGAACAAAATCTATTGTTTTTTTTTGTAAATGTGTTTATGTGCTTGGTTGGGTGGTTGTGTGTTGGTATGGAGGGATGGATGGTATGGCGTGTGTGTGTGTAGAGAGATAGAAGGTGACTGATTATTTCTATGTCTGGCGCCTATCATCTTTAAGCATGTAATATAATGGCACCGACGGAACAAAGTACAACACCACTGTTCACTTGTTTTATGTACAGTCTCTCTCTCTCTCTCTCTCTCTCTTACACAGATACAGTACACACGGCCTGAAGTACACTCACTCATAACACTATCTTTACTGGAAGGGCCGGGCGGGCGGGGGTCGATGAATTTCAGAACGAACACTGTGACTCCTGTTGTCTGGATAGGGTTGTCAAAATCCTTCGTCCATTGTCATATTGCATAACCCAATTCTATAATAGAAGATACACACACACACACACAAATATACACACACACACAAATATATACACACACACAATAGAAGATACACACACACAAATATACATACACACACACACACACACACACACACACACACAATCAGTCTACTACAACCTCCTGTAACTTGCACCAATCTCGAAGACCTGGCACAAGTTGCGTTAGGGGGAGACTGGTGGAAAAGATCTCTCAGTCAGCCAGTCACTCCACTACTGTACCCTGAGAACTAACCAACGCAACTAAGTATTCTTTTGATCTGTAGTTGTAATTTATTTAATGAGACGATACTCAGCAAAATTGTATCACTCTGTGGCAGCAAAAAATGTATTACTGTAGCAAAATAAGTTACGTAGATTAACTGGACGACGATAAACAAAAGTAATTATACCAATCAAAAACAACTACTCGTGCTGCACCAAATAAGAAGAGCTCCGCTAGTGTACTTAACGCGTGAGTTATAGTGACAGTTATGGTGGACTGTGGCGCTGTGATGGTGAAAAACAACCTGTTTATGATTACTATAGTGTTTAACCCAGCGTATTAATGTACACTTACTTTTTTTCCTCTTCATTTTTTTATATTTTATTCTTCTTCGTCTTTATTATTGCTATTATTACTATTATTGTTCTCAGTATCATTATTATTAATATTATTATGATTATCGTTTAAACTACAATAAACTGGGTACTTCACCATCTCTCATCGTCATTCCTCACTCATTCATAGTGCCGTACGACAGTTTGGGAGATAGCTGAATTAGCCGTCACATACTTTCTATAACAGGTAAACAGTACTGGCGGGCGTATGACGTACACAACTTTCTTACCATCCTCCTTAAAAATAAGAACACCTGTTTTTACCTGTTTTCATCCCCCCCCCCTTCAGATAAGATTACCCCACGTCATAAGATTCTTGACGACAGATGGACAAACAGACGCTGATCCATGATTCCATAATATACAAAAGATATAACACTGTTCTTAGGTCTTGTCATGTACACCAACTTTGAGTATAACAGATCAGGATCAGTATGAACGATGACGACAGATTCAGAAATTATTCGGAGAAACTTGATCATCTCCATCAATCACCGGACAGCTTGAGGCAATTAATCAGTTAATGAGCAATTACTAAGATGGGTGATTCTAATTTCGATTTCCCCCGGGTTATTATTGGAGGAGACGGTGTACTATTAGTCACACTAGCTTTGTCTGTCTGTCTCTCTCACACTAACCTAACTAGCCTCCCTCCAATACACAAGTGTTACCTAACTTACCACCCAAGCTCCCCCACTAGTTTAACTAATCAATGGCCCTTTCTTCCCCCATCTATAGTATTATCCAACTCGTCCAACCACGTTATCAACCATCTATTTTTCTCTCCCCTCACACAGGTTAGCGTCTACCCAGGAAACCCTTCAAATAGCTAAACTAACCATCTATCCCTTTCTCCTACCCACAGAGGCTAGAAGTTTAACCTAATTATGTCTAACTCAACTAACCATCTATCCCTTTCTCCCATCCACAGAGGCTAGTGTCCCCACGAGAGCAGCTGATGGAGGCACTGCTGGCCGGTGAGGACGTCCTGGAGGAGGTGTGTGAAGGACGCAGCTGTACCGCCAACGAGCAGTGCTGTTCCGGCCACCTCTGCGTCGAGTTTGATGGAGGTGAGTCATTAGTCATCCTCATGTACAGCAGTTGTTATCTTTTGTGGGGGGTTATATTCTTGTTGCACGGGGAATGGTTAAGATCATCCTCGTGTAAGTTAAGATCATCCTCGTGTAAGTTAAGATTTTCCTCGTGTAAGTCAAGATTTTCCTCGTGTAAGTCAAGATTTTCCTCGTGTAAGTCAAGATTTTCCTCGTGTAAGTCAAGATTTTCCTCGTGTAAGTCAAGATTTTCCTCGTGTAAGTCAAGATTTTCCTCGTGTAAGTCAAGATTTTCCTCGTGTAAGTCAAAATTTTCCTCGAGCAGTTATATCTATTCTTACCACGAGGAATTCAGTCAATGTCATCTTGTCTCTGGGATCATCTCCTTATGAGACAAAGTCAAAATATAAATCCTCATATGAGTTTCCAAGAAAGCTGTCAAGTCTTACAAAATTAAAAAGATATCGTCAGTCTTATGTAATATAAAATCAAACAAAAGAAAGAAAATCACGAAAGAAATTATGAAAGTGAAAATATAAATAAGTGTGAGAGGTTCGGTGTACAGACTTTCCTTCCTTCCCACGTTCGAATGACTTAACATTTACTGTACTGTATATCGCTGTTTCATCTTTTAAATAGATTAGTAGTAGTAGTTGTAGTAGTAGTAGTAGTAGTAGTAGTAGTAGTTGTTGTAGTAGTAGTAGTAGTAATAGTAGTAGTTGTTGTAGTAGTAGTAGTAGTTGTAGTAGTAGTATAATCATTATTATTATTTTATTTATTTATTCTTTTTTTATTATTATTATTATTATTTACAAAAAGTTATTACGTGATCGCTATCAGAATCAGAAACATTATTTGACAAACCAATGTTATTAAAGGGAATCCGTCATCTATTGCCAGGAAAGAGCAGGTCAACAGGTGATCACGTCATAATAACGTAATTAGAGTTGACCAACAGGTGTTACGATTTACGACTAGTAAATATATATACTACAACGTAAGCCATAGGGGTGGGGGAAAGCATCGCTGGGGTATTATTACTATACGATAAAAGAACACGTTTAAAAGGGTTTATAAATCTCTCTCTCTCTCTCTCTCTCTCTCTCTCTCTCTCTCTCTCAACTCTGAGGTGTTGTCAAGCCATCCAGATAATCCAATTACCGTCTTATTATCAAGTGAGTCTTATGTGTGACAGTAATGCACAAGGAAGACACGACTGTCAGCAAAGTGTTTTGGTGTCCGGGGAAAAAATGTCACACACACACACACACACACACACACACATCTGGAAAAGAGACACACACACACACACAGACAGACAGAACGACAAAGAAAGAAACTCAGAATGAATGTCCATGAGCACAAGTGTGTATATTTGGAAACGTTCCCACCGGCATGTTTATGTCATATTGTGTCTATATGTCGTGTCACGTGAAAACATAATGGTGAGTGAAGCATTTGTGTCGTGTGTCGGTTTAAGGATGGCAAGTACATACTGTATACTGTACAATATTCATGTTGGTGTATCTTTATTTAACACGCAATACAAAACACACACATATATATATATATACATTCAAGTGTGTGTGTGTGTGTGTATGTGTGTGTGTGTGTGTGTGTGTGTGTGTGTGTGTGTGTGTGTGTGTGTGTGTGTGTGTGTGTGTGTGTGTGTGTGTGTGTGTGTGTGTGTGTGTGTGTGTGTGTGTGTGTGTGTGTGTGTGTGTGTGTGTGTGTGTGTGTGTGTGTGTGTGTGTGTGTGTGTGTGTGTGTGTGTGTGTGTGTGTGTGTGTGTGTGTGTGTGTGTGTGTGTGTGAGTGTGTGTGTGTGTAGACGTTAGACCTGCATATAGAAGCTCAGTAACACACTCCCTCCCCAAGCACTAACTAATGATACACTACACTTAAACTTAATTAACACCCTTCATGTAAAGAGCCTCAAGCCCTTGTAATTATGCTCCTCAACAAACTCCCTTCCTTCCTCTTCCCAGCTCACCCTCCCTACACACACACACACACACACATACACACACACACACACACACACTTGAATACATAATCAAAGCCCCCCACACACACATCCTCCCCCCTACACACTCAACCCTTCACATACCCAAGTAACATCTCGACAAACTATGGTCAATTGGTCATCCTCATGGTACCGGGAAGGTCTGGCAGCGTGACTAATCCACACTGTAATAGGATAATGACGCTATTTCGTCATGGGATAATAGCAGCCTTTGAGAACACGACGCCATTTAAGTGTTTGTTAAATGACACTTAGCAGGATGTGAAGACTGTATTACGTCACACTCAAGTAGGATCAGAGAGAATGTTGATCTGACAGTGGGAGAATGATTATGTTACGCCAGGGGAGAGGGGGAGAATGATCATCGGGCGTTAGGAGGGAGGAATGATCATTTTACAGAAGGGAGAGAATGATCACAGGATGTAAGAGTGGAAGAATGATCTTACGCCTGCAGGGAGAGAGAGATCACATGACGTCAGGGAGAGAATGATCATATTAAGCCAAGGTAAGAACGATCATATGACGTTAGAGTGGAAGAATGATCTTTTTTACACCATGAAGAGGTTGATCATATTACGTCTAAGGGGGAAGAATGATCATACAACAACGCAGAGTTATCACGTCAAAGAATAGCTCCAACAAGAAGGTAGAATGTTCCCTCGGGTACGAAGATTAAGGGGGGAGAATTATCATGTCTCGTCACTAAGGGAGGCAGGGAGAGGGCGGGGAAATTACTGTATTACAAGGCAGTATTTACGGTATTAATAGTGTGTAAGTAAATAAATACTAAAGAGTTTGAGAGATTATGTGGATGACACAGTGGGTGACATAATCGCTGCTTGACATGACATGCTATTTCATTGGTCATTTTAGTGTGTGTGTGTGTGTGTGTGTGTGTGTGTGTGTGTGTGTGTGTGTGTGTGTGTGTGTGTGTGTGTGTGTGTGTGTGTATGATTACTCTTAAGTGATATTATCAATATTATATTTCGTTTGGTATTTGGCCATAATTGTCTTCTTCTTTTAGTTTCTATTATTAATATCAGTTTGTCTTTGTTGATAATTCCACCATTGTCAATATTAATTACATCATGTTCACTACCGGCGACGTTATCATTATTATTTTCACTCTTCGTTATCATTATCATCACTATTACTGTGTCACCTTCACTCCCAGTCGTCTCATCATTATCAACATCTTCACTATCACTGTCTTCACTACCTTCAGTCGGTTTTCATCAATTATTTCCACTCTCAGTTGTGTCATATCGTAACTGCCATCCTCAGTGTCACAGAGTTCATTTATGTGTACGAGTCTCTCTCTCTCTCTCTCTCTCTCTCTCTCTCTCTCTCTCTCTCTCTCTCTCTCTCTTTGTTATATGCACACATAAATATCCTCACTTGCTCTTTGTTTCATACACACACACAAACACACACACATTCTCCCTCTTTCTTTCATACACACGCACACTCTCTCCCCATCATTCTCCCTTCCTTTCCATAAGCAACATTCTATATCCAGGTTATTAGTACAGACTGACCACTCAAGCGTTAAGATAGCAGAACCCACTGAAGATAGCAGAACCCACTAAAGATAGCAGAACCCACTAAAGATAGCAGAACCTACTAAAGATAGCAGAACCCACTAAAGATAGCAGAACCCACTAAAGATAGCAGAACCAAAGATAGCAGAACCCACTCAAAGATAGCAGAACCCACTAAAGATAGCAGAACCTTAGCAGAACCCACTAAAGATAGCAGAACCCACTAAAGATAGCAGAACCCACTAAAGATAGCAGAACCTACTAAAGATAGCAGAACCCATTTCCAAAGATGGCAGAACCCACTAAAGATAGCAGAACTTACTAAAGATAGCAGAACCTACTAAAGATAGCAGAACCCACTGGAAGATAGCAGAACCCACTAAAGATAGCAGAACCTACTAAAGATAGAACCTACCAAAGATAGCAGAACCTACTAAAGATAGCAGAATCCCACAAAGATAGCAGAACCTACTAAAGATAGCAGAACCACTGAAGATAGCAGAACCCACTAAAGATAGCAGAACCCACTAAAGAACCCACTGAAGATAGCAGAACCTACCAAAGATAGCACCTACTAAAGATAGCAGAACCTAATAAAGATAGCAGAACCTACTAAAGATAGCAGAACCTACCTACCGCAAAGCAGCAGAACCCACTCAAAGATAGCAGAACCCACTAAAGATACCAAAGTATAGCAGAACCCACTAAAGATAGCAGAACCCACTACTAAAGATAGCAGAACCCACTAAAGATAGCAGAACCCACCAAAGATAGCAGAACCCACTAAAGATAGCAGAACCCACTAAGTTAGCAGAACCCACTGAAGATAGCAGAACCCACTGAAGTTAAAGCAGAACCCACTGAAGATAGCAAACCCTACTTCGCAAAGATAGCAGAACCCACTTCAAAGATAGCAGAACCCACTAAAGATAGCAGAACCCACTGAAGATAGCAGAACCCACTAAAGATAGCAGAACCTACTAAAGATAGCAGAACCCACTAAAGATAGCAGAACTCACTAAAGATAGCAGAACCCACTAAAGATAGCAGAACCCACTTAAAGATAGCAGAACCCACTAAAGATAGCAGAACCCATTTCAAAGATAGCAGAACCCACTAAAGATAGCAGCAGAAACCCACTGAACCCACTGAAGTTAGCAGAACCCACTGAAGATAGCCCACTGAAGATAGAACCCACTGGAAGATAGCCCACTCAAAGATAGCAGAACCCACAAAGATAGCAGAACCCACTTAAAGAAAAAAAAAAAGATGACAAGATAAGATCCACATGAACCCGTAAGTGGCACTCGAGGCAGTAAAAAAAAAACTTCCCTTGAGGAGTGCCAGATATAGTAAACCTAATTATTCCACTAGAGTGCCCTTAAGCGGAGACTCCAAGTTAATGGGAAATGATAATTACTTATCCTAATGATATGAAGGGGAAAAGGGACTTGAAGTTAAGGGGGGGGGGGTATTTAGTTAAGGGGAGTAATGCGTAGTTAAGGGAGAAATGGGTAAAGGAGGATATGGGTAATTAAGGGAAGGAATGGGTAGTTAAGGTGATTTGGTAGTAAAGGGAGTTATGGGTAGTTATGGGGTATATGTAGTTAGGGTTGTTAAGGAAGGAATGGGTAGTTCAGCGGGAATAAGTAGTTTAGGGGGAGTGGGTAATTAAGAGAGGATAATTAGCATGTAAGAACGGGTAGGAATAAGGGTTGCAATTGGGAGGTGATAGGGGAAAAGGTAGGGGAACGAGGATAAAGGATAATGACACACACACACACACACACACACACACACACACACACACACAGACTGAGGAGAGGGAAGTGAGGATAAGTGCAGATAACAAAGAGAGAGAGAGGGAGAGAGACATGGAAGGGATAAGACAAAAGAGTGAAAAGCACAAGGTAAGGAGAGAGAGAGAAAGCGAAAAAGAGCGAGGGCCGGCAGGGGATGGAGAAGGAGGAGGAGGAGGAGGTGCAGGAGGAGGAGGAGGAGGAGGTGCAGTTAACTGACCGTCAACATGATGAAGGTTCATGGGGTCACGACAGTAGTGAATATAGTTAATGTATATAAACGTCACACTTTGTTTGGGTTCTTGAGACATACGAACCTGAATCCGGATTTACACTCACGTTCATTTTTTTCCCTAACATTAAGAGAACGTAATTAATTAAGGTAGTTTATTGCCTCCATTACGACCATAGAGAAAACACTTTTACAACAATTGACACATCGATCACATCAAAAGAGCACCATTTAAGCCTTTATGAGTTAATGCGATAAATAAAATGATTCTTTAATGAACGCCACTTAAAAATAATAGCCAATTTTATTAACAGTAAAAGCTAAAGTCATTAACACTAAATGACTTATAATATTAATGATACTTAATTACATATAGCTACAATAAAGCGAAAACCTATCTAACAGTATAACAATATATTACCCCAATAAACAGTATATATCATTTATATTAAACTACGAGTAAACATTAACGCAATTTACTATTCTCATAAAACACAAACAAAAAACTATATCAAAAAGCAATTTAAACACTATTAAAAATCCATCAACGGCGAGAAATTGTGAACCGAGGGAAAATTTGGCTTTATGAACCCCTTGTGTGGCGTGACAGTGTATAGCCAATCTCATGACCTGTTATGGTAGGGCGAACTCTCCTGAGGACACCCTAAAAAAATGTTCCTCTTGTCTGAAAGAAGCTTGACAAATAGCCAGAATTTTGGGTGCGAATTTCTGATTGCATGAAAGAAGGAATGGCTGAATGAATGACTGGAGGAAAGAATAAATGACTGGATGAGTGAGTGAATGAATAAATATTACCAACACAAGAATTACTGAACCTGTACTTTACTATGACACTTAAAATCTGAATTCGTGTTGATATCCCTGACTAAAATTTCTGAATATGGAATCTGAACCAAATTAAGTATGCAAAAATATACCGTATATCAAAGCTACAAATTACACGATAAATAAAGTTTGTTGTGAATATAAACTACAGAATACCGAAAAAACACGTTTACTGAGTACTTTTATAAATGTCTCTCAAACGTTAACGATAAGTAATTATAACCAAACCAATTAAATAACGTTACAAAAAATATAAGAAAATACGGATATATTCACCTCTAGTCAGTGTTACAATAATTTATCATCAGCAGGCATCGTTACCAGACCTCCCTTAAAGCATCATTTCTCTTCCCAGTTGCCTGTATGCGTTAAGTGATGTGTGGTGGGTGCCTTTGTTGTTATGCTGCGAGATTTTTTTTTTATTTATGGTAACAATTATTTTGGGGTTTCCATTTTCCTCATAATTATCCATTATTTTTACCATTTTTTTTTCTATTCTTTTGTTTTATTTTATGTTTAGTCGCATGGCAGATAATAAGAGTGACCACGTTCTCTATTTTCATCTTTTATTTCTCCTGTGCTTTATTTCTCCTTACATTTATCCCTTTTCCTCTATTCTCCACCACCCCCACAACCCGACAAAACATTCCTTCTTCTCTTTCTCCTCTCTTCCTCTTCTGCTGTACCAGTTTCCTCCCACTTAATTGATCCTCCCAGCAACACAACCCTCCACTCAATTGACCTCCCCCAGCAACACAACTCCCTCCACTCCAATTGACCTCCCCCCAGCAACACAACTCCCTCCACTCCTAATTTCCTCTTGACATTCACCAGCTTCTCCCCAAACCTTACCAACTTCCTCCTCCCTCACTATTCCTTTGAAACACACTTCCCCCTCTCTCTCTCTCACTAATCCTTGCGTCTTTTCTTTCATTTCCTCTCCCCCATTTCAGCCAATTTCAGAAGTTGTCCAATAACTAACAATTTTCTTGGCTGCCCGACCCGTCTAAGGGATTTCCCCCAGACAGCGACGATTTGGCCCCTGTTTCGAGGATGTGTCTTTATTTACCGCCGACAGATGGCTCTGTCTCCTACTGCTTTCTATTGTTCATTTTCTATTTTATTGGTAACTGTACCCGGAGGCTCGGTATTAGAGCAGACGCAAGGCCAGTTTCAGATGAACAGCACCTGACAGGCCACACCAGGAAGAGCATTGTTGGCATATATTTGTGTATATTAGGGATAATAATTCCAAATGAATGTTATCAGACAGTGGAAATAAGGTTAGCAGAAAAGACTAGAAAATTCATATTATGTAAGACAAAACACGTAGTATAACTTACAAAAGTATAGTAGTGTATATAGTATATATACATGTACACACAAAACAGATGTACGGATAAACCGACACACAACATATGAAAAGACACACAGGAACACATTTATACTCACAAACGTTAATAAAGAGGAATAGAGAGAAAGAAAGAGAGAGAGGAGAGAGTTTACAATATCCCTGACCTTTTACAGTACTAGTAATATCTGGGGTACGTGCAACGACTGAGCTTACAAAGTTTCGATTGGGTGATTTTACACACACACACACACACACACACACACACACACACACACACACACACACACACACACACACACACACACGCACACACACACACACACACACACCTAGTTATTATGTATCATATTTGTATCACTTATGTTACTTGTATATTATTTGTAAATCAAGAGACCCATTCCTCAATTATATAACTGTATATTTTCAGCCTTCCGGCTGCCATACTCTTTGAATAAACCGTTAATTATTATTATTATTATTACACACACACATACACACGCACACGCGCGAGCGCGCGCGCAGAAGGGGAAGAGTGAGTATTTTAAAGACTTTTTTTAGGAAGCTTAAACACAAACAGAATAAAACTCTGGGTTCCCCAAGCTCATCTAAACCACACATGATTTCATCATTGTCATTCGTAAATTTCTATCATAAAAGCAAACATGTTTTGCGGTATATCAGACAGACCAAAAAGCGGAGGCTGTGACATGTAATTTCTACTTTGATGTTGATATAAGCTGAAAAATAATTTGGTATGAAACTCATGATGAGAAAAATTCCATTAATTAACAAATAATTACATCCACCAGCCCTTCTGTTCTTTATATTCCCCCGTTTATGGAATTTGTATTGAATGTCAAAAGTTCAAAATTCATAAACGAAATTTATACCATATTTTACACCAACAAATGTCCAGCAACGAAACTCATCAAAATATTTGTTTGGTTATACCAGTACAACTAAGATTTGATTTTCTAATTTTAATATTTTTGTTAAGAAATTATAAAACTTGGAATAAAATTTTGCTCTTAAAAATCTACAAGTTTTTATCCTTCACTTGTATAGTTTTATGTTTACAATAATAAAAATGGAAATACAAATAGAATGTTTTTCTATTTCATTCTGTATTCAATAATTTTAAATATAAATTCAGAAAACTGGAACTAAGTAATGTATAATATTTTACTAAACTCATATGATTAATTTTTTTCAATTACAAAGTATAATACAGTACACCACCTGTATATGTATTTACAGTATCTGTTGTGTTAGGGCGAGATAATTCAGCTTGGAGGTGTGTTAAATGTTTGTGTCATGTCTTCTTCAACAGACACCAGACAATGATAATTAAGCATCCATGAATTCTAATATACATAACCAAAGAATAACTCAATACTGTAGTCCCCATTTTTAATATTTCATAACATAGTAACACGTAGAAAATATTAAACAAGGCTCAAGGACTGTACCTATCTCACATAGCACATGGTTAATACTATGGTCTGGTTCTCGCGGCTATTATTTATGTCACAGGATGAATAGTTCTCTCATGTCAATCATCCTGTTGTAAAAAAAATGTGCGGGATATTTCAATGCATTAAATTAAACCAGGATTACGTTATTATAGTCTGTATGTGAGTTAAGGGATCACCTGACGAGCAGACATCCCAGTTTATTTCACCTTAAAAATAGACCACCCAGTTTATTTCACCTGAAGATAAGACACTCCCAGATTACGTGAAGATTAACCACAGTAACTCGAAATTATAAACTTATTTTGCTTAGAATTTATAAAATTATGAGTTCTTAGGTTTATATATTTTCTCCTGTAAATTTCTTTCATTTATCGTATCTCTTTGTTTTCTTAAATTAGTGTTCTCCATTTTCTTTAATTAATGTTCTCCGTTTTCTTTAATTAATGTTCTCCGTTTTCTTTAATTAATGTTCTCCATTTTCTTTAGTGTTCTCCGTTTTCTTTAGCTATTGTCCTTATCCATTTTCTCTCATGCTCCCAGTTTTTATTTGTTTGTTTTTATGCAGATGATCATTTAACTTCACTTCACATTCTTAAAAACATCGCCTTCACTACCCTTTCTTTAATTTCTCCTCATCGGGAGACTTATGTCCTTCCAGCAATGAAAAGATCCCAACGATAAAAGAAGACTTCTAATTCGCCAGCGCCTTGCCTAAAGCGTAAATAACCTGACAAAGGACAATCTCAAGGGTCTAATTATCTAGAGGGTGGTAGGATGGGCTCAGACCAAGGACAACAATGGCCCCAAAAAACAGAACAGTATCATCAGTCTGACAGAAAATGAAGAATTGAAATAAGGTGTTTTCCAGTCGTTTCCTTCCATTTACTCTCACTGTCTTTCTGATCAGTACTAAGCAAGAATAAATATTACTGTTTCCAATCATATCTTTCTCTCTCTTTCTGTAAATTATCAAATGCCAAAAGAACAACAAAAGCGGTTATTTCCTCCACGACCTAATCTACTCTAAGAGCACTGTGATAGAGGCAAGAACTTCAAAGGATTAATCAGAAGTTTGCACAAAAACACATCGACTGTAAAACTCCAATTACCAATTAAGGGAAGACTTCAAAGGAATATAAATAACTTAATTTGTATGGATATATTGAAATGCTTTTGGGCTATGGAAATACAGTTATATTATGAATAAATATACTGTATATCATTCTGTATGTATGTAAGTACAGAAGGAATTAATGATACATTTACTGTATACATATGCATATAAATGTTTTTGACAGAGACAATAGTAAAATAGTTTTCGATTTTAGTTTTCAGACGAATTTCAATTTAAACTAAAAAATAAAGCGAAGTGAGTCGTAGTAAATTTGCTTTTCTAAATAGACCTTTACCGAAGTTGGTCAAACCTAGGATGTGGGGAGTGGGGACATGGCAAGGTGAGGGGTGATAGGGGGCAAGGAGGGAGGGGGTTAGGGCAAGGAGAAAGTTGAAGGGAGAAGAGGGGCAAGAAGGGGCAAGGTGAGGGGAGAGAAGAGGACATGAAGGAGAAAAATGAGGCGAAAGGCAAGGAGGAGCAAGGTATAGGAAGGGGGCAAGGTAAGAGGAATGGGAAGGGAACAACGAGGAGCTAGGTGCAGGGAGTAGAAAGGGGGCAAGGAGCCACTGTAGATGGTGAGGGTGGTAGAGGAGACAGGTTAGGTGTGGTAGGACCAAAGGAAGGGGAGGGAACATTATGTAGCCGGGTTTTTGAAGTAGTGTGGAGGGGTGAGGGGTGAGACGGGCAGTTGATTGGTGGCAGTGGAGGGGGGGTGACAGCTGGCTGATGGTGAGCAGAGTGAAACAGGTGGTTGATAGAGTGGGAAGAGAACAGTGGGCTAGTGAAGTAGTGGGAGGGGGGGGGAGGAGGATGAGAGGTGGGTAGCGAGTGGGGAGGAGGGGGAGGTGAGTGATGGGGGAGTGAGTGAGAAGGGTAGGTGGATGATGGAGTAGAGGAGTAGAGGGAGGAGTAGAGCTGCTGGGTGTTGGGGGAGTGTAGAGGAGGGCAGATGGTTGGTAGGGGAGTAAGGTGAAGAAGGTCAAGGGATGATAAAACAGACCCAGCACCACCGTTGTAATCATCTTAGGTCCCAGCGGGGTGCTACCAAGACCTCAACCAGGAGGAGGTACTCTTGCACACCCGCACCTCCGCTGCCACACAGAACCAGACACACATCATGGGGTACGTTATGTTATGTTATGTTAGAGGTACCGTAGGTCAAATTACGGTGCGTCAAGGATATGTTAGGTTAGGTTACGCCAGAGGTACATACAGTTATCCTACGTTACGTTAAAAGTACATTAGGTAAGGTTTGCTCTGTCTGGCTTATGTAAAATTAAATAGAGTTTTAGTTGATTCCGGATAAAGGTTCGGGATCGGACCAGTGGTTCTCAAGTCCCAGTGAGAGAGAGTTTCTGGTATTCCCAAGCGTCGTAGTCGTTATAAAACTAGTTTATTTTTTTCCCAAATTACCCAAAGCAAGTTTCTCTGTTTTCTGACAATACTGTACTTGTCTTATCTACTATGTTTCGTTTCCTCATCTGTATACGTTTACTCTGCGCTGCGGCCTGGGCAGGCTTATACCTGGCGAATTTCATGTAAAAAAAATCTAAGCAACACCTGCATGTTATACCTGAGTATCAGGGTAGCACAGACCTCCACTATTGAAAAACATCACCAGCAAAACAGTCAACAGCGACCGGCGTTCTATTCCACCTGTCAGTGACACGCTTGTGGTGGTAAAAAAAAACACGGACGTTCGTACGATTTCTTTCACCGGCGTTCTTTTATAATCCGGAAATGAGACTGGGGCGTCAGTTTTCTCCTTGGCCCATCAGCAGCGAAATATGAGAGACGAAAAATGAACACAAGTTTGTGATGAAAGTTAAGATGAGACGCTCTAAGCCTCCTGAAATTGGTATATGCTCTGCCTGAGTCTCCTCCAAAAAAAAAAAGTATAAATATATATATATATATATATATATATATATATATATATATATATATATATATATATATATATATATATATATATATATATATATATATATATATATATATATATATATATATACCCTAATCAGGAGTTATCATAAATGTCTTCAAAATTCCAATTACATAATTATTACTTCTTATCGCAGAAGTTCTCTTCAGTGTCTGGACTGGACCTGACCTCACGGCTCTTTGTTGTCTCCCCGCCTGTTGGTCTCTATCTTAGTTTTTGTATGTTGTATCGTTCCCAGGCGTTTAAAACATCTTTACCCCCTCAGGAAGTTTAGTTAAGCCTTATTCCTTCTTCCTTCCTCCCTCTCCCATCCCTCACACCCACCTGACTTAAAATCCTCCTTCACTTTCTACCCTTCGTCCCATCTCTCCTTCCTCCCCCATCTCTCCCTCTCACCTTATCATTCCTTACCTCTCACTTCCTATCCTCCATTCCCCCCTTTCACCATCCCTCCTGCTCACCATCCGTCACTTTTTTTCACCTTCCCTCCAGTCTCCCTCCCTTGCACTATCACCCACCCCAACTCCCTCGCAACACCACCGTCCCTCCCACCAACACCCACACGCACAAAGATTCAACACAAACAAGCATTTGTGACCCGTTCCCTTGACCCAAAAGGCTGAGTGTTGGAACTCTCGATATATTTATAGTTTTCCCTCGGACGTTCTTGCTCTGGGAGTCTTCCTGCCCTGTGGAACAAATGGCATGCCTGCCTCGCCACCACCCAGGGAATTTTCCCAACCCACCCAGGAATGTACCCTGCCCACCCATGAAGCTAAAATATGGGTTTTATATGACCAAGTTTTCCCTGCATTTACCGTGATAAAAATCTCTGTCATTTTTCGATTTTTATGAGCAGTCATGATTTCCTCTTAAAGACATTTTGTATAAATATTACACTTTTTTATATATGATTTACTCTTTCATCTTCCCAGGAAGGTTAGATATAGCCTTTGGAGTGTTGCTTTCCCTTGTAGTTATTGGGGTATAAATCCTTGTTCCTCCGATTTTTATGGACAGAAAGGATTTCCTCTAAAAGCATTACTGTATACAGACTGGTTTTCTTGTTACATGTTTTGGATTAACCCTTACGGTGCTCTTGGCTAGTATTAAGTCGGCTCTTGATCGGTGCACAACCCTCAATACACTGTAGGCTCGAATTTTCGTGCACATATCCTAAGTTCCCACGCGGTCTACGACTGCCTCTCGGGATTACTGTCGCCTTCCCAGCTGCTTTGGCTCAGGATTCAAAATATTCCCCATTTTATTAATTTATAAAGCGTAGACATAACACGTATCTTAAATCTCATTATCTCCAAGTTTATCTCAAAGCGACCTTAAAATCTGTCTTAGTGGATTTTAAGGTAATTTTCAACCCCTGAAACAAATCATAAATCTGAATGTGCGTACAGAAACTTCACCCTTGAATAACCTAACCTAGCATATTAAACTGATGAATAAATGACTCGGAGCTTTGTACTTACCAGAGATGCATCTGTCTTCATATACAGTATCTTCATCATTTATCGTCCACTGAAGTTTTAACCTGTAAAAACATAAACCAGTTATAAAAGACGGTTTACTGCAGCATGCTCGTTAAATCAAATCTTGTAAAATAATAAACCCAGTGACAGTACAGTTGACACCACTGTCATAATGGGACAAATACAATTAAGGATAAAGGTCAATAATCCCCCTACACAGACCTTATTACGTGTTTAAAGACCTTAGTTGATGAAGCTCAATTATAACATTATTACGTCAAAAGGTCCTGTCTTCTCTCTCCGTCCACAGCACTACACAAGGCGTAAAAATATACCTTTATACCACTATTCAAGCGTACAGCCTCTTCTTCACAACACTTTCACTTAACTCATATATGCAACTTTATGTCATTTTCATTTGTATTCTGATCTTAATATATAAGTACAACACAGTATATACAGGTATATATATATTATCAAACCCATTGTTAAGAGATGTTTGATTACTGTTTTATCTCAATATTTAAAAAGAGACAGAAAGAAAAATAAAGAGACAGAGGGAAAGAAATCAATATTGCACACATATAGTCAACATGTGGTAATGGCTCTTGGAATATACTGTATTGTGATAAACGAACAAGGTCTTCCCTCTCCTCCTCCTCCCCTGTGACCTCGTGCCACTACCCGCGGACACCCACTAACTTATCACATTTGTACCAGGAACCTTCCCTAATATTGTGTTATGTGTGTGTGGCTCCAAAAAATAATTTATAAGTCGTCTGCGTGTGTAAAGCCACTCACTCACTTATTCCATATAACCAACCATCCCCTCCCATCCTTCTCCAATTACCTGCCCACCCCATAATCCCTCCCCCTACCACCCACACCACACCAACTAAACTCACCACCTCCCACCCACCTCCACCTTCATCCACCCACACACCACACCAACTAAGTCCTCTCTCTCTGACCCACCTCCACCTCCATCCACCTACACGGACCATAATCCTCCAGGCGCTTAGAGGAACCGCCTGAACTAAAAGGGGAGAGGTAATGCAATCTCGACCACTGAAAGACACAAATACACCGGGGACAGCTCTCAGGGACCCGAGGCCACTCTTTGGGCCACTCTCAAGGACCCGAGGCCACTCTTTGGGCCACTCTCAAGGACCCGGGGCCACTCTGTCTTTCCCCACAGCCCAAGCAAAACATGAGGGATTTCAGTGACCGTGAAGACTAAATATTTTTAACTCTTTCCATCTCGTTTCAAATATTATTTTATGTTGTTATACATTTATTTATACGATACGCCTCCCCAATTACCAAAATAATTGGTTTTATCCGTAAGTTTTAATCTCAAGAGATATTTATTGTCGAAACGATTTTCATTTATGTGGATAAACGTATAAATCTCGTTCCATTATTATTTCTTTCTGTGTTGTAATTTTTTCCCTCCCGGGAAAATAGTCGACTGCTTTCTTCATTTTCCATTATATTACCTTGGAAAATAGCAGGGATGAGATTTAGTTCTTTACAGCTGAGCATTTCTCTTTATTTACGACTGATGACCTTCACGTCACAACACCCTTCCTTGGCTCTTTCTGATTTATGTTCATTCATATTCTAAGAATCCTCTTGTCAAATAATGTGGCTTATATTTTGACTATTAAAGATATGGCAAAAACCTATAAATAAAAATGTTTGACGCCTCCTTCAAAGTAAGGCAAATAAGACTGATATTAAAATAGTATTTTGTTATAACATAAATCATAGCTCATAAGTTTTCGAAAAACTGTACACAAAATTTTTGCATGATATTTTTCATACTATTTTAAAATTATTCGCAACATGACTATGCACGAATCATCTTCCTTGGGACAACTGCCGCTGATACAGACACATGTGAAATGTATTCAACAGTGATGATTTGATGTGGGACAGAGCTCACGAAAAGCCGAAAAATTTTCTTCGCCTACACTAGACCTTTAAACTAATCTAAACGCCTTATGACGGCTCTCGTACACGGATACACACTCACATATCTCAAATGTCTGCGGTGTTAGAAGGAAGTGATTGAAGTGTCATATTGAAACCACTTAAGCATGTTGGCGACTCTGCTGTTTTTCCTTCTATGTAAATAACACAATTTTTTCACTTTAGATCCACAGGCGATATATTTTTCCTGATCTCAAAAATAAATAAAGAAATAAAATCAGCTCCAGAAGATAATATCCGGCACGCAATGTTTCTTAGGGACATAATGATATACCATGATAAGTCTATGAGCAGCTCCAGTAATGACCATCACACCCTTGATACCTTCCTCATTCACCCCCTTATGGAAACTCCCTCCCGATGTCCGATTCAAATGGAATGTGAGATTTAGGGACTGAAGGGCTCACTACCTGACCCCTGACCCCTATAAAACTTTTCTCTTAATGTTCAACACAGTAACACAGCAAAAAGGAATGATAGAGGTGTATTATAAAGTACATGTTACTGCACTAAATGTTCCCTAATTTTTTTTATTTCCATTATGGTAGTTACTGAGGTGTGTGTCTTAGGAACAACAGGTTAATCTTAATTGGCAAGAACAATAGAACAACAGAGTTAATGTGTATATACTGTAAATACACCAACTCGGTCACACACAACGACCGCTGGCCATCATCATTTGTGTCAAGCGCTGTCCTTACTCTGTTTATTGTTGTTGACAGGCGAGAGAAATTAAAAGACGAAGACAGACAGATAACAAGACGCAAAAAGAGACAGAAAAATAATGAGAAATATAAAGCAGGAAAGCAAAAGTATTGCAGATATAATTCAGAGATAAAACGGTAAACGGATATTATATACTGTATAATAAAGATACACCTATTATGTAATAGAAAAATACACACACTCACACAAACAAAGTCAAGGAGAATGAGAACGTACCAGCGGACCAATCGACCTCTGACCTTTCCTCACTACCTGCCTACCTATGGAGACGGAAGGTGAGAAATTGGTTTACCTGCCATTCTCCTTCCCCTGCCTGTCGCCTGACCCCAAATATTGCGTAGTGAAAGTCTTTTGGCCCCCAGTCCTTATAAGTCCAAAACTTAACTTAACCTAATGTACTGTACTGTATATACGTGCACGAAATATTATATACTGTAGCGACAAGTTTCACTCAGTAAGATGGGAATTATGACGAATATGAGAAAAATAAATAAATCCTTTTAGTAAAATTAATATTTCCTTTAAAAAATTTTGCATTAAATTTCTGCTGACTTTTATTGACAAAGAAATTACATGTCCAATATTTACCAAATTTTCACTGAAATTAGTAATATTGTTCTGCTTAATAAAACTGTTCTTCTCGAAATGTTGATGGACTGTATATTTAAGTGATACTTATGGTGAAAACTATAAAGGTGATTGACACGTTTAACTGTTCAAGTTCAAGTTATTAAGTTTACATATGCTTCAACCTTATGTTATGTAAACAAAAAACAAATAGCGTGATAGATTACCTTGTGTCTCTTAGGCGGAGGTCTTGACATCACCAGTTTCAGTCCTTTTTCTTCCGCCATCATATTTTCTTACTGTTTCTTCACTTTGTCTTCTTTTCATCTGGAGGCACAATGGTATAAAGATGCTACTCATCTGTGTTGAAAACAACACAACACAGACACTAGGACCTACCCTGCAAATGTGTTAGTAGAACTGATCCCTAAAGCTGAACATTTACAAGCCTTGGTGTGTCTCAGAACCTGAGGTTGGCACCGTGATACGTATCCAGTACTGGCGGGGCAGGTGTTAGTAGTGTACGGCAGGCAGAGAACATCTAATATCCTCCCCTGACACATCGAGGCTCACGGGTCAACAAATCACAAATCTGTGGTTTATGGACCTGCATTACTGTATATAAATTTAAATTTATTTATATATCAATCTTGACTTAATAACCTTTACTTTGAGTTGTGCAGTTTAAAACTGCAACGCAGTGCAATTTTAAATGGCCAAGCTTCTAAACCGGTAACTTGCACTTAACTTAACCCTTTCTTGGTGCGTCGTGGACATGATTCTCAGTCTTTGGTGTCACAGGTTGGCACACAGAGGTAAGCGTTTGCTGCTAGGCTAATCTCCTTTTATATGTTCTCAACCTGTAAAACAAGGCAATATTAGAAGCAGAATTTATCTGTTCCTCAAACGGGCTGTTTTATGAATCAGATATACTGTGTGTATATATATATATATATATATATATATATATATATATATATATATATATATATATATATATATATATATATATATATATATACTGTATTGTATTGTATCTACAGCAACCGTTCTTAAGAAAAAACAATTTCCATGAAGGTTCCTATACCCGGCTAACCAGATTCATTAAGTATAAACTTAAAGCTAAACTAATCTAAATTTCACTCAGCATCGCTTATAGTGAATCCAAGGACAGGAAAATTTAGTTGCAATAAACTGCTAAAACTTACCACTAAAGTCACGACATGACATTGTTACGGTCACTCTTGACCTGGAGCAGCGTTTTAAGTTTACTACCACCAATAAAATCACTCTACGAAGACAACGATTATTTAACAAATTTATCTTAATAATTGATGAAAAGGATTACTATAATTACAATATATGTCATTAACGTGTTACCTATTATGGTTGCCATGGTAGTGATAAGGTTGCGTAACTGTAACACTATTAGTTCGTTAATAGGTTTCGTAAATGTTAGATTGACGGTGAGTTCATGTTTACATCTGGTCATCTTTGGTGGCATGCTCTAACAATATAAAATAAGATCACTATTTTAAATTGGTTATTACAAATTACTGAATTTTTCTAAGCATTTTGATGTCCTGTCAAAAGTATCAGTTCCATCTGACGTCAGTAACTGAGAAATTAGTTGTACATTATCATTCTGAATGAGCAAATACTAGCTGCTGCACCTCAACCAGTGACATATCCGAGTCCCACTGAGACTGAACGTTAATCTGGACTACAGGCCATGTTGTCCAAATTAGACATACGACAGGCCACCACTGATCACCTGCGAAGATTATATTTACCGAGTGATATTCATAACATCAATAATATTTACCTTAACTGATAATAATTACTCAAGGGAACTTACTGAAAAAGAGAAAAGTACCGAGAACAAGGTTAAATTACGGGAACAATTGAACAGTTTAAGTGATTAATGGTTGAGTAATGTACGTGTGCTACGCATTAAAATTTGTCAAAGAAAAAATTATATTACACATCACTACAAAAACAAGTGAAATAAATAATGATAATAATCAATTGAAATGGGATTGACTATTGCACCAGATGAACCAGTCATGTGCATCCTTACTTCTTCACTTACGAGGGTCATTCAGTGTTCGAGCTATTGACAATCATGACCCTAATATGGCCATCCTTGGTAGTGATAGTGACACGGGTTTATTCACTAGCAGTACGTCAAGAAGACCGCAGCCTCGTATAAGTCAAATGCGTATCTTTACTTTTAAAAATCTGCAAAAAAATATCTAGGATGAGGATAAATTTAATTTTGCTTTTTTGAAAATAAACTTATTAATATAACATGTAAAATTATATCAGAGATCCGTATAAGACATTTTTTTTTCACCAAATTGTTTTGAAAATTCTTCCCGCCAAGATTCTGATGTCGCCTCGTTGAATCTCATTTCGTTAACTGGCACCTTCCATGCCCTGCACAACTGAGTGAATTCCTGATACCTAAGACTACATGCTTATGCTTATGTGATAATATATTTTATAAGATACTAATACAATTTAAATAACTGATAACTATAATTTAACACGACACAAAAATAGACTAATTTATTAGGAAATTGCAGTAGTTCCTCCTACTATCCTTTCTACAGCTCTTTAAGAGATATCGTTTGTACGTACATTACTTACAATAAGCCGCAGGGATACATGACACTAACGATAAATGCAACTAGTTCATGTATAGTGTCTTTGTGTCGGAATAAGATAAATAAGAATATTTAGATACCCCCGTCACTGTTGTCATGGCAACCTCATAATAATGTTCAATTTCCATATTCATTCCACTACCCCCTTGTATATGACTTAACAATCATTTATGAATTTTTTACCTAACAACTTATAACGATAAACCTAATTTAACCTAAGCCTAACTTTATCCTAGGCCAATCTAAATTCAACTGAATCTAGACTAGCTGTAACCTAACCTTAACCATGATCTTAGCTAAATTTAACTTTAACATGGCCTAAATATAACCTTAATCTAACTTTAACCGAAGCTATTCATAATGTCATTTACCTTAACAATAACCGAAGCCATGACTAGACTGACTTTAATCTAGATTTAACCAAACCTAACTTTAAGCTAACCCAAACTTTAACTTAGTTTTAGCGTCTTACACTAACCTAACCAGTAACATTTCTTACCTTGATCTAATCTAGTTTTAATCAGACCAAACTTAAACCTAAGTGCAATTAAACCTTAACCTAACTTTAAACTAACCTAAGTGTTTCTTTACCAAAACTTAACCATAACCAACCTATAAACTAACATTAACCTTATTTAAACTATTTAGTGAACCTAACATCAGTTGAGATTGAATGTTTAAATATGATGCCATTTTTAATGTTATTTGGGTGTTAATAAGTTTGACAGGTTCTTCTATACAAGGTATTTATGGGTTGTATTTACCGTAGGAACCTTCTAGAATCTTAAATATTAGTCGTGACGAGCGCTATTTACTGATATAGATATATATATATATTTTTTTATATTCAGGGTATTACAAGGGGACCAGAAAATAATAAAACTTAACAAGGCATCAAGAGAGAACTGCCAGATAAGAGGGTAACTAGGCCTCTTCCCATTATTTCTCCTCCTACGTACCTTTATCCGTTATTCTAGCTCTCATCATTCTCCCTACACCTCCAGCAGTGTGGCAGCTAACACAAAGCACGTTGAAAACATTCCCATTGTGTTAATATACTCTATTTTTCAAGTATAAAGAGGAAAACACACAGTAATGTCAACCTACAGTCAGTTGTTGAGTGCTGTCCCGCCGTTCCCGTCTACGTTGAACGGCTCAAGTCAAATGACCATCTTTTTCTTTACTTATACATAAAATAAGATGTCGTGGGTTAAGTTTATGCAGTGTTTTATAGAATAAGTATATCATATAGTATTTAAATATATATCAACATAACAATATTATATCTTTTTCTTTTATAATGATTTAAAAATTCTTTCTGCCAAGAATCTTTTTCTGTGTAGAACGTTTTAATATATCACCCTCGGCCGACGTCTATTGTATATCTGGAGCAATATAATTTAGGCTTCATCTAATACAATAAATAAATAATTAATACAAATTATATCATAGAGAACTGTCAATGTGATAAATTCAGTAACATATAAAGCTGTTTGTTTTTCCTCTCTCTCTCTCTCTCTCTCTCTCTCTCTCTCTCTCTCTCTCTCTCTCTCTCTCATTCATTTACATATAGTGTTGGAGCGACATTTAGCTGTAATCAGCCACTAAAGACTCGTTTATGGCTGCTTCCTTAACTAGTGTTGAAATAACGATACAATTTTATGGGAAATATTAAGTACGCTCCCTGTCGCTGTCATGGTGAGAGAGAGGTTTGTATCCATAACGATTATATTTTTTCACCACAGATGAACAGGAAAAAACAGACAGTTGATAGATAAGTTAAATAGGAAGATAAAGGGAGAGTTACCCAGACAGACAGATAGCGATTGGGAAAGATAAATTGACAGACAGAGTAAAGGACAAACAAACGGAGGAAACAGAAGGAGGAAAATGATCATTACAAAAAGTGTTAGAGCGCGAAAACCAATTCCGTTAAGTGTGTCACCTAGAGGACATTCCCCTGCTCTCTCTCTCTCTCTCTCTCTCTCTCTCTCTCTCTCTCTCTCTCTCTCTCTCTCTCTTCCTGATTATGAAAGAAACAGAGAATGAGTGAAGATGAAAGAGAGCAAAACAGAAATAGAAAAAAATATATATAATGTACAGTAGATTGAGTTACTTTATCTACTGTACATGTAAATTGTACCTTTAGAAGTCGGTTAGACAGAAGGGAAGGAGAGAGGGTCAGAAAAAGGTGAAAAAGTGAGATTGAACAAGAAGAGAGGGAGAGAATGGGAGAAAGACTAAGTGACTGCAAGACTGAGAAGGAGAGATATGAAGAGAAAAGGGAGTAACTCACCTACATATATATATATATATATATATAAATGATTAAATCTCAGGACTCGATTAGTCACGTTTCATTTATTCATCGTTGCTCTCCCTCTCACACACACACGGGTACATGAAGGCTCCAGGATAATATCGTGCCACCTCTGACCCGTAGACTCCCATCTCTTAAACAATTCTGGAGATATAAACACATTTAGTATCTCTCCTTGGTAGCCATTAGATTTTATGAGACTGAACGGTGATGCCGGCAGTTGTTATAAGGTCGTTACTGCTCTTCAACAACGAAGGTCTTTAAGCGCAAAACAAGGCTAGTGGCACACAAGGCTAGTGGCACACAAGGCTAGTGGTACACAAGGCTAGTGGCACACAAGGCTAGTGGTACACAAGGCTAGTGGCACACAAGGCTAGTGGCACACAAGGCTAGTGGTACACAAGGCTAAAAACATTAAACATTATGAGATAAAACTCTATGCCAGCACAATGCGGAAACTGCTACAGTATTATGCCTTCTTGGTCCTCGTCTCGCTGCCAGACGTACGAAATTAATGGCGTGGGTATGGTGTTGTACCGCACCATACACCCACGCATCTGTATACACACACTCACACACGCACACACACATACACAAGCATACATACATACCTACCGACCTAACTACACACTGGACCAAACGATTTAAAGTTGCAGTGCTCTCTCTCTCTCTCTCTCTCACTAACTCTCCCTCACTCTCCCACACTCTCACCAACTCCTCCTCAATCTCACTAACTCTCCCTCACTCTCCCACAGCCTCCGGGACGTGCATGTCATCAGGTGGTCAGCGCGAGGGGTCAGAGTGCCGCAGCGATTCGGAATGTAACGCTGGCCTTATCTGTGACATGGGCGCCTGTGTCATGTTCCAGGGCAAGAAACGCTACAGTAAGTCATCCCAGGGTTCATCCTAGGCCATACTAGGTCAGCGTTGGTAGGTGAATCTAGATCATACCAGGTATCGTAAGGTCTTCCCATTACTTGTATATCAATAAAAAAATTCCTGATTACAGTACAGACTTGTTCACTCGTATGAATATTTATGAGTAATGACTCCTTAACTTACCTCTTTATACTGAGTCCCTGACCTCCGCCCCCCCCCCCTGGTGTTTACATCAACTCACTCAGGTGTATACACTAACACTTCCTGATGTTTAATATAATAATATTGTCTGGTGTTTACACAAACAGTCCTTCATATTTTTACTGATGAATGTTTACACTAACACTCCCCGGTATTTATATTGCCTGGTGTGTACATTAGCACTGCTGGTGTGTACACTGACACTGCCTGGTGTTTCAGATGAGCCCTGCACAGTGAGTTCTGAGTGTGAGGTTGGTCGAGGTCTGTGTTGTCAGGTCGTCCGCCGTCACCGCCAGGCGCCTAAGACGGTAACTACCCTACTGTTCGTTGAGTCTTGTTACACTTACTCTACAGTTTGTTAACGCCTGATTTACCTATAACTGCAGTACCGTAAAGTAACAAGTACAGGTTTAGCTTCTTAGTATGTCATTCATAGATTACGTATAGCACAAAGTTTATATCTATAGAAGGTAAATCGTTCAGAGGAAGACCACCTCTGTATGAAGATAGCTATTGACCTCTTGAGTAAGTTCTGGTTAATTTTGTCTTCTATAAAACTGTTACAGTCCAGAGGTTAACTGGTTACTGATTCCTGAGTAAACCGTAACAGTATCGGTAGATTCACAACCATATGTTTTCTTCTTCAATGTTCAATATCTTTTTTATTTTCAGGTGAAAATCTCACACTGGAAAATTACAATGCCTTAAACTAACACTCTAACCACTAACACATTAATGAAACCACTAAGCTGTGATCCGCATCTAACAACTTTCTTCACACTAACAACCTGTCACACTAACAAGCAACTAACTGACTAACCTTTCAAAGTCACTAACCACCTCCCTCCCTCCCCCAGCTGTGTGGGTACTTCAAGGACCCCATGATCTGCATCGGTCACGTCGCCACAGACCAGGTAAAGGCAGAGTCCTCCAAGCAGTAAGATGCTCAAGCTGTCACTTGATGTGTTCTCCGTGATCCCTGTGAGTCCGTGAGCCTGTGAGTCCGTGAGCCTGAGTCCGTGTCCCTCCTTTACTCTCTCTTGTCTGCTTGTTTTACCTCCGTCTTAGACTCTCTTGGTCTCTTTCGTCTCTTTCGTGGTTTATCGTGTCCTTTCTTCTCTCTAATCTCTCGCCGTTCGTCTAAGATTCTTCCTCTCCTCTTCGCTGGTCTAAAGTCCTTCCTCACATTGTAATATCTGAGGGGTTTTCGACGCTTTGGTTTAGTCGGATTCTCGTTATTTTCATCATTGTGGTGAACTTAAGAACTTCTGGCATTCACAAATTTATTCTCTCAACTCTAGGAAGGTTTTGACAGCTCTATGGTAAGTTCAACAGGTGACTTGGCTGACGTCTGGATATCCTTTCATTATGGTATTATATTTTCCTTTGACATTGCTAGATTTTTTATTTTTTTCAATATTAAAAGTTGATTGAGATGTGAAGTTTGATTTTGAATTCTAAAATATTGCCTAGATTTTTTTTTTTTTTTTTATTGACTGATATTAATTCTTTTTGGTATTGTCTGATGTTAGGTATTCTGTCATTAGTTTATTCTAAGTATTATAATATTGCATGATTTTAAGTGCAACATGATTTTGAACTTTTGACGTACTATTAAAACAGAAATTTCGTCATTAATAAAATGTTAGAATAGAAAGTTCGTCATTAATAAAACTTTAGAATAGAAAGTTCATCATTAATAAAACTTTAGAATAGAAATTTCGTCATTAATAAAACTTTAGAATAGAAATTTTGCCTTTAATAAAACTTTAGAATAGAAAGTTCGTCATTAATAAAACTTTAGAATAGAAAGTTCGTCATTAATAAAACTTTAGAATAGAAAGTTTGTCATTAAACTATTCTACTGTTAATTAATATTCCCGGGAAATGATAACAAAGGTTTAAGATAATGATGTTTGATAATGTTGAATAAGTATTAGTGATCACATGAAGATTAGCCCCCCAGCTTAATTTACCTGATGATTAAACACTCTATAATTACCTGAGGGATTAGGTTAGGTTAGGTTAGGTTAGGTTATGCGTTGTTCTCATGTTTCCTTTTATTTGTTCTTTATTTATTTATCACTCTCTCTCTCTCTCTATTTTTCGCATACCCTCTTTCTCTCTCCCTATCCTACTTACTCACACATATTCTCTCTCTTCTCTATCTCTCCATCCATCTATCTTCCTTACTCACGGATACTCTCTCTCTTCCTTACGCATATTCTCTCTCTCTCTCTCTCTCTCTCTCTCTTCCTTACTCACACATCCTCTCTCTCCTCCTCCAAAATCCTCTTCTTTCAGTCTTAACAAAAAGTAATATTTTCTAAACTTCAAAGGGAAAATTTTTCACGTAAAGATCTTGTGTTGATAACTTTTTTTTGTCATCTCCTTGTTAAAACATCCGCTCTGTGTGTGCACGTGTGTGTGTGTGTGTGTGTGTGTGTGTGTGTGTGTGTGTATTACACTTTTTGTTCGTAATATTTGGGGAAACAATTTTTACGTCCCCGGTTTCTTTGACCAGTTAATTGTATGACGTTTTCTTTCTTATCTTGACTACAGAGTTTTGTCGCCTTTCAATTTTAATATGGAAAGGTTAATGGTGTAGTGTTAAATATGGGGATATTCTCTGTCTATCTGTCTGTCTGTTTGTCTGTCTGTCTGTCTAAAATTCTAAATCATTATCTGTTCATCTGTCTGTCTGTCTAAATCATTATCTCTCTGTATGTCTGTTCATCTGTCTGTCTGTCTAAATCATTATCTCTCTGTCTGTCTGCCTATCTGTATGTCTGTCTAAATCATTATCTCTCTGTCTGTCTGTCTAAATCATTATTTGTCTGTCTGTCTGTCTGTCTGTTCAAATCATTATCTGTCTGTCTGTCTAAATCATTATCTGTCTGTCTGTCTAAATCATTATCTGTCTGTGTGTATGTATAAATCTATATCTGTCTATCTGTCTATCTGCCTATCTGTCTATTAATTTGGTGTCAGATGGATAATTTTTTCTGATTTTGAGGTTAAAAGTAAAGTTATATAGTAAACAATGACTTGACATTTCCCGTCTATCTGTCTGTCTGTGTGTCTGCCTTTCTGTCTGTCTCTCTGTTGATCTTATGGTGCGACGGGGATAAATTAATTGGAAAGCTATCGTCTGTTTGTAAGGTCATGATAGGTCAGAGGTCAAAGGTCAATCTGTATCAAGATCCGTTCATGATAATATTGATTTTGTCTCTGTGTGACCTGTTAAAAGGCTCTGTTAGGACGTGTTAAAAGGCTCTGTTTGTGACGTGTTAAATGGTCCTAATTGTTACGTGTTAAAAGGCTCTGTTTGTGACGTGTTAAATGGTCCTAATTGTTACGTGTTAAAAGGCTCTGTTTGTGATATGTTATCTTAATGGACTCTGCTGGACATTTGCTACTTTATATGGTTGTGTCTGTTACTTGCTATCTTTGAAAGGTTCTATTTGTTACTTGTTATCTTTAAATGTCTACAATTGTTACTTGATAGCTTAAAAAGGCTGTGTTTGTTACTTGTTATCTTAGAAAAAGGCTCCATTTGTTACTATCTATAAAAGGCTGTGTTTGTTACTTGTTATCTTAAAAAAGGCTCCGTTTGTTACTTGTTATCTTAAAGAAGGCTCTGTTTCTTACTTGTTATCTTAAAAAAGGCTCCGTTTGTTACTTGTTATCTTAAAAAAGGCTCTGTTTGTTACTTGTTATCTTAAAAAAGGCTCCGTTTGTTACTTGTTATCTTAAAAAGGCTCCGTTTGTTACTGTCTATCTATAAAAGGCTGTGTTTGTTACTTGCTATCTTTTAAAGGCTAAATTATGTGACTTTCAACCCTAAAAACGGCTAAGTTTATTGCATGCTATCTTGAAAAGGCTATTTTTTTTTACTTGCTATATTAAAAGACTCAATTAAATACATGCTATCATATAAGGTAATCTGTCTTTACTCGTTATATTTCAAAAATTCTATTCTTAAGTTACCATTTGTAATAAGCACTGGTTATCACTTGCTAATTAAAATTCTATATATATCAATTCCTATCTTAAAATGCTACCTTAAATGTCAGTCAGCTTAAGACCACATTCATTAACTATATATATCCCCCTATTATCTATATGTAACGTCTATATAAACATTCCTTATATCCTTAAATAAACTTGATGTAATATGTAATTTTATGTATTTTGTATCAGCTTCATGTAATTTTGTTTAATATTTATGTATTTTAATTAATGTATATTTATGTATTGTTGGATGACGTGGTTATGTCGTATCGGGTTTTTTTATATTATTGTTTATTTACATTATTATATTTATCGATCTTTGTAAAATCTCGCAGTGATCATGTGAGTGGTGATAATCTTGGTGATATTACTGGTGAGTATCTTAATAACTATCCTGGTGACCGTACTGGTGATATTACTGGTGAGTATCTTAAGAACTATCCTGGTGACTATTACTGGTGATATTACTGGTGAGTATCTTAAGAACTATCCTGGTGACCGTACTGGTGATATTACTGGTGAGTATCATAACCACACTTCTCAATGACTCTACTGGTGAAGTCTCCAATAATGATGTTCTTGGTGACTTTACTGGTGACTCTTATCTCACCATTACAGATCGAGCACGTCGTTGACCACACCAAGGGAGAGAAGAGACTGACAGGCAAGACTCACGACTTCGTTACCATCTGGGATCGACGTTGTTAACCTATACTGGCACTAGTAACTCTTACACGGCACTTGAATGAGGGTATGACCACAACAAACATTCTTTTAGGTCCTACGATAAACAAAACTAGGATAAAAGAACATCCTGAATGGTTCCTTTAGTGAGGGATAGTCTTATATATCCTTAATGAGAGAAAGGATACTAATAAAACATCCTTGTAGGACCTAAAATTATATGATTAATAAAATATCCTTTAAATGAGAGAATAGCCTGAATAGTATCCGTAAATTATAGGATAGTTTTTAAAGACATCCTTAAATAAGAGGGATAGTATTTTAGACATCCCTTAAGTAAAATGGATAGTTTTAAAACACCTATCCAAGGAATGGGAGGATAGTCTTAGAATTTTCTTTACTCTAGGGGATAGTCATAAACATATCTTTTCAATGTCTTAAATGAAGGGATAGTCTTAACCTATCCACTGTATATTTTAAGGTTTGTCTTTAAGTGAGGGAATAGTCTTAAAACATCCTTAGTGGACAGGAAAAATCTTAAGGTGTTACTTGCATGAAAGAACTACATAAGTTGTTCAGGTTTTCCATCTGTAATAAACACTTCTCTTTATTTGCCATATTTTGATTCGATTCAGACTTCATTTAATCATAATTAGATGAATAATTGTATTTCATTAACCTGTAAGAGAGTTTTGTCAAATCACAGGTTAATATAAGTCGTTTAAATGAAATTTGTGGTTAATTTGGTTAATTTTAGTGATGAAGAGGTTATTTTTTATTGAGGATTTATGAAGTAGAGTTTATGATCCGTTGTAGTAAGAATAACAGTGAATTTTCTTGTAAGATCTTTAACTACGAGTCTCTCTCAGTCAAGTGAAGCGTAAGAGTTTTTAATTAAAAGTGTGAATCTTGCTGTATTTGGAGGCCAGAGTGTCTAGTGTAAAGATTTTGAACTTATACCACATATTGTTGCATTTATGTGTATTTCGTGAGTATTCGCGAGCATGATAGATAAGATATACAATGTTTAGACATAATTTTGTCTTCAGTATAACCACGACTAACACTCACACGTCTTATCATACATATCTAAGTGATAGGGAAAGGCTCTTAGATCCAAAGGTTCTGAATCAGAAATAGGGAAATTATACAAATATAGACTAGATGATTAATAAACAAAGGACGATCAATAGTTCGCTCCGTTTAGTACTTCGATTCCATGTTGGGTGATTATCCAGGAGTTCCAACCCCAAGCCCATGCCAGCTATGAGCCCGGTACCGGTATTTATTGTTCCCTCCTCGTCGTCTATAGACCGTAACATTATTCAGTCTTTAAGGAGCATGGGACTGGGTGTTGGGCCGTGAGAGTACCTTTGTGTGGCAAACTATACTTATTATTATTATCATAATCGGTGTCTTGAGACTAGAAAGTAATAACTAGACTAAAATATTACCGCAGGCATGGTGTTTCGTGTGGCGTTCTTGTAAATGTGGATTATCTGTACTAGCCCAGGCAGCTCCTGACCGTGGGCGTTCTTTTAACCTTTGACAGATTCTTGTTGTACATCTTGGTACTTCCTCACCAGGAAGAGAGATGAACTTTAACAAAACCACCTTGGAATATGGCCCTCACAGCGGCCATCTTCCACCGTGGTTGTCTGGTAGACCATTTGTCCAAATTAGGCAGATAATTGCACTGAATAAATGTAAATTGAATTTTTTATGTATCTTTCTCTCCTACAAATCATATCTAAGATAATTATATACTAGTTTTTTCTCATATGTTATTAAAAGATTCTTTACCTAGCAGCTCATTAATCTTAATTAGCGTAATTACTAATAACAAACACTTTTGATACTTGTAAGACAACATTTCAAGAAATTCTTATTATACCAAAACAACAAATACCATCAGCTGTCTTCTGACCAATCACGATGAAGTCTCTTGTGACGTCACTTGATAAAATGACGTCATAGAAATAATGACGTCATATCAGAGCTGTTTATCTATAGTCACTAACTTGTTGTATTATTACCTATGATCTTATATCTGGACAATTAAACTATATTCTAAATGCTCTCCGTGTTTCAGTTCTCATCAACCAAAACAACAGAAAATGTGTACAAATATACTGATATTTATACATACATACATACATACATACATACATACATACATACATACATAAATACATACATACATACATAAATACAGTACATACATAAGAAATAATAATAACAATAAATAAACTATAGTTTTATGGTATGTTATTTTTATCCCATTGAAACTAAACCCAAACATAAAACATCAACTCAACCTTTACCATCTGATGATAAATGAGTCACAGTATACATAAGATACATAAAATATGAATACTTAAAATTTCTGCAATCACAGGCCGGGTAGCACAGGCCGAGTAACACAAGCCGGGTAACACAGGCCGGGTAACAACAGCCGAGTAACACAGGCCGAGTAACACAGGCCGGGTAACACAGGCCGGGTAACACAGGCTTAACCGGGTAACACAGGCCGAGTTGCTGAGCAGTGTAACAGGCCGGGTAACACAGGCCGGGTAACACAGGCCGGGTAACACAGGCCGAGTAACACAGGCCGGGTAACACAGGCCGGGTAACACAGGCCGGGTAACACAGGCCGGGTAACACAGGCCGAGTAACACAGGCCGGGTAACACAGGCCGGGTAACACAGGCCGGGTAACACAGGCCGGGTAACACAGGCCGGGTAACACAGGCCGGGTAACACAGGCCGAGTAACACAGGCCGGGTAATACAGGCCGAGTAACACAGGCCGGGTAGCACAAGCCGGGTAATACAGGCCGGGTAACACAGGCCAGGTAACACAGGCCGGAAAAAAGTATAAAACATTATCCACAACTCACAAGTTCCCGCCAGTTTTACCAACCGTGACAACGCTCCTCACTGCAAAACAACTGGATATTCCTGGCATACACTTGGCCTGATGTGCTGTAATTGTTCATTCTAATTCATGTTGTACTTGAAAGTGAAAAAAAAGTAAGTGAAAGTGGGTCCCATAGACATGACTGCCCGATAGAGACATTGTATACTAAGCCTTCGGTACACTTGAGGGAGCATAGATGTTCCATTCGACAGCAATCACTTTCCTACTTGTAAATTTAGGCTCCCATTTATAGCTAGGTGAACTGGGAGTGACCGAGATCGAATAATCAACCCCTGGAACAGGAGGTGAGCACTAAACCGCCGCACTATATTAAATAAACTACTTGAAAATTCCGTAATTAGTGATTATTTTTTAATGAGTTGACTGTTATCAAAACGTAAAAAAAAAAATCCCAAGCTTCTAAACGCTTGATTCTTTATCGTATATATCACCTGGATGAAATGAGCTTAATTATTATTATTTTTTTTTTACGGGAATTAGCCCATCCAGACAATAATAATAATAATAATAATAATAATAATAATAATAATAATAATAATAATAATAATAATAAAGAACAGTTACTATGCCACATTAATCTCTCATTATGCATTACAGTGTATTATCTCTTCGGCATCAAATACACTTCTTTCTTTTTCTTGATAATTGAATTTACTGTACATTATTGTATTTGTCATTTATATTTATTCAAGCAGTAGAAAATATCGTTTATGGAAGTGAATCGCAAACCTTAACGTTCCCGCCTAAATGTTCATCTGAGGGAATTTAATTAACAGCTACTGTACCATATTCATCCTCATTTGATATTACAGTATATTATCTCTTTAGCATGAAACACATACCTTTCTTTTTCTAAATACGTAATTAATTATTTTTATTCAAGCAATGGAAAATGTGGTTTATGGAAAGTGAATCGCAATTTTTGGCGGTCCCGGCTTCCCGCCTAAATGGTCTCAGCAGTCAACGTCAGGCTGTCGCGGGGAGTGTTCCTGGTTTACTGGTGCTTTTTTCTAATAGCTCTGTGTTAAATCGTTGGTTCGAATAATTATAATATTGAAAGAAACTCAAGAAAGCTTACTGAAGTTCTTATATAGGAAGTTAATTGTGAGCTGACACCCAGGAGACAAGGTTACAGCGCTCAGGCGTAGAGGTGAGGCGCTTAGTCATTATTTTACTGTTTTTGTTACGGTGTATTTAATGAATTTCAAATAACATTAATCGTGTACTAACATGAATTACACGTGGATTAGTTACATTTCATTATTTTGGTTTACGTCTATCGTATATTTTAGGAACTTTCAATGAAGATATTCACAACAGGTATGGCCCATAATGACTGATAGACATAAGCTTACATTATGATAGATACAGAACATGCCGTAGCCGCTATTAAAAATACAGTTATCAAACAAGATTAGGAATACCGTAGAGTATCCATCACTAAATGTTTACGGAGCAAAGTTGTGCTACACTGACTGACGAGCAATAACTTCTCTTACTTATTTAAAAAATACCTATTAATATAGTCACTTCATTATTGTTTCAGCTGATTGAAAGAACCTATATATATATATATATATATATATATATATATATATATATATATATATATATATATATATATAAAATAGTCATGTAAATGAATAATGTCACGATTTCCAGAAACATTCAATCAGCAAGTGGTATCTGGCAACTAAAAGACGCTTATTTTCATTTTTATTTTTTCGAGGTGAAACATAATTCTGTGAAATAGTAACAAAAATTAATCAATAAAAGCAAAAGCAGTTTTTCATAAGAAAATTGTACCTTGAAGAAAATACAAAATACTGTCTGCCAGTCTCTCCTTATTGCATTGTTTTCATTATACTTTATATTATGCATAGGTGAGGTGTTTTGTAACGGCGTCGGTGAAGATCGCAGGTATTGTAGTTCGTAACGGAAATTGTCTCGTGTAGGCTAAACAGTTACTGAATTCGAAAATATGTAAATGTTGCTTTTTGAGATAAATGATGGGGGAGGGAATGACGATGCCGTAACCGTATTCTACTGTTATTCAAATGAAGGCTACATATTCTAGCTTATAAATCAAGGAATAGTGGAAATTTTGGTATAGCGAAAGGCCGAGAGCCCCCATATTGTTCGTAATAACAAAGTACAAGTTATTATCCTTTACCTTTACACTGACCTTCCTTAAAACGCTTCTTACTAATTAATAAGAATTTTCGTAAATATGATTTCCTTAATCCAATTTTGTTTCTGTTTCATTCTTTTAATCTTGTCCCATCTTTCTGATATAGCAGCGTTACAAGGACCCAAGACTATTTACACCTCTCGTATACAGAGTGAATCATACAACATCCACATCGATGCACAAAGCTTCATAACAAATCGACATATTAATTTGTCAGGCAAAAAAAAATAAAATAAAAGGTACTGTATATATCATTTCCGTGTGACATAAGCAACTGACCCTATTATGAATGAAGTGCTTGTGGAAAGTTTCCAATAAATCTCTTAAAAACTTAATTGCTTATATAAGCTGTACTACACTCCTTGGCTTATAGAAAGTATGGAATGACAGGACACGAAGAATTATAAAGTTCAATAAACTTTTTTTTCAGCATCTGACTTGACAGGTAGTGTGTTTTGTTTTTGTTTTTTCAAGGGGATTTTTTTTAAGGGCCACTTCTCCTTTACCAAACGTCCTCCCCAATGTACAAGTATACTACCTTATCAAAAATACCGTCATACCTCCCCCTACCCCCCTCCACCTCGCGCGGTTATACTGCACCCATATACTTTACTGTTAATTACTGTATGATCACATAAACCCCCAAAATTTAGCTTCCATTAAAAAAAATATAAAACAATAATTTGTATATTTTCATAATTATAATAATTTATACTAAAATGTCCATAGCTGAGCAATGGATAAATTAATAAGTTTGAAAATTATAACACACATAAAATAAGGTTATGTTTACTGAGCTTGTGAGTGATGCTTAGTTCTTGCAGAAAATAAATGGTCTTGTTGGGGTCACCATGCTCTTAGACAAGCGAGACAAAACCAAACGTAAGAGAGAATGAAGAAGGAGGACAAGGGGGGAACTACAGTATGTGTTTGATCATGTGCAATAACAGTTGGGTGGGTGTACTGTACAGTGAGCTACAAAAGTATCTTTTCAGTTTTGTCTGGTGATATTTTTTGAAGGTGGTGAAAAATAATAACTAAATTACCTCGCCTTTATTATGAGCAGTTGGTATTCCATATGAGACGAGAAAACCTTTCTATATGGAACGTGAAAGATGTCATGGTTCGAAACATCCAAAATGGTTAATGTGGTAGATGATATATTTCACAGTCATGATAAATGGGCAACCCAGGATCAGTGCTCCAGGCTCGCCAACTGTTAAAAGGTATCCCAGAGAGCATGTCTCAAGTACAGTATTCACCGATACATTCATTCAGAACTGGGACGATAGCTTTGTTGCTTACTGTACATCAGGAAAATACTGATCTCGGTGAGGAAAGATGTCTGGTCTTTTGTCTGCAAATGGGTCTAACATGAGAGAGAAACGGGGAATGGGAGGCCCGGGGAGGGAGGCGGATACCAAACACTACCGTCGTCTCCGCCACTGCTGGCTGACATAGTAAGCGCTACTAACACTACAACTGTCTTCACTTATTTATATATCATTTTCTGAATCATAGCCATACACACACTACTACTACTACTACTACTACTACTACTACTACAACTACTTTGCTGTCACTCGGAATCGAGTATGACGATCATCCAGCTATGATACTATGACATGAGATATTAAGGATGTCACCTTCGTTGGTGAGCAAGAGGTGACTATTATAGAGAGGCCGAAACGGGACCAGCCGTACACACACACACAGGTCAACGGATAATCCATTAAAAAAAACATTATTTGATATTTATTTTGTTTTATATTCATAGCTGTACAAAAACACTGAATGAAGCATCACATAGATTATAGCACAGAACACGATATTCACCACAGGAATAAAAACTTCACACAGTTTATTTAATCTTGTGAATAAGTTTAAAAAATTAATGATATTGGAAGTCTATTTCAAGTTTGGCAGTTCACATCTGATTTTGGCACTTTTATTTTTATTTTTTTTTGTGTTTTTTTGTTTTTATTTAGATGTCTGATGTGAAAGTGTTTATTTTGTGTTTGTGTTAGGATAGAGGTCTGTTGCTGTTTTATATATATATATATATATATATATATATATATATATATATATATATATATATATATATATATATACATTTTTAGTCCATATAACACGCGCACTTTGAACATATAATCAACTCCTCCAATGAACCTCGACCTACTGGGTGGGACTAGGGAACGCTTACCGGCTAGGCCTAGCCGGTAAGCGTTCCCTAGTCCCACCCAGTAGGTCGAGGGTTCGATTCCTTGCTGGTGAGGTCGTTGATTATATATATATATATATATATTGTTGTTATTGTCCACAGAAACATTACAGTAAGTCATCTCTGTTTACTGTGTGTGTGTTGTCTGTCCTTGCTCAACAGGAAGAACAGTGATGACTAGGATATTCACATTAGGCTGTTTCTATCAAGGGTACCAGACTATGTTTGAATGTGCAGGTCAATGATCTACTTAACCTGTGAGTACTATGACTTAACCTCTTGAGTACGATTAAACCCCTTAGGTACGATTTTATTTGTTAGAACTTTCAGTACAATGATAACCTGAGCCTCGAGTACTATTATACTGTATACAAGAGGATTAAGTCATCGTAATCAGGGGGTACTTATGAGGAGTGTCATCTGAAGTGGTTCATTCTTTGACACCAACGATTTGCCTCCTTAGTATTGCCGTTTTTATTCTGTTGTCTTGTTTATGTTGCTGTCTGTCATTATAGGTAGCCTGTTATCTGTTATTTACTGTTGCATTTTCTGTTTGTGGTTATTAATTTTGTTGCGGTTTGTCATTTAGTCTTGTTTTTGCTTTACGATTTTATTTTGTTTTTTTTTTAAATTCTTATCTTGTTTTCTGTTATTTTTGTGTTTGTATTTTATTTTTGTCAATTTTTTTTTATTTCTCGTGTTTTCCTTATTGTTTTTGTCATTGTTTGTCCTGTAGTTTTTGTCATTTATTTTGTCTTTGTTTTAATTTTGTCATGTTTTTGTCTTAGAGGGTCGCTTTTGTTTTTGTTCGTTTGTTTTCTGTTTATCTGTTGGTCCTGTTGACATATGTTTATCCGTTGTTTATCACCGCTACTATATAGTTATTGTGAATTATAGTTATTTATTATTGAGATTATCTTTCACTGTTGCTGTCGGCTGTTTGTTTATTCTGTTGCTACCGTTAATACATGTTCCCGTTGTTGAGAATATTTGCTTAATTTTGTTGTATTTTTCCGTTGACTCTTAATACTGTTATTGCGTAAGATTTTCTTCAATAGACACGTGCTGTTGATTTTTCTGTTGTTGGGGGACTACGGCTTCTGTTAATATGTTCGGTAACCGCTCTGTTGATATTGGTACCGTTAAGGTTGAAAATTTCTTTTAACTGTTGTTGCTGTCGGTTTTTTTCAACTGAGGTTAAACCGTTGTCGTTATTTCTGATGCTGTCGGTGCTGTTGCCACGATATGTTGTTTTTCTTACTGTTTATTACTGTTATTGCTGTTATCGGTTATATTTGCCTGTTTTTATTACTGCTACTGTGTTGTTACTTTTACCGTTACATTATGTTGTCATTGCAGTTACAGATGTACAGTATATACTAATGTATTATACATCTGGTGAATTATATTGATGAAATTTATCGTTGTCGTTACACAGTGAAATATATTTAGTTAACTTCTCGAGATATTGAGAAAAATAATATATATTCACCATATATTGATAAGAGTAATATATTTTATTTGTATATTTCACCTGAATGTTTTAATAAATGGTTCACCAATGGTAACCAGGTTAGCAAGTCTGTCTCCATGCTGTTACTGCTGTCTGTGTTGTTTACAGTGTGTGTTTTGTTGCTGTTATGTCTGTCTCTTCTATTGCTGTTGTTGCTGTGCCCATTGTGGAGTGTGTTGCCGTCGGTGCTGTGGCCATTGTGGAGTGTGTTGCCGTCGGTGCTGTGGCCATTGTGGAGTGTGTTGCCGTCGGTGCTGTGCCCATTGTGGAGTGTGTTGCTGTTGGTGCTGTGCCCATTGTGGAGTGTGTTGCTGTCGGTGCTGTGCGGGTGTGTTGCTGTTGGTGCTGTGCAGGTGTGTTGGTGCTGTGCCCATTGTGGAGTGTGTTGCTGTCGGTGCTGTGGAGTGTGTTGCTGTCGGTGCTGTGCGGAATGTGTTGCTGTCGGTGCTGTGCCCATTGTGGAGTGTGTTGCTGTCGGTGCTTGCCCAATGTGGAGTGTGTTGCTGTTGGTGCTGTGCCCATTGTGGAGTGTGTTGCCGTCGGTGCTGTGCCCATTGTGGAGTGTGTTGCTGTTGGTGCTGTGCCCATTGTGGAGTGTGTTGCCGTCGGTGCTGTGCCCATTGTGGAGTGTGTTGCTGTTGGTGCTGTGCCCATTTTGGAGTGTGTTGCCGTCGGTGTTGCGCCCATTGTGGAGTGTGTCGGTGTTCTTACCAATGTGGGTGCTGCTGTTACTGTAATTGCTTTTTTTGAAATTCCTGCACCTGCAGTTATTTTTGTTGCTGTTGACGTTTACGTTACCGCTGTAAAAATTTGTTTTCTCTGTAGATACTGCTGCTGGAGTTACTTGTAATTGCTATAACTGTTGCTGTATTTGTCGCTTCTGCTGTTCTCGGTGCTGTTTATGTTGTTTCTCAGCCCGGGCCGTGGGTGATAAGGGTGTGCAGCTGGTTCTTGCAGAAGCAGAACTTCCTCAGTACGTCGTGGTGGAGGCAGCTGCTGGTCGGCCCGTACTCGTTGATCCTCGACACCTCCCCTGCCACCTGCCGGTGGAGGAGGGTTAGTAGGAGGGAGGGAGGCTTAGGAGGTGTGAGGCTGGACTAGTAGCGAGGGAGGATGGCTTGGTATGAGGGAAAAGCGACATCTATTCAACACTGTGAGAGAGAAAGATAAAGGGAGAGAAAGGTCAGTAAGAGGCAGGGGGCGACATAACCTTCGCTAACTGGAGGGTAAGAGGATCGTTGGGGCGATTAATGGAGGTAAATTGAAGGTTATTGGGCTGAGGGACGGAGGAAGAGTTATTAGGAGAGAGGAAGAGTGGGGCAGGACAGGGGAGAAGAGAGAGATGGGAAGGGAAAGGGAGATGAAGGAAGTGGTAGTAACACGTTGGAAACATCGCTTCCAACATCAGCAAAGTTAAACACCGTTGGGTCTGGTCAGTACTTGGATGGGTGACTGCCTGGCCCTAAGACCACCAGATGTTGCTGACATAAAGACTCTACTGGAAACAACCATCTAATGGCCTTGTCTGCTGTCCGTGGTCAAATTGACTATCATTTATTATTATATTCACATAACTGTTAGAAGGAAAGAAGGAAAAAAAGAAAGGAAGAAAAGAGAGGCAACAGGAGAGGAAGAGAGAGGCAGGAAGAGAAGGGGAAGTGGAGGAATTAATACCACTGATGGTAGCTGTTAATAGGAGAGAAAGGCAATAATAGGGGAGGAAGAGAGAGAGAGAGACAGGGAAGAGGAGGTGGAGGAAGTAACACCATTGATGATAGCATAAGCTTGTCTCCCTCACTTAAACTCTAACACGGGTCAGGTGTTGGTAACTCACGACAGTTACCTGCAGTTCTTGTTTTGAGGATCTGATCATTAGTTAAAGTGTCAGGCTAGAGAGACCCTCACTGATCTCTCATAAGTTAAACATACGTGAAAAAGATGTTGGGTCTGACCAATCATATGTTGTTCGTTGTGATTTAGGTTATGATTTCTTTATGTAATCATTAATAGAACATTAGAGATATAACCCCATGGTAAGACGAATTAGTAGCATCCGTTAACTATGTTGTGACTAACTTCTAACAGTGTCTTTACATTGTGAAGCATCAGATGGTAATTCTTTTATTTTTTATTAATAGTACCTCTCAAAACACTTATCTCTTGACCCTTGATGTGACAAATCAACGTGATGCAAATGTTTTCTCGCCCTTCCCAGCGTAAACTTATATAACTTAATTTTACCAACCCTGAACCTATTTAGATTATATAACCAAACATAATTTAACAATCTAAACCGAAACCTAGTTTAACCATGACATTAAGATATAAGATGTGAAACAATGTGGTCGCAGGGCAGCCGATCGACTCCCATATTTAACACCTTCATTCACCTGGAAGAGTTGGGGCTGGGGGTTGTATCGTAGTGTGGCCTCGACCATAACATTACCAGGAGACAGTGTGGCCTGCAGCAGGTAGCTCCTCACGTCGCTGCTTGTGTCTTGAGGTGCCAGCTGCTTGTTGGATCCTGACACCCGCCCCGTCAACACCCGAATCTGTCAAAGGCAAAGCGGGATGAGCGTGTGATAATACTGTAGTTCCTTATTACTAGACAGATATCATTATGTTTCTATAGCGTAAACAAATTGGGAATCTATTCTTTGAGGGAATAGGATTATACCGTACATGAGATTTGGAGGCGACCAGTCAGTAGGAAAAGGTTTACAGGCAGATTGTGGAAACTTCCATCTACCAATAGATTGATACAAGCTGATGGTGATACTGGTGGTACAAAACACCTTAAGAACATAATTATTTTCTAGTGGCTCCTAATTATTTTGATATTGTCTCCTGGTGTCCAAGGATCAAACCATATCGTAGGACTCCTGTAATACCAGAGCATTAACGAAATAAACCCTTTTCCTGGCTACTACATTATAGTTGTGCTTGACATCAATGTAGGAGGAATGACAAGGATACAAAATTTACCTGTAATGATGAGTAGATCTTGTCAGTATTTAAAATTATTTTTACACGTTAAAAAAAGAGAATCTTCAGGAAATGTTTCCATCTTTCCTAACCTCTACCTCTACCTGGATTTTTTTATTTATTTTTTTTTTTACGGGGATTAACCCACCCGGGCACAGGTCACTGACCCACATCAGGGCCTGGGGGGCGAAAATTTAATAATAATAATAATAATAATAATTCGTATTAAATACAATTTATAATAATAAAAACAAATAATAATAATTCATAGTAAATAAAATTTATAAAATAAATACAAAATTAGGAGTCCAGGTATTCGCTTTAAGAGTCTAAGGGTTTCTCTGAGGCAGGCAGCGGCCACATGAAGTTTGGTGTAACCATAACACGATTATAGAGGGACAAAGAAGTAGGCTGCCTGTCTGTGTTTTACGAGCTAAGAGGTGACATACGGTACCGTACTTTACTTTACAGCCTGACCCTACCTGGCGGGTAAGTCTAATAAATGGGCTTGCTGTAGCCATCGGGGCTCGACGGTTCATCTTGTCTTACAGAGAACAGCCGCGACACTGATCTGTGGTGGCAGAAGTGTACCAGTACTCGATTTCTTTCTTTTTTTGGCGTGGGAATACACACACGCTTTTCCACTGAGCAGACTATTTGTGGTGTTGTACAAGACAGGCTTGGTGAAGTAAAATATGCTAATTGGTCCGGAAAGCTTCGTAGCGGTTTTGAGTGACCTTGTCAGTTCCTAAGGTTTGAGTGTTGTTGTTGTACTGTTACCTCCGACAGTAAGTGGGTATAGTGATGATGTCTTCCAGAAGCAACATTAGGTGTCTAACCAAACCAAACACCTTCAGAAAATGGAGTCGACGTGTCCTGGACCCATTTTTCTCTTCGTGTCTACTTCCCGCTGACAGATGGCCCAGGATATTATTTCTTTCATCCAAAGACACACATGTTTGTTTAGATTGCTATGTGCATATGGATGTCTAGTTACCTCGTCCACCTCTATATTTAGCATTAGCTGCTCTTCGACAATAATGCCCAAACTAAGTCTGACAGGACAATAGTGTCTCTACCTACCAATATCTCTCTCACCTTTGAGAATTTGATGCACTTAGAGTAGGGGCTGAGGTCTTGGTTGAGTGTCTCCTTGAGGAAGGCGGCGGCCAAGTGTAGTACGGGGTCGTGGAGGGGGATCTCCTTAGTGTCCTGGCAGGTACAGAAGTGCTCGGGGATGCCTGCGTCAGCACAAGTGCGGCCTCGAGGTATCTCCTGCAGGAAGTTAATGGTATTAGTGGGTGATTTAGTGAGTTAAGAGACTATAAAATAATTATCTTGACTATAAAGGGGTAAAAAAAGTTATGAGAGACGAAAGAGGAATAATATAAGTAATGGATAAAGAGAATTATATAAACAGAGACAGAGGGAGGATTATATAATTACTAGTTAAATGTGTCATATATTTTTGGATACCACACACACACACACACACACACACACACACACACACACACACACACACACACACACACACACACACACACACACACACACACACACTTCCTCATATTCTTAATTTGCAAATAACTGTATAGCCTACATATGAACCGTTAACCTCCTAAATGATTATAACATTTCGCATCATCTAACTGTGAATAAACTTATCTGTATCATGAGGTCGTAAACGTTCTTAATGCTCTCCGAATACAATTAACTGACCCTCTGTGTACTTAATAACAACATGAACTAAAGTGTTGTCGTTAGTATCTGAGTGAGCAAAATAGTCATGGTTACATACAGTCTCAGTAAGACATACATACCTGGGGTTACTTAGGATTGTTCTGAATGGAAATAACTAGATCGGATTTATTTAATTATTCACATCATGTATTCGAATCAATCAAACTTATCGCATACTAAGAGCTTCCCCAGGTTAAGTTAGGTTGGGTTTCGTTGTTTCTTATCGTCTATAATATGAAGGGTTGGGTGGTCCTGTGTGTGGTATTTTGTTGAATATAATATGACTTGTATGTAGAGGAAGCAGTAGGCCTATTATGACTTGTATGTGGAGGAAGCAGTAGGCCTATTATGACTTGTATCTGGAGGAAGCAGTAGGCCTATTATGACTTGTATCTGGAGGAAGCAGTAGGCCTATTATGACTTGTATCTGGAGGAAGCAGTAGGCCTATTATGACTTGTATCTGGAGGAAGCAGTAGGCCTATTATGACTTGTGTCTGGAGGAAGCAGTAGGCCTATTATGACTTGTGTCTGGAGGAAGCAGTAGGCCTACTATTAGCAACAATAGTAGTTAGTGATTTCACCATCATTGGGTTTCATGGTAATTCTTCTTTATTGACTTCCCTCTTCCTCCTGGTACTAAATAAGGTAATTAAGAGATAGAAGGAGAGTGAGGAAGACAAAGATAGACGTAAAATAGGAAGATAGTAGAGGTAAGAAATAGAAAAGGAAAGACATGAGATAAAGTGAAAAGGTAAAAACAAGAAAAACAAAGTAAAAATAAATGTATATAGGAAAAAAAAGTGAGAATAATAGAAACAAAGAAAAAGGATAAAAATTAAATAATGAAAACAAGAGAGAGAGAGAGAATGAGTCAAGTCATCTCTCACTTCCTCTCCCCAACTCACCTGAAAGATGCTAATCCCTCTAGCATCAGGCTGAGGCTTCGAGGTTACGTAGCTTAAATCGGCAAAACTCCCATAGGCAATATCAAGAAGTGTCTGGTATAGGTCATAGTTGGCTGTGAGTCTTCGAGTGTTGGTCTGTAAGTTCTTGAAGGCGGCGTGATACCTGGAGGAGGAAAAGGAATTGTTAATTTATCCTTGAAAGACCTATTACTTAAATTACATGCAATATGGAGTAGAAATTACTTAGGTGAAGGGGTAAAGAGTGTGTGAATGTGTGTGTGTGTGTGTGTGTGTGTGTGTGTGTGTGTGTGTGTGTGTGTGTGTGTGTGTGTGTGTGTGTGTGTGTGTGTGTGTTAGTTTAGTGGGTTCTCAAAAGGGGATAAATAATTCTACCCCCAAAACATACATTCTCCAATACACTCCACTCTACTCCAGCATATCCCTCCATACTCTAACACACCCCGACATACTCCAACACACCCCGACATACTCCAACACACCCCTACATACTCCAACACACCCCTACATACTCCAACACACCCCAACATACTCCAACACACCCCTACATACTCCAACACACCCCTACATACTCCAACACACCCCTGACATACCCAACACACCCCTACATACCCAACACACCCCTGACATACCAACACACCCCACATACTCCAACACACCCCAACATACTCCAACACACCCCTACATACTCCAACACACCCCGACATACTCCAACACACCCCTACATACTCCAACACACCCCAACATACTTGTCTCTGAACCAGGGCGGGAGATAGAGCAGGACGTAAGGTAAGCGTTCTTCCAGCATCCCGACATAGGTGGACCGGATGCTGCCCCACCTCATCCCATGGTCGCTGACGAAGAAGAGCGCCGTGTGGTTGAGTGCTCCGGCCTCCTGCAGCTGGTGGAGGTAGTGGAGGTGAGGGATATCGGCGTGGCGCAGCATGTTGATGTAGTCGTGGCTCAGACTAGCGGACCAGTAGAGGCCGAAGGTTGGGGTGTCCAAGAAGGTCCTCGCCACCTCCAGGGAGTAGTCTTGTATGACCTGAAGGAGAGGGGGAGAGTAGGTGGTGAGTGGTGGCTCTACTGTAACTCTCAGGGATATGGTGGTGTTTCTCTCTCTCTCTCTCTCTCTCTCTCTCTCTCTCTCTCTCTCTCTCTCTCTCTCTCCCATTTTCCTTCCTTCCTTCCCTCCCTCCCTCCCACTCACTCACCCATCCTCCCCCTCCCTCCCACTCACCTATCATCATTCCTCCCACTAGCCCATCTTCCCTCCCTCACTATCTATCTATTCGATCTATCTATCTATCTATCTATCTATCTATCACATTCACTTCCAGCCAGACAAGAAGAATCCCCCTCCAGTCGTCCAGTTGTCTCTTGACGGAAATATTCTTAATTGGGAACGTCAGGAATGCGTGTCAGAGCTGAGGGTTTTACTGGTTATTTCTGGACCCAATGAGTTTCAGACTTCACGAGAGAGAGAGAGAGAGAGAGAGAGAGAGAGAGAGAGAGAGAGAGAGAGATGTTAAGAGAAGGAGGAAGAGGAGAAAAAAGTGATATGAAAAAACAGAAACAAACAGACAGACAGAAAGTTAAGAGAATTAGGAGAAGTGAAATGAACAGAGAGAAAGAGGGAAGGAGTGAAGAGGAGGAAAAGAGCTAGAGATAAAGGTGGGAGGAATAAGGAGAGGGAAATAGGGTGGATAGAAATGGGGAAGATCGATTTGGTGAAAATGAGAGGGAAGGAAGGAGGAAGTAGAGGGAGAAAAATGTATATATGAAAGAGTCGAAAGAAGATTGCATGAGGCGGAATGAACTAGGGAGATGATTGAAGAGTGGACGAGAGTAGATGGATAGGGGGATAGGCATGGCGTATAACAGGAGAGAGAGGGGATTGAAGAGTGGATGAGAGTAGATGGATAGGGGGATAGACATGGCGTTTAACAGAGGAGAGGGAGAGAGAGAGAATAAAAGAGATGACGCAGGTGTGGAGAAAATAATGCAGAAAGGAGAGAGAGATAAAGGAATTTCATTTAGATATCATATAGACAACCACGTTCGTGTTCCTGTCTAAGTAAGCCAATTAGATCCGCTCTCAGATAATAAACCTTTTGGAGAGAAAAATATAGCTTAAGGACCTTTGAAAATCCTTAGGAAGGCGGCGTACACTTTGGCGAGACGAAACTAAGTAAAGAAATCCTGATGAGGGAAAATTTGAGATGGGGTTGTGTACTGTAGTGTGTTTATAAGGGCGAGTAAGATGTGTTTTTTTTATGTTAAAGATATTGTTACCTTTGCTTTCCTTCCTTCCTACTACGTCTTCTACTCAACCTTCCACTCCTATCTGTCTTTATTTCCTCTGCTTCATTCTCGTTCTCTTTGTCCCTATCCTCCTTTTCTCCTTTACTGCCTGTCTCTTCTTATTTCTTCCTCCTCCTTTTCCTCACTCCCCAACATCCTCTCATTGCTGATTCCCTCCATCTTCTCCCTTGTCATCATCCCCTTCCCCCCTCCTGCTCACCTGAATGCTGAACTTGTCACCCTGGCACACGTTAGAGTTGCCGTGCTTGGCGGTACCAATCTCCTTCTCTGAGGCGAGGAAGAAGGGGCGGCCGTAGTAGTCAGTCGGCTGAGTCACGAACCCGTTGTGTAGGTAGTTGAAGATTCCCATCCACGGCGAGTCCTGCAAGGCATCGAGGGATTAGTATATGAAAGTCTTCCAAGGGTTAGGTTAGGTTAGATAAGTCATGTTAGGTTAAGATAGGTCACGTTAGGTTAGGTTAAGATAGGTCATGTTAGGTTAGGTTAAGATAGGTCACGTTAGGTTAGGTTAAGATAGGTCACGTTAGGTTAGGTTAAGATAGGTCACGTTAGGTTAAGATAGGTCACGTTAGGTTAGGTTCGGATTGGCTCAGTTAAATGAACTTAGTGTCAGGAGATATTGTTTTATTTGCTAATTAATAGTTAGAGCCGATTTTATTCATTGTGGTATATTTGGGTTGAGTTGTCATGTTAGGTTTGCATACGTTCATTTATATGAAACTTAGTATGAAACAAAATACTTCCATATACAACATACTTCCTCATACTTCTACATCCACATACAATTTACCCACACATACAACATACCTCCACATATAACATACCTCCATATAAGCCGTCACATATCCATTCTTCTTGAAGTCCTTCCAGACCCAGTTGCAGTCATCGTACTTCTCTCTCTTGGGGACGCAGGTGTGATTGGCTAACTCCTGGGTAGTGAGGCCACTGAGCACCGGGATCAGGTTAGGGAAGGTGTTGTCGCCGACCTTGTTGAAGCCCGCTAGGTCGACGGCTCCCAACTCCTTCGTCAGGAAGCGATAGGTTTTGGGCAGGTGGCGCTGCATGTTAAGACGGGACGCTGAATCCGTGCCGAAGATGATCACACTTAATTTCTCTATTGAGTCTCGGTCTGGCTTGACCCTCGGGGAACAGCAACTGGGATTAGAATTATTTACACTGGAGGTATTTTCATTATTGATATCGGATGGTGTCATGGTGTTTAATTGATCGGCTGCTGTGATGTTTACTTGATTAGCTGATGTAGAGGTGTTTTGTTGTTCAGCTACTGTGATAATGTTCTTCTGGTTGATATCTATGGTGGTGTTGGAGCCCCTAGGTGGTGGTGTGGCGAGTAGTTTGTGTCTCTGGATGAAGTAGTGGACGTTCTTGTAGACGATGATGTCACTCATGTTGCAGTAGACGAGGACACTTTCGTCGCGGATGGTCGTCTCGGGTCCCGCCAGAGGCTCGCACCACTGACTGTACCTGCCGGGTCATAACACATGTACTGTACCTGTTTGCACCACCATACGGTAGAGGAACAGGTGATAAACGCAAGTGCCATTATTAGAGTTACAGAAACAAGTAGTGTTGCGCGCCTATACAAAATATACTGCACCGATATATATATATATATATATATATATATATATATACAGGGTGTAAATATAAACTATCCATCCATCCACTATTCTCACTCCCCTTCATCATCAACACAACCACTAACCTCCATCGGCCATCTGCGGCGGCGTTATACGTATGAGGCTGTTGTTCCACGCGGTAAATGGCTCTGTAGCAACACTTCACTTCTGATGGCCGCGACGACGAAGACGCTGGCACCTCCGAGCTGCTGGTGTTACTGGTAAAGTCTATGTACACGTCCATGTCTCCAATATGGGGCACTCTGTTGACGGTAGACGTACTGGGAGGGGGTGTGGGAGGTGTTCTAGGGAAGGAGGGGATTGATGACGCACGAAAGAATCCCGAATGAGATGTTTTAGATGATATGTTGAGTGTCGATGATGACGATGGGGAGGAAGCTTTAGTGGTGGTTGGTGGGGCAGAGAGCCTCTCGTACACGTTGAGGTAGTGGTCGAGGTGGTCGTGCAGGACCTCTCGATGGTAGTACAGTGTCGTCCCCTTGGCTGACGTGAGTGCTGGTGGACCCTTACATGTAAGCTGAACACCAAGACATACATAAACATACAGACAATGAAAGTATCTGGTAGTTTTTGTGGTGTTCCCATTCGATATTCACCAATTAAATAATACAGTACAATATACAAGATCAGTAAATATTCTTGCTTTATTAGTATAGTTTCATCAAAACTGAATATATTTTCATAATTAAATCACCATATGTATATTTGACCACACGATGAAAACCACTCAATTATGGGGAAAGCGGAATGAAATAGTTACCCGTAAACTTTGAACAGAGAAAATGTATCCGATTATGACCAAAGAAAATGGGTACGTAAATAAACAGAAAATGGGCAGACTCACCTTGATTGGGTTGGAGATGAACCTGGTGATAGTGTGATGGAAGGGGTCGAAGTCTGGTATGATACAGCCTGGGGTGTGGACCAGGAACCCCTTCTGTTCCAGCTCCTCTTCCTCCCCTTCCGTGTTTCTTCTCTCTGTATCATGTGACCCTCCTCCTCCTCTTCCTGCTGATGTTTTTGATGTGAGAGATGATGGTGATGATGACGTTGAGGCGTTGATAGAAGGCACCATAATATCCATGATATATTCCGGGGCATGATGAACTGCAAGTAACATAAGGTATTGGTCCCAGGCTACTAGATGATACACAGCTCCGTTTAAAAGGATCGATCGGTAACATATTGACGGCAGGAACTCCTATAACCTCCTCCCTCGTATCGATGGATCCGGTGAGGGATAATAAGGATAAGTGATGATGAAAATAGGTCACTTGTCACATGGGCCCCACTCCTAATGTATCATAATCCTAGGGGTCCTCAGTCCTTATGGGCCCCGTTCCAAATGGACAGCAATCCTAGAGGTCCTCAGTCCTAATGCGTCACAATTATAGTGATCCCATTCTTAACTCCTTGAGCACGGTGACTTAATAGGGTTCAGTCGTAATGGATATGTAAGGGTCTGTGGTGCTGGAGACCCATCTGACTCACTCTCCCTCAAGGACCCATCTGACTCACTCTCCCTCAAGGACCCATCTGACTCACCCTCCCTCAAGCACTAGACGCTGGTAAGACCTCAGTCAACGGCGCTGCAATAGTTTTTAATTACGTGTTCATTCATAACACATTGACGCTAAAGTAATCAAGCCAGTTACTGGTGTGACTGCTCTCGCACTGGTAACAACTTTATTTAGACCGATATTGACGAATTAATAACTGAAATTGACGTCGGGAACGAATATATAATTATAAGTGTGTTTATTCTGAACCAAAATGGACTCAAGATAATATATAGAAACAATTAATACTGTTTTTGTCTTCTGTCCCTGGATGTTTAATATTAATATTGATAAATGGGAAACTTTTTACGGTTTTAGCTATGCTAGTAAGCTAATATCTACTGTTCCTGGCGGTGGCATTTTGCGAGTGAGGGAGACTTTACGTACTGTTTAATACAACCAATCGTCAATACTGGTTCACTCGTTATTTCCAAGTTGCTTTAAGCTACTGTATGATCTTGAATCAGTTAGGAGAGAATCTTGTATCTGGAGATATCCTCCGGGCACGTATGGTCAGTCATGACTCACTCACTTGTTCAGGTTAAGTGAACCGTGAATATGAATGCCTCGAAATTGTGAATCAAAGAATGATTCAATTAAATCTTCATTTGTGCAAAAGAGGAATTTAATTAACTGTGAATCATTAATCAGTCACTTAACTCAATTAAGAATCATTCAGTTACTCTTTTGCAAATCATGATCAATCATCTACGCTATCGTGAATCATAAATCATTCAGCTACACTATTGTGAATCCTTGAAATTGAAATATTTGATTGGCAATTATTACATCAAAAGGACACGGTAGTATACTGCTCCCTCCTTCACCTTTGTCATCTCTGTCTGGTGCTTATAGGAAGTAGTAAACGTCATAACGTGGTGCAAGGTTTTCAACAGCGTAAATATTACCTAAACTATTGCATTATTGTGAATCATGACTCATTCAGCTAGGTAACCTTGTATCATGCAAGAGCTACTTACTAGTGAAGCACAGATCGAGTGAATCATAAATCAGTGAGGTTAGCGGCCTCAGACAAGCTCAAGTTACAAGAGCTGAGAAAGTTTACTCCTTATAACTCCAGAACTTAACGTGATAAACACCAGCCAGGGAAAGTTACCGTGGTGTGTGTGTGTGTGTGTGTGTGTGTGTGTGTGTGTGTGTGTGTGTGTGTGTGTGTGTGTGTGTGTGTGTGTGTGTGTGTGTGTGTGTGTGTGTGTGTGTGTGTGTGTGTGTGTGTGTGTGTGTGTGTGTGTGTGTGTGTGTGTGTGTGTGTGTGTGTGTGTGTGTGTGTGTGCTGCTGCAGACATACACATACTCTTATTCAAAGTAAGTCATTTGTAGATCATACGTATACTATACACATACACTCACTTAATCTCTCTTACATACAAACACACACACACACACACACAGTGGCAGGGCAGTAAACACTATAAGACATACACCCCGTGGGCAAGAGTTAATAAACAAACACTGCAGCTAAGATGACCTGACAAAGTCCCACCAGAAATAGGAATATATCGCAGGCTCAGAGAGAGAGTGTGTGTGTGTGTGTGTGTGTGTGTGTGTGTGTGTGGGGGGGGGGGGTAGATAAAACGAAAGGAAGGGGGACGAGAAGAGAGACTGATGGAAATGGAGATAGAGAAAGGAAATAGAGAATACAGATGGATAGAAGTTGTGAAGTAAATAAAAAGGATAAAGAGAGAGAGGAGGGCTGGAGAGAGAGAGAGAGAGGAGGGCAGGAGAGAGAGTGAACCATGTAGTGTTAGAATGTTAAATCCCTCAGGTGACAAAGACTTCAATAACTCTATCAAAGCTTAACTGTTGCTATCAAAACTACATAAAGATTAACTGTTTCTATCAAAGTTATATAAAGCTTAAATGTTTCTATCAAAGTTATATAAAGCTTAACTGTTTCTATCAAAGTTATACAAAGCTTAACTTTCTATCAATGTTCTGTAAAGCTTAACTGGTGTTATTAAAGTTTGATGAACTTCTAGTAACCTCTGTCAACCATTAGAAAGCTCTTGTGAAAGCACTACTAATGCTTATAAATTCCAGCAACTGTTCGAAAGCTCCATCAAGGCTTTGTATTTCATCTGTGTGTATTAATAAAAATTAACTAAAGCTCACCTGTACAAGTCTCTAAAAGCTATTCTAATTGTCGAAAAGTTGCATTAGCTCTTTGAACCCACAGATCTATGAACGAAAACTACAGAAGAAAGCTTTATGAAAGATAGTTTAACTGAGGGATGTTCTATGAAAACAAATTACACAAGAAGCTCTATGACAGAAACCTCTACGGAAGCTCTGAAAAAAAATATACGGAAGCTCTACGGAAGAAAGTTGTCTATGGACTCACAGGTGAAGATGACTCGGGTGTAGAGTCCTGTTCTCTGTGGCGAGGAGACGAGGAAGAACGAGAAGGAGGCGGCCACCAACACCATACACACGCCCACACCACGCCTCCACGCCCGTACCAGGCCACGCCCACGGCTCCCATGCGACCACCCTGCACCTTCACGCTCCCCGCGCGCCCCCACGCCCACCCCGGACACCACCACGCCCGCGCCTGTAATGGGAAAGAAGAGAAATTGGAGATTAGTGTTGATAAGGGAAGGGTGGCATGGAGGAGACCACGCCTTCGTTCTTAGATTGGTTTCTCTCACTTTCTGTCTCTGTCTTTGTCTGTCTCTATGTCCCGCTCTCTGTCTCACTCAGCTGTATCCCTGTCACTATATCCTCATTCATGATGATTCTCTCTCTATCTCTCTCTCTCTCTCTCTTTATTTATCTTATCCAGGTCTGAAACGCATGAAATTGATGATTTAGTTATGGAAGTTTGTGTTTAAACGGCAGGTGTGGTGGGGTAGTGGGCAAGGGAAGGCAGGTGTGGTGGGGTAGTGGGCAAGGGTAGGCAGGTATGGGTAAGCGTGTGTAAGTGATGGCAAGACATAGGGAAGTGTGGTCAAGTAGGAGCAGGTTTGATCAAATATGGACAAGTGTGGGCAAGCGTTAGGAATATCAGCTGGTGTGGGCAGGTATGGGCAAGTTTAGCCAGGTGAGGGCAAGTCTAGGTAAGTGTGGACAGTTATAAATAATACCTGACAGGTTAGGGCAATCCTATGCACGTAGCTAAGTGTGAGACAGACATATAAGCGTGGGCAAGTGTGGGCGTGGTGAATTAGGGTTGGTTATTAGCAAATGGATTTCTGGTTAGGGGCTACAAGGGGACCCGTTCCTGGTATAACTTGGAATGAAGGAGTCGGGAATTGAAATCAGGAATTGGAATGACGTTGGCAAGGGGAAGAGGAGTTGCTGAGAACATGAGAAAGTAGGAATTCTTAGAGGTGGAAATGTGCGAAAGTCTGAATATTTGTAGGTGGGAATATGTGAAAGTTGGAATGCCTGGAATAAGTATACAAACTCACACACACGTAATTATTGAAATATAATTGATATAACATATATCATAATTTGGCATCCGGCCTGGGGTAGCGACTAACATTTGGCATCGTTCTTTGACTTGTGTGAAGAAAAAATAAATAAATAAAACATAAATTGGAATTCTTTAATAGTATTTTGTAATTAATGCTATTATTGTTATTATTATTATTATTAGTAGTAGTAGAGTGTAGCAGGAGTGGTGGTGGTTCTGGGGCGATGTAGTTGTAGTAGTAGTAGTAGTAGTAGTAGTAGTAGAGTGCAGCATTAGTGGTGGTGGTGCTGGGGCGATGTAGTAGTAGTAGTCTCCATATTTACACAAGATTAATGCCACACTTCAATGATCCAGTTATTACGTTATAGCCTGAAGCTACAGAGTGACTTTACACATACCTGGTACTGGTAACATTGTGAGTCTTGTTGTCTCAGTGTACAGAAAGTTGTTTACGTTTTAAGGGTTTTGTTTGTACGTAAAGTCATGGATATAATACTCCTGCTGTTTGAGTGTCCACAAATAGTAGACTTTGTTAATAATATTTTCAAAGACTAGGTGTGCCCATTTAACTAATTGTAATGTAATTAAAAAAAAAGATTTTTTAATATTTTGAAAGTTTTTGTATTCAGATCAGTGACAATGTACAGTATGAATATGTATTAATATGTATTACAGTATTTACGAGCCACGGTTCAGACTTTAAATAATTCGTATATGTTTTATGGTGATGAGAGAACGTTATTGTTGTAGTAAACTGGGTAAAGTCTGTGTGCAATTTCAGTGCTGTTTCCGCCGCCATCTTTGTGTCATAAATGGATTAAGAATTTAAGATTGCTTGATACATTAGGTCACCAGCTGTTGAGCAGATTTAACATTTGATCCTTTGAAAATTCACCATGGTGCTGTTGGTTCATAATTGAAGTCTTTAAATAGTTTTTTGTTTGTAGGTATAGCGAAAATTTAACGTACGAACCTATGAGAATCCACCTTTCTCCCACGGATCAACTGAAATTGCTTGATACGTTTTGACATCATCAGTTCCCAGAGACAAATTGACGTAAGAACGTTTGAGAATCTGCCTTGTTACCACAGACTAACTGGAACTGTTAAATATATTATGACATCAGTTACCTGGACAAATTTAACCTGTGAATCTTGATCAGGATGGACCCATACTATGTCAGGTTTCTGGAACAGTGATTATAAATACTTGTCTTGGAGTTGCCCTGCTCGACGGTGTCACGTGGCGGGCCCTTCAGAAAACCATCGGCACCTGGAGAGGACGCCGACCCTCCTCCACTCAGACCTCACACCTTCCTATATTACACCGCCACTGACGACGTTTCGCCTCTTTGATCTCTCAGCGTCAATTTCCTTTCTCAAGTCTATTTTTATTTACTTATTTTTTTCTTAACCTCGATTGAGTGTTTACGAGAAGTTAATTAAGAAAGATGTTTTTATTTACCAGTGGAGTTTTATCTCTAAGATCTCTGTTTACTTTATTTTTATTCTACGCGGAGCTGGAACTTTTAAAAGAAGTTAATTAATGAAGATTCCAATAATACACAGCCGTGATGACCTTAGTTCTCTCTGATCTCGGCTTCATTACCACTTCTCATTTTTTCTGTTTTGATGGAGGGAACAATGAAGGGAATAATGAGGATGACTATATTCTGTTGAAATTTAGGAATTCATGTATTGTTTAACCATAATGATGTTAATGATAATAATAATAATAATATAATACAGTAATGATGATGATAATAATAATAATAATAGTATAGTAATGATAATAATAATAATAGTATAATAATAACATTTACAACAATAATAATATAATAATAATAATAATTGTGACAGCAAAAGCCACGTAAAATATCACCTGACTTGCGCTAACCTCACAATACCTGACCCACACCACAGGTAAGCTTGGCATAATCTTCACAATATTACGGGGATTAGCGAGAATGTTACTGGCTGAGTTAGGTCCCACGTGGAAAAATTCCCTCACGCGTGAAGCACACTGTCAGCCCGGTCAGTAGAGGAGGGTCTTAGGCTGATTAGTGCAGCACAAAAATGGGGTCACCAGGTTATTATCCCCCGCCACTCCTTTTTATTGCATTTGTTGATTAAATATCCTAATGCTATCTGGTGGGTTGGGTTAGGTATGGTTGGTTTGGTTAGGTTAGGTATAGTTGGTTTGGTTAGGTATGGTTGGTTTGGTTAGGTATGGTTGGTTTGGTTAGGTTAGGTATAGTTGGTTTGGTTAGGTATGGTTGGTTTATGTTAGGTTAGGTATGGTTGGTTTGGTTTGGTTAGGTATGGTTGGTTTATGTTAGGTTAGTCTTATTGTGTTTCATCTAAAGGTAAAATAAGGTGTGGTGGCTGAGCTTCAGCTGATCCCCCAAATATGTTAAGTATACGAGTATTGAGGTTTACTGTACCATTCCTATCAAACTGGATATAATTGTTGTGATGAAAATTATACATACCACTAAACATATACATTCATTCATAAACTGTAATTCAGTACTAATATAAGTAAATATGAATTGTTATAGTCAATGGTAAAATGGGTTAAATATTAATTCATTGATTAATTTTTTTAGATAACTGAGTTTAAGAGTTTGTCATGAATAGTAAAAATTAGTTTGTTTTCCAGTTAACAATTTGAAAAACACTCTGGTGTTAATTATTAGTAAAAGTCTTTATCATTGTTGATGCCACTAATACTATTATTAGTATTTTATTATTATTATTATTGTTATTATTATCACACAAGCTGAAGAATCAACGAATCACAGAGCTGTTTTTACCTCAACATGGCTAAGGTGTAGTGATGAAGCCACATGTGTTGACTGTTGATTGAAAAGCTATATTAAAAACATGTGACTTTTGCTCTCTCGTTGACGGCTTGACTTTGATATAACGGAGAAAGGGGGAGAGGATGTCACTGGGTGCGTCTCTCTCTCTCTCTCTCTCTCTCTCTCTCTGACACATACACTCCCTCACATAAATCAATTCACCGATCTTCAAATTCGTCTTCCTGTAGATCATTTTCTGATTTATTTATGAAGTGTCACTCATGGTGATGTCTGTGACCTTCATGACATCTGTGACCTTTGACCTTCATGACGTCTGTGACCTTGCGCTAAGTCTGTCTATTTATATGTCTTACCTATTTTACTATCTATCTATCTATCTATCTATCTATCTTATTCTATGTATATTTCAGTTTGTCTGTCTGTATGTCATTATATCTGTTCAGCCATCTATCTTTTCTCAAGCTTATGTCAGGGACAGCTCACAATTCACCAGTAATATCTCCACAAAATTGAAATCCCAAATTATTCACCATCAAAATGTACATTGATCTATATATTATACCAGTGTGTATATAAGAGGTATATTGGGGAGCGTATAACATGGTTCTTATAGTTTATAGACCGGTATGACCAAGAAATTCCCTATAAAAGGCTCCTGGGAAATATTTCGTCTCTCGCCTAGGGAAATAATCGATTATCGTCAGCGGTAGTAAAAGGCGGGGAAATATTTGGGGACGAAAGTGTGTGGTGTTGGTGGGAGGGAAGTGAGGAAGGTGGTGGATGGAGGTCTTTTTCTCTCTCTATCTCACTCTATCTAGCTTGTCTTTTTTGTATCACTTCCATCGTTTTATCTCTCTCTCTCTCTCTCTCTCTCTCTCTCTCTCTCTCTCTCTCTCTCTACCCTTTTCTCCATTTTCCATCATTTCCTCTTAATCCTTCTCCTCTCAGAATACACACACACGCACACACACACACACACACACACTTATCCTCAACCTTTCAGTATTCCTAGAGATGGTTGTGTGCTCACCACTCAAGGGACAAGCCTAAATAGACCAACCTCGCCCTGAAGCGGTCTCTCTCCACACACACACACACACAGATACAGTACACAGCCAGTTGGTTCACGTGTACACAAACCCAAGTCACCAGTTGAATCTCCTGTACACTTTGGCTGCACATCACGGGAAAAGTTAAGCTACCCGACACATGCATATGTGTACTTTGTAAACAGTCGGCAATAGCGTGGAACCTCGAAAAGAGATACCCCTTTATACCAATTGATTCTCATAATGATTTTCTCCGATTATTCGTTATTGGGTGTATTTGTTCGTATTCCACAGCTAGTATGTAAGTCCACTGTTTCCAACCATCAGTCGTTGAACTACTAGCTGTTTATATCTAGTAGGATGGAGTCGCGGTTAAGCTTTCGGTATAATCTACGCCAGGTGTTAATAGTCTTCAGCCAATGGTGAGAAGATACTTGTTTCTTAAGACTGTATATTAGTTATGTTGTCAGTGTACAGTACATCCACCCTTCCCATAACACACCCCACCCTCCCCATAACACACCCACCCTTCAACACACCCCACCCTCCCCATAACACACCCACCCTTCAACACACCCTACCCTTCCCCCAACACACCCACCCTTCAACACACCACCCTTCAACACACCCACCTTCCCATAACACACCCACCCTCTAACACACCCCACCCTTCAACACACCCACCTTCCCATAACACACCCACCCTCCCCATAACACACCCACCCTTCAACACACCCCACCCTCCCCAACACACCCACACCACCCCCCAACACACCCACCCTTCAACACACCCCACCCTTCAACACACCCCACCCTTCAACACACCCACCTTCCCCATAACACACCCACCCCCTCATAACATGTCGATCTGCCAGTGCCTATCCAATCGTCTCTGGTAGCTCTACGGTCAACACTTGAAGACGTAACCACCTGCTCGGGTCAGTTGTATATACAGTATATAATGTAGGACAAACTTCTTGGTGGTATATTTCTTGGTAAGATAGAAGAAAAAAAAAGCCATATCATGTAGAGTGTAAAGCATTGAAATAAACTAAAGGATACGACTGGCTTCAAGAAATCAAGTTAAGTTCGTGATGATGGCAAAGGCAGGATACTTACCTCTCACCATTATGTTCCGGGTTCGATCCCCAGTTTGGATGTAAGGTGTTATTCAGTGTGAACCAAATATCACAGGTTATCTCTAGGTACACCGGCTCTTACCTGTTCTAAAACTGGACACTGATGATACGATAACCTGTAATTACGTCGTAGTTAAGATGCAATAATCTATAATAACGTCGTCCTCAAGATGCAATAACCTGTAATTACGTCGTCCTTAGGATGCAATAACCTGTAATTACGCCGTTCTTAAGATGCAATAACCTGTTACGTTGTCCTTAAGATGCAATAATCTATAATAACGTCGTCCTCAAGATGCAATAACCTGTAATTACGTCGTCCTCAAGATGCAATAACCTGTAATTACGTTGTCCTTGTTATGTGGTAGTCCAACATAAGACTTTTATTATTTTCTTCATATTTAAAGATATAATATTTGTTTTTTTTTATAAATACCTACAATACACTATTTTTTAATACAAGTTCCTGTAATTTCGACTAAGTTGAGTCTTTAGTTCCAATATTCTTAAAGGGAGATATTCTTAAGCAATATTCTTAGGAAGTATTTTTAAGGAATATTGTTAGAGGGAGATATATTTAGAGAATTTTCGTAGGGGGAGATATTTTTAGGGAATATTCAAAGGGAGACATTCTAAAAGGATAATCTTACAGGGATATATTCTTAAGGGTACACCATATTCAGCGTCGGCCATTCTTTGATTGCGTCATTCATTGATTATTCCCAGGCAGGAGCAGCATAGTGTGGCCTCCGCTCCCGTGCTGTGGGGCGGGTGAAGGAGAGGCTGTGGGGCGGGTGAAGGAGAGGCTGTGGGGTGGGTGAAGGAGAGGCTGTGGGTCGGGTGAAGGAGAGGCTGTGGAGCAGGTGAAGGAGAGGTTGTGGTGCTGTGAGACGGGCGAGGGAGGGAGTAGTGAAGGAGAGGGTAGGAGGAAGGATTGGAAGGAGGGCTATTTATGCAGAGGGAGGTATAGTTAGGTGAGTTGAAGGGAGAGGGAGAAGATGGAGAGGAATATAGGGAAGGAAGGAAGGATAGACGTGTAGTGTTAATGATAGACAGAGGGAGGGAAGGATAGGAGGGATAGTTAGGTAGAGGGAAGGAAGGATGAGAGAGGAAGGATAGGAGGGATAGTTAGGTAGAGGGAAGGAAGGATAGGATGGATAGTTAGGTAGAGGGAAGGAAGGATGAGAGAGGAAGGATAGGAGGGATAGTTAGGTAGAGGGAAGGAAGGATGAGAGAGGAAGGATAGGAGGGATAGTTAGGTAGAGGGAAGGAAGGATAGGAGGGATAGTTAGGTAGAGGGAAGGAAGGATGAGAGAGGAACTTAGGGAACAAGGACAAGAGTCAGCATTGCTTACTCACATCATTGTATCAATGTGGTGCATATATAACCTAACCTAACCAACGTTAACCTAACCTAACCTAACCTAACCAACGCTAGACTAACCTAACATTAACTTAGTGCAGTCCAGCTTATCATTACCTACCCGGTTTTAGTATGAAAATTCGGGTGCGGTTCCTCATACAGACGTAAATTTACCCCCTATAATGGCTATCAATTTATTTATTTTTTATTTTATCCCAGTTGACTCGACGGTAACAAATACATATAGTCAACACATTCATTCCAATTGACACTACTCGTTTAGCTCAGTATTGTCTGAAATAGTCACTCACCCCCCCCCCCGACCCACAATTAGCTGTTTGCAGGAGTTAGTTATACGCTCATTGACATATGGGACAACGGGCGTATCTCCCCTGCTGGCGTATTGTTATGGCGTATCCAACATTTTATTTTTATTTTGTCATATATATAACTTTTTACGGGGTTAATTAGACGTCCAGGTCTCGTCAGTTTGTTTATACTTGTTTTACCTGTAGTGTGTGTTGTGGTGTAACGTTCTGTACACACACACACACACACACACACACACACACACACACACACACACACACACACACACACACACACACACACACACTTACAGACACACACACCCCTTACAGACACACACACACACACACGCACTCAAAACACGTCGGGTTTAATAAAAATATATAATCTATACTATCCGGTCGTATATTTCAAGTATAATTACCCCACCATTGTAACAACGAGGGAAATATATTACACGCTCACAATTCTCTGCATTCCATATTTATTTTACCTCTATTATTAAAATTTCGGGAATGTTTCTAAGTCAAAAATGGCGGGATGAATATCAGTTTAAAAGTTTGTATATATTAACTTTGAGTCTTTAAAATTCTTACGTTTATATTTTCCTCTTAAATGTTATATTCTGAAAGGTTCGTAACTTATGGTAATTTTCCCCTTAGATGGTATAACCTTAGACGTTTCTACTACATATTAATTTTACCCATAAACCGTGTGGGTTGCAGGGTAGGTATGCAAATTCGTGTGTGTGTGTGTGTGTGTACTGAAAAACGTACACCAACCGTAAGAAGGTTAACTACGTACACATACAAGGTATATCCGTGTACGTATAGAAGAGATAAAAACAATAAACATACACGTGTACATAAAATACTTATGTTTGCTTCCCCAAAGGTAAACAAAGGTACAACATTATACTCCCGCCCACCTGTCCAATTACCCGTAATCCCCAATACTGATACCTGTCAGGTCTGGTGGTTCTTATCCCAGCGCTCTCTGGCCTGAGATAATGATGCTACGGTGGTCTGAGGGGGAGTGGGGGGAAGCTTGTGGGAGAGAGGGGAGTGTGGGGTGTTGTGGGGGAGAGGGGAGGGGGTGCTATGGGAGAGAGGGGAGGTGGGGGTGAGAGAGGGAGGAGGAGGTGGGGAGAGGGAGGTGGGTGGGGAGAGGGAGGGGGTGTATGGGGAGAGGGGAGGGGGAAGCTGGGGAGAGGGGAGGTGTGGGGGTGTGTGGGGGAGAGAGGGGAGGGGGGTGTATGTGGGAAGAGGGAGGGTTGAGGTGAGGGAGAGGAGGGGGTGTATGTGGGAGAGGGAGGGTTGGGTGTGGGGGGAGAGGGGAGGTTGGGGTGTGGGGAGAGAGGGGAGTGGGGGTTGGGGAGAGGGGAGTGGGGTATGGGGGAGAGGGAGGTTGGGTGGAGTGGGAGAGGGAGGTGGTGTAGGGAGAGGAGGGTTGTGGGGGAGAGGGAGGGTTGGGTATAGGAGAGGAGGGCTGGGTGTATGGGGGAGAGGGAGGTTGGGGTATGGGGGAGAGGGAGGTGGGGTGTTTGGGGGAGAGGGAGTGGGGGTGTATGTGGGAGAGGGAGGGTTAGGGGAGAGGAGGGTGTGGGAGAGGGAGGCTGGGTGAAGGGAGAGGAGTGGGTGGCGGGAGAGGGAGGGCTGGGTGTAGGGGAGAGGGAGGTGGGGGTGGGAGAGGGAGGGGGTGCAGGGGAGAGGGGAGGTGGGGGGTGTGGGGGGAGGGAGGTGGGGTGTAAGGGGAGGGAGGTTGAGGGGAGGGAGGGGAGGGTGGGGTGTATGTGGGAGAGGGAGGGTTGGTGGGGAGAGGGAGGTTGGGGTGTATGGGGAGAGAGGGAGTGTGGGGTATGGGGAGAGAGGGGAGGGGGTGTATGGGGAGAGAGGGGAGGGGGTGTTTGGGGGGAGAGAGGGAGTGGGGTGTTTGGGGAGAGAGGGGAGGTGTGGGGGGAGGAGGGAGGGGGAGACAGAGGGGAGGGGGTGTTTGGGGAGAGAGGGGAGTGGGGTGAGGGGAGGGGAGGGGGGTGTTGGGGAGAGAGGGGAGTGGGGGTATGGGGGAGAGAGGGGAGGTGGGGGTAAGGGGAGGAGGGTGAGTGTAGTGGGAGAGGGAGGGTTGGGTGTGTGGGAGAGGGAGGGAGTATGTGGGGAGAGGGGAGGGGGTGTGTGGGAGAGAGGGGTGGGGGTGTATGTGGGAGAGGGAGGGTTGAGTGTATGGGGAGAGGGAGGGGGTTATGGGGAGAGGGGGAGTGGGGGTTTTGTGGGAGAGAGGGGAGGGGGTTGTGGGAGAAGGGGAGGGGTGTTTGGGAGAGAGGGGAGGGGGGTGTGGGAGAGGGGAGGGGTGTAGTGAGACAGAGGGAGGGGTGTTGGGAGAGAGGGAGTGGGTGGGGTGTAGGGGGAGAGGGAGGGGGTGTTTGGGAGAGAGGGAGTGGGGGTGTATGGGGGAGACAGGGGAGGTGGGGGTAAGGGGAGAGGAGGAAGAGGTATGTGAGAGGGAGGGTTGGGTGGGGGGAGAGGGAGGGGGTATGGGGAGAGGGGAGTGGGGGTGCAGGGAGGGAGGTGGGGTGTATGGGGAGAGGGAGGGGTGAGTGGGGAGGGGAGGGGTGGGGAGAGGGAGGTGGGGGAGGGAGAGAGGGTGGGGGTGGTGGGAGAGAGGGGAGGGGGGTTGAGAGAGGGAGTGGGGGCGGGGGAGAGAGGGGAGGTGGGGGGTAGGGGGAGAGGAGGTTGAGGGAGTGGGAGAGGAGGTGGTGTATGGGAGAGGAGGGTTGGGGTAGGGGAGAGGGAGGCGGGGTCAAGGGAGAGGGAGGGTTGAGGGGGGAGAGGAGGTTGGGTGTAAGGGGAGAGGAGGGTTGGTGTATGTGGGGAGAGGGAGGTGGGGGGTGGCAGGGAGAGAGGGGAGGTGGAGGGTATGTGGGAGAGAGGGGAGGTGGGGTGTATGTGGGAGAGGGGAGGTTGAGGTGTGTGGGAGAGGGAGGGTTGGTATGTGGGAGAGGGAGGTTTATAAAGGGGAGAGGGAGGGTTGGGTGTATGTGGGAGAGGAGGGGTTGGGTGTATGGGGGGGAGAGGGGAGTGTGGGGGGAGAGAGGGGAGGGAGGTGTAAGGGGAGAGAGGGGAGGGGGTGTATGGGGAGAGGGAGGAGTGTGGGAGAGGGAGGGTTGAGTGTATGTGGGAGAGGGAGGGTTGGGTATATGCCTTAATAGTGACAATAACGATCCCTAGACTATAAATAATAAATAAAAATGACTAACTTTCTAATAAAAAAAAAATCGGCGCATAAAAAATTCAAACCATTTAAAAAATATTCTAAAGGGATTTATGATCTGTTAATATGCAAATGATATTATATAATTACCTTCCTCTATAATTATGACGAATTTTAAATGTTTCATGATCTTCCCTCACACATCTGATTGTTAACTCCACACATACGATAAATCACCTGTAATTCACCAGGTAACAGACACACGCGCCTTGTAATTTGGTAACGTGGGATTTTTTTTTTTTAGATTAAACGTATTATTATTTTATTCTGTGTTATTTTGAGTTATCTTTTTATGTGAGGTAATGTGGTGTTTATTTTGGTGTACAATATTCAGTACGGGTTTATGTGGTTGTATGTGTAAAGGTTCACACACACACACACACACACACACACGAGAGAGAGAAATTGAGATAATTCGAGAAAAAGATGAGAGGGAGAGATGAGAGACAAAGAAACTGACAACATCCGAGACAACACAAGAAAGAAGAGATACTGAGAGAGAGAGAGAGAGAGAGAGAGAGAGAGAGAGAGAGAGAGAGAGAGAGAGAGAGAGAGAGAGAGAGAGAGAGAAAAAAATTCCTCACGATGCACCACCACATCACAGTTAAAATAGCACACTTTCTCTCTTTAAATTATTCACCAGTATTAAAAATAGCTTTCATACGTAGACTTTTCCCCCAGGTAGTTTTTCTGTGCATTCATCCACGTATATAAACACCTGTGTGTAATTTTTAATAAGTTATGTGTCTGAGCGTGTAATGTGTAGTGAGTTATGTATGTGTAGTGAGTTGTGTATGTGTGTGTGTTTGTATGTGTAATGTGTAGTGAGTTAGGTGTGTGTTTGTATCTGTGTATGTATACGCTTGTGTGTGTGTGTGTGTGTCATTTCAACATTACTGCCACATCAAACATCAACTTCCCTTTACTGTCACACCAAAACACGTCCACAAAATCAAGTATTCTCATGATGTACATTGACCGTCATTTCCTGTCAGATAATCCCCCCAACAAACATTCTCACCTCGCTCCTATAAACATTTTTTTACCATCGATAAATTGGCGGGAAATTTGCATACGACCGGCGCGACAGTTTTGACATCGGGAAAATGCACTTGTCCCCGGGGTGTTTGTGGGCTATCGCATTTGTATAGCTGTAATTATATTTATCTTTAGCAGCGTCAGCTTTGTTGCTAATTGACTCACTCACTCACTCAACTCACTCACATAATCTACTTACTCAACTCACTCACTCACACACTCACGCAACTCACTCACTCACGCACTCATTCGCTCACTCACTCGCTCACTCACTCACTCACGCACCCATTCGCTCACTCACGCACTCGCTCACTCACTTACGCACTCATTCGCTCACTCACGCAACTCACACACACTCAACTCAACTCAATCTAACTTACTCACTCACTCACTTACGCACTCATTCGCTCACTCACGTAACTCACACACACTCAACTCAACTCATTCTAACTTACTCACTCACTGGCGGAGAATAATTTGCCATTCATTCCCTCGCTCGCTGAAGGGACTTTTTTTTCCTTTGTTCACTTACTATTGGAGAAAAATAGTATATATTCATCTATTGACGGGGAAAATGTCACTCACTCACTCATTCACTGACGGAGTAAATTGTCACCCATTCATAAGTGCCTGAAAAAAAAAATAGCCACTTATTCACATTATTCACGTATTGATGGAACTGAAATGGTCACTCACTCATGAATGACGGAGGATATTGTCACTCACTCACTCACTGACAGAGAAAATCACCCACTCATCCTCACCCGGTCCCCAAAAAACATCCACTAGTCAGGTCAGGAAAGGCGTATATTAGGGTGACTAAACGTAGCCAAATATGTTGGTGGTGAATTGTTAGTGGCAGAGTAACGAGAGTCAACAATATTATGTATGTTTCCACCTGCAGCCCTGTGTTAAAAGGTTCACTTCTGCAGTAGGTACACACTGTATGTTTAAGGTACACAGTGGGGGGTGTTTTAGGTATACAGTATTATGTTTTAGGGTACACAGTGGTTGTTTTAGGTGTACCGTGTATGTTTTAAGGTACACATTGTATGTTTTAAGGTACACAGTGGATGTTTTAGGTGTACCGTGTATGTTTTAGGGTACACATTGTATGTTTAAGGCACACAGTGGTTGTTTTAGGGGTACTGTGTATGTTTTTAAGGTACACAGTAGTTGCTTTAGGTGTACCGTGTTTGTTTTAAGGTACACAGTGTTTTTTTTTTAGGTACACAGTGTATGTTTTCGGTGTACCGTGTATGTTTTAAGTACACAGTGTATGTTTTAAGGTACACAGTGTTTGTTTTAAGGTACACAGTGTTTGTTTAAAGGTACTATAGAGTGTATGTTTTATTGTTCGACACTACTGTTATTGTGCTTAATTTAGGTTAGACTTGGAAGGAAGGACAGGTGATTCCAGTTAATTTTCCTACATATACCAAGGACAGGTAACTCACGACAGGTAACCTAGAACAAATGTTTTCCTAGATTTATTAAGAACTGGTAACTCACGACATAGGACAGGTAACCCAGGACAGGTACATTATCCTAGATTAATTAAGGACAGGTAACTCGGGTTTATTTTGCTCGAGTCATGGAGGACACGTCAACCAGGACACGTCAACCAGGACACGTTTCTCTTCTTAGATTCACTTTTCCTGGACAAGTGAATGACAAAGTAAAGCAAAACAAAGTAAGGGTGACTTAAGAATGAATTGGTCAATGGCTGCACCTGTAAAACATCCCTCACCTGGTAAAAAATCTAATCACTTTGGTCAGGAACGGCGGATTGGGTTGACTTAACGCAGCCAACCATTGTACAACCTTGACAATATACTGTACAATCACTCAAAAAAAAAAAACTTTCTATACAAAATTGTGTTGAAAAAATATGACACAACGGACGAAGGATTTTGACAACCATACCGAGACAACAGGAGTCACAGTGTTCGTTCTGAAATACATCGCCCCCCCCCCCCCTAAGTAAATATAGTTTTTTGATTGACTATTTGCGTATTTCAGTAGTATACAATATATATACAGTATAAATACTACCATAGAATATCGTAATTAAAATACAGCTCATCGAGATAGAATGCCCATATTTTAGTACTGTATAAATAAGAACTTAAGACCTAGGCATTCTTTTCGATGACCTGGCATATAATTTATTTAACAATGTCGTAACCTGAATGTGTTGCTATAAAAACTGGCTGCCAAAGAATAATATAAACTAAAAAAGTTGTAACTGTAAAAAAATCGTATCTAAAGTTTGTTCTACAATAAAAGTGTTGCAAGTTACGAATGTTTTAAACTCGAAATACCATAATTTAGAAGTGTTGTATGCTAAAGGTATCGTAAGTGGGGAATGTCTTATAGTAAAAGTGAAATAAAATAGTAGTCATAATTTAAAAGTATTGTATGTTAAAAGTATAGTAGTTTGTGAATGATATTTAGTCAATATATCGTAATTAAGAATCATATATATATATATATATATATACAAGAAAGTCGTAACGATATAGAATATAGTTTATAAACACAATTCCCCAACATTCTTATAATTAATATCAACAACTAAATTTTGTATCGCATAAATATCATAATCCCACAGAATCACGTATCTAACAGCATCTACATCATCTTCCCTTAAATTTATCTTAAGTTAAATACCCAACAAAAAATTAATTCCGTACCTTGGAAACATCGTAACTTGGGAATGTTGGGAAGAGGACTGAATCGCACCCCAGAAATGTCATAAATCTGGAAATTTCATAACTAAAGAATTTTGCAATAGTGAATCTGTAACCAAACTGTGAGGCGGAAAATATGAGGAAATCAGCTTACCCTTTGGAGAGAGAGAGAGAGAGAGAGAGAGAGAGAGAGAGAGAGAGAGAGAGAGGGGGGGAGCGAGAAAGGCGGGGAAAAGAAAAAAGAGAGAGACCTGGGACGTGAGCAAGACATTGAGAGAAAGAGAGACGGGAAGAGTGGTCAAGAGATTTGGAGAAAGAAAACATGAGAAAGATTGAGGAAGAGATGAGGAAAGAGGGGGGGAGGGAGTGGTAAATGGAGAGGGAAGGTCAGAAAGAGAGGGAAGGGATTTGAGGGGATAGAGAGTGGGAGTGAGTATATGTGAGTGAGTGGATGTGAAGGAGAGTGAGTGAGTGGATGTGAAGGAGAGTGAGTGAGTGGATGTGAAGGAGAGTGAGTGAGTGAGTGAGTGGATGTGAAGGAGAGTGAGTGAGTGAGTGAGTGGATGTGAAGGAGAGTGAGTGAGTGGATGTGAAGGAGAGTGAATCAGTGAAAGAGTAAAGGAAGTAAAGTAAGCTATAATAAATGAGAGAGAGAGAGAGAGATTGAAAGAAATGGGAAGAACAATGATAAATAAGAGAGAAAGTGAGTGAATTAAGGAGAAATAAATAATAGAGTAAATAAGAGACCCCAAAAAAAGAATGACTAAAAACTAGATTTTGAACTTCACTTGACTGACTGACTGATAAACATTTACTCTACCTCTCCTGACTGACTGACTGACTGACTGACTGACTGATAAACATTTACTCTACCTCTCCTGACTGACTGACTGACTGACTGACTGACTGACTGATAAACATTTACTCTACCTCTCCTGACTGACTGACTGATAAACTTTTTTTTCTAGGTAATATTTCTCACTTTTTTCCCTGTCAGCCTCTTGCCCTAGTTGGTGTATCACACAGCCTATGTACTCTCTCTGCTATTGGTCAATTTATTGTCTCGTATGTGAGTTATGTTAATAGAAACCCCACAACTGCTTTATCATCTCAATAATTTAGTATTAACCCTCTGAGTGCGACGACCTTAACCCCTTAAGTACACTAACCTAACCTAACCCTTTGAGTACGATGCCTTTAACCCCATGAGCACCATGACCTAAGCCACTTGAGTACTCTAACCTTAACCCCTGGAGTACTATGACACAAGGCTTAACCCGTCAATTACGATGATTGTATAAGGTTATCGTACTCGAGGGGTTAATGCCATCATACTGAAAGGGTAAATGCCATCATTTTCAAGGGGTTAATACCATCGTACTCAAAAGATCACGAATATAAGACTACTATACAGTGAATATTTTCCATGTATATAAAAGCTGTTTGAAATTATAATTATATTTTATACATGCATAGCAATACATTCTCTTTAACTTTAGTATTGTTGTGGGGGCCAAGCAGCCTTTACCAACTACGTGTTATTAAGAGAAAATTTACGCGGGAACTTGTACAACTAGTTTTACACAGAAGTCACATAAAAGTTGTTTTAGAGTTTTTCACGACTTAAGAGGACAAGTGGTGTAGCAGGTGGTGGGGGGGGGGGGTGTATAAGCTTTGTTTTAGCATGGTATACTGTATATGTAAAACGGATTCAATAAATTTTGCTCTGTGTGTGTGTGTGTGTGTGTGTTCGTGTGTGTGTGTGAGATATTTACCCAGTTTTCAGGTATAAGTTTAGTTTTTATTATTATTATTATTATTATATTTATCTTATTAATGCTCGTATTATTATTATTATTATTATTATTATTATTATTATCATTTATTATTAGTATTCGTATTAGTATTACTATTATTATTCTCAAGTTAACAGGTACAGTGTTGTAAATCAGTGTGTACACTAGGTTTAAGGTTCACTGTATATGGTATGTCACAAGTTGAGGATAGAAGCAGGCAAGTGTTAGAGTGTTGTACAGTGCTTCTACTCGTTCCATCACATTACTGCCACTTCCTACACTTGTTCTTTACCACTTACCTACCATTCCTACCTTTATTGACGTTTCTGTTTCCTTTCAACTATTCAACATTTAAGTGGTAGAGGAGGAAGTGTAGCTGGTAGACAATAAACGTAAGTGAAAGAAGTGGAGAGCATTAAATCACTTGGTCTGCCTCACTTATATATGACTCAGTCTACCCTTCACCATTAAACTCAAAATGTCACGTAATATCATTAAATGTCAAAACATAAATAATATAAAGACGCCTCAGGAACTTTGTTATATTAGACTATAACAACGTATACAACTGAGGAAATAATTTATTAGTATTTTATAAATATTCAGTAGAAATCGCTTACAGTTTTGCTTTAATCTGTAATGTCGTATCGTATAGGTATATTAATTTAAAAGCTATATTAATTTTATATCTATACTATGGGAGAGAACTCAATATATACGTGTTATGTTGGTGGTCTTCACAACATATAGGATGTTTTTAGTAGCACCCGGCGTTTGGGTCTCTTCATAATGTAAACATTGTAATAGTTCAATATTATTTTTGTGTACAGTATGTGACTTCATATTTGTATGTGTCGGAGTGTTTGTAAATGTATACTTTTATGATGGAGTTTGTACTGTGTGTGTGTGTGTGTCTGGGTTTGTGTGTGTGTGTAAATTATTTCAAAACAATGAAAAAACTATTCTGGTTCTTATCATCTCTCGACCACCCCCCACCACTCTTGCCCACTCCCCACCACCCTTGCCCACTCCCTCACCGCCATCCCTACCCATCACACAACCCTCGCCTTCACCACCACCCCCACCAACACCCACACCCCTACCTCTACCACCCCTACCTGTACCACCCTCGCCCTCACCCCCACCACCCTCGTCCTCACCCCCCACCACCACCACCCCCGGCTTGGTCATCAATCACCACCGTCATTAACAGTGTAGCCACATCAAAGCCTCCACCTTTCTACACCCTAGTGAGTATGTTGGCTTCCTGCAGTCTACAACCACCAATACCACACCTACCACCCTTTTGACCACTACCACGCTTACCACTACTACTACCCCTTCGACCAAAATCTCTCCATCACCATTAAGGCCACCAGCCGTAACCTCACCTCCACCATCATCACTACCATCACCATCACCACCACCGCACTTCTAAGCTAACAACACAAGAAGCTAACATTATACCCTCTGCAAACACCTACTGATGTGTGATATAATTTTATACATACATGTTGGTAAAATAAAATTAAATGTATTAAAACAATAAAATTCCTGTGTGGTTATCAGTACAGATATTGGATTTAGTTTTCCATTAATACAACAAATTGGAGAATTGTCAGAAGTCTTACCGGGTCTCCTGAGGCAGAGGTTGGGCGTTGTCATAGGTCTTAGCGCAGATGGCCGCCAACCCTAATACTACATCCTAACCCAGCGACTAGGATTGTAACCCGTTAATGTTGGGAATCAATAGCACTTCATTATTGAGATCCATTAAGATTTAGGCATTTTAGGGCTTAGAACCATTAGGGCTGTTAAAACTCGGACTCGTTAGGATTGGGTCCCATTAGGACTTAAATTGATAAGAGTCATTAGGGCTGGGACCCATTTGTTTAGGGATAATTAACACTTGGACCATTGAAAATGGGGCCTATTTGGACTGGCCTCCATTCAGAATGTGGCTTATTAGGACTGGTCCTCCTATACCAGTGGTCAGGTGCAGTTGAGTTGGGATGTCTTATGACTGAGGGCCCATGACCAGTCAACACACCCACAGCGCCTCGTACTTCTGTATTTATAAATATTATTATTTGTTCTGGTCTGATGTTACTTAGTTTATCTCACAATGTTCGGATGTCTCATTGTGAGTTTAGGGATTAAGGAGAGATGGTTGATGATTTGTTCTTTGGCCACGTACAGTGTTTCGGTTACACCACTTTGGTCTTTATAAAGTGTTTGTCGTATGGTGAGCATGTGGAAGTAGGTTGAAAAGTAACAGTTAAATAGCTCTAGTAATGTATTTCCTGCTGACACATAGTATTTCTGGGAGCATTACGTAAAACTGAAAAACTGTGAAGAAGAGTAAATAGTCGTATAAACTAAAGTAAATTAAGGTAAAGTTGATGTATATGTTGGGTGTCCGCCGGTAGGTCGCAGCACCTTATCCACTGATTGGGGTCTCTTGTCCAAGACAGTCTGGTGATACCGTACACCGTCCTGACAAGTCATCTGCATTTATGATTCAGAAAATGTGCCTTGTATGTCTGTGTTGAGGGAGACTTATTTACCTGTGTGTGTGTGTGTTTGACTGTTACATGATAAAGCTAAAGTGTGGTTGTGGAATAATATTTACAAGTAAAATAAAATGTTTTTCACGCTTTGTATTATATTCCCGTGGTGTGTTTGAAGCCCACGGGCAACAGAAGCTTGTATCAGTGTGGTGATGATGTGTTATTCTTCTCCAGGTTATAACATCTCTACCGCGACCTTCTGACCTTCCTAGAGGCAAGTGGTAAGTATCAACATAGATTTAGACAAAACACTGTTGAAATAATACACTACATAACCAAGATTTTAAAGAGACTTAATAACTTTAGAATGAGGATTTTTTTTATATAGATTAACGACTCAAACGTCATAAAATTAATTGACAAAAAGTTGTATTATGGAAAAAGTTTTAATATTTACTTACGATAATGTGTTTTCTGTTTTTAATATATTTAATTCTTTGGGTGAAACGTGCAGAGAAATACAGCAAGAGTTGAGGAGACTTTGTAAATAAAAATTATAACTTTTTTAATTAGTGGGAGTAAATTTGGCTCATTATAATTTTTTTTAACTGAGTACGATACCAACTCCCTGAGTACAATGTAAGATGCCTTTACCCCTTGAGTACATTGACTAAACCCATTCAATACGATAACTTAGCACCTTGAGTACAGTATAAGATATCTTTACCCTGTGAGTACGATGACTTAACCCTTTGAATACGGTAGTTTATCCCATTGATTAACAATAACTTAACCCCTCAAGTCATTATATTAGTCCTTGTCGTTTTTGGTAGCTGATATGGTCGTTTATAGTCGTTTATATCGTTGTTTTAGTTGTTCTTGTTGTTTATAGTCGTTTATATCGTCTTTTTTAATCATTCCAATCGTCCTTTTAGTTGGTTATGTTGTCGATTTTAGTCGTTCATATCGTGTCATTTTTAGTCGTTCATGTCGTATTTAGTCATTGATATCGTCGTTATTAGTCGTTCATATCGTCATTATTAGTCGTTCATATCGTGTCATTTTTAGTCGTTCATATCGTTTTTAGTCGCTGTAATCGTTGCCGTTATCCAGACAACATATTGCCATAGATTCCTAATATCAAAACTCCTGCTTAATTACACGAGGACGTTAAGCACGTACAGTATATTGTCATGTAAATAAAGCTTTAGTTACTTTTGTTGTGGAAAATTTAGTGAATAACATTATAGCAACACCAGGGGCAGTTTGGGTCATTAAGTGGTTGGGTACCTAACCTAACCTACCCTACCTTACCCTACCCTAACTTACCTAACCTACCCTAGGTAACCTAACTTACCTACCCTACCCTAACTTACCTAACCTACCCTACCCTACCCTACCCTAACTTACCTAACCTACCCTAGTAAACTAACCTAACCTAACTTACCTACCCTACCATAACTTACCTAACCTACCCTAGTAACCTAACCTAACCTAACTTACCTACCCTACCCTAACTTACCTAACCTAGTAACCTAACCTAACCTACCCTACCTAACCTACCCTAGTAACCTAACCTAACCTAACGCAGTATTTTTAGTCCTCGCAGTAGAATACGTAAAAGATCTTTGTCTGTCTGTGTTGGTCGTCAGGTAAATTTCTGTATTAATTTCATCGTATTTTGGGTTATGTGGGAAGTTTAGTATTCTTGTTTGTTTGGGTAAAGAAATAAAAATAAATGTTTTTCCGGTTTTCTGCGTCATTTTTTTTTACCGTTTTTTTTTGGGTAGTAAGTAATTATTTAATGGAGAAGCAAATTAGTTTAAGTTTTGCTAGTTTGGGAAAGTATCTTGATAATGACATCATTAAATTCCTGTTAGTAAATATTGGGCGACTACAGTACTGACAATCTCTTGAAGTAAATTAATCCTCAACTTGTAGAATGTTAAACTACTGTACACTCTGGCAGAATGTGAGTTAATAACGTTTCCTCTCACTTTGTTTACTGAACTTAAATATGAGTTTCCATTATCGTTCTTATGATGGAAAATTTGGACTGAGGAACATTCACTTGCATGGCGTTGCGCGCTTTAGGACATTCCCTATTGATAATGTTGTATCTACGTCATTCATCCTCCATATTGTAATGAATGAAGATAATAATAATAATTTTATATTCCTTGAGGTGACTAAAGTTATCATATAATACTGTAAACCTGTGTTATATTTCGGGCCATTGAAGATACTATAACTATAATAATAAGCATAAAACAAACAATAACTGCGGCAGGTTAAATAATTCAAGGTTTAATTTCTGCAGTCAACGATTAAAACATAATGAAGGCAAATCATCGCTACTTTTTGTAACTGTGGTGTAATTAGTAAGGAATTAAAAGACTCATCTAATTAGATTTTTTTTTAGCTGAGTTACAACAACCAGGTAACTTTATTGGTTATTCTATGTGACTTATATTTAGATTGTCGTAGAGTTAGTGTCTCACCATCTGGCACTAACACAGGTATGAATATAAACATTACTGGAGCAGATGGCAATATGACTTGGCTCCCTAACGTGTATATATTGGTAAGCGTTCAGTCCTCCGTTAATAACAGCCAGTTCCCTCAGGTACACTCACCACTCTCGATCACCAAATTGATGTTTTGAGTGGGACGTTTTTGTCACTCCTTATTGAACAAAGAAAATGGTGGGTGAGACTAACAGAATAAACCTGTATTTGTTTTTTCTTCTAAAGGTCACTGTTTTCGTTTCATTAAGTAGGTAATAAAATATTCACATTAAAAATATTAGAATGTTTACTATACCGTTGTTATAATATTGACTTTAGTGTGTTTGAAATGTGTTGAAAAATATTGAACGTTCTCCACAACACCAATCTTACTGAACGAGCAATATTACCATTTCATAATAATATAGCCTTCGTATATAACATTATTTTATTACACCTCATACCGGGAGTTATGTCACCAATAATCAAGCTTCGTTTTTATTTTGTTAGTTTCATCAAATTAAAATAATTAATATTGGCCCATAATAACCAACAGCACTACGTTGTCAAGTGTTATGAAACGAACGAGAAATAGTGTACAGTATCAAGATAATTCTGGGGGGGGGGAGGGGGGGTCACCTGTACCTGTTGTAAATTAAATTAAATAATTCGTAAAAAAAAAAATATACATTACTGACTATATATTTTTTTTTAGTTTAAGTTGATAATTAATTTTTGTTGGTTAGAGAAACAAGAAAGTAGACTTAACTAACCTATATTGTCGGAGTTGATGAGGAAATTTTTTTTAATTTTTTTTTTTTTAATTAAAGACACAGTGGATCAATGGCTGGTGTGGGCTACGAGGAACAACACCACCACCAGTATCACCATCACTACCATCACTACCACCATCACCACCACCAGTACCACCATCACCATCAGTATCACTCGTACCACCATCACCATTGGTACCACCACCAATAACAACACCACCATCACCACCTCCACCATCACCCTGTCCTGTCCTTGCACGTAGTTTTTCATAATGGTGAAGACAAGTCGTTAGTGATCACCAGCACTTTTGTTTGGTGGCTTGGTGATGATAGTTACATAGAGTAAACGATGGTAATATCCACCCAAACATCTATTTAGTCAACTTGATGATGATGTATAACAAAAGCGAATAATAAAACCAGGAATGATTAGGTTAGGTTAGGTTAGGTTAGGTTAGTGCGAATATATCCAAAATAAAAGAGATGGATCTGAGGTAATATATGTCAGGTATGAACAACAAATATGATCACAAATATATATGACAGAATATTCCCCAAATATCACTTATTAGTTTTAGTATTTAATCACCTTTTGTCCAGCCAATAAATGTGATTAATGTGAAGAAATATATGTGAGGGAAACACAGTCATCATTAACGCGGTTTGATGGCCATGGGTGGATGCGTATCATATTCTTGTTGGGATTACTGCACAAAGGGGTTAAGGCTCTTACCTTCAAGGCCAGCTGTGTGACTCAGTTGTGGGACTAATGCTTCGTAAGCCCAGCGGATATTGCCAACACATCTCACTCCGGATTCTCACAGGTTCGTAAAGTTTCCTCGTAACTGGTGAGCAAGAACGCACCTAAATGTTCAACTTTAGCTTAAGCTCAGAGATAATGTCCAAAATGGCATCAAAATTGTGGTGAGACTTTAGCGTAAAAATTGTGGTTACGGTCATGTAGCATTAATTCAGGGATAAATGTTAGCGTACACACACACACACACACACACACACACACGTCCATGTGATCTGATCCGTACAAGTGACTAAGGAAACGGTTAGGACAAACTAGTATAACGTTGCTACTTGACACGCTAACCTAACCTAACCTACCCAAATTCGTCGGGGGTTTTTTATGCGGAAATTCGTGTATTGTTCCAGTTAATTTTGTCTCCAATGTCAAGCTAAATATAGAGTTCTGACCAAATGTGTTCTCATACAATTATCACAATACAATTACACCAATAAATTTTTTTTCTTCCCACTGCTGAGGATCTGAAAGGTCACCAATCAGCTCATTTCAAACTAGGAAACAATGAAGGCGAGTTTAATGATGTTGATATTAGTTTGAGATTCTAGTGTAATTTGTTGTTTGTTTACCTTTTACTGAGTGAGGAAAGTATGGGAAAAAATGGGATTATTTTTTTTTTTTAATCTAGGGTCTTGTTTATTTTTCTTTCTCTCCATTGTGTCTCTTTTCTTCTCTTTCATTGTTTCCCTTCTCTCTTTACATTCATTCTTACCTGTCTTCACCCATCTTATCTCTTCATTTTCCTTCAGCCATTCCTTGTCCTTCATTGTTTCCCTTCTCTCTTTACATTCATTCTTACCTGTCTTCACCCATCTTATCTCTTCATTTTCCTTCAGCCATTCCTTGTCCTTCACCTTTTCTCCTTCATTCCTTCCTCCTTCACTTCCCCCTAAGGTCTTAACGCCTCTCTCCCCCTTCTACCTCCCCAACTACCTACTCCGCTCTTCTCTTTCACTCCCTTCCCTCCCTGGGGCAGTATCGTGACCACAACACACACTAGAACTTACAACCTTACCACGTCAGTCAAGAAATTTGTCTTCTCTTGTCACTAAAGTGGAGGACTGTCTTTTGAACAGTTTTAAACCGTCTTTTTAAGTTTTCTTTCAACATCGAAGCTGTCTTAACTGTCTTCAAACACGACTTGTAAACTCATGCTTTAACCTCAGCTGTAAAGTCCCTTTAACCTCAGCTGTAAAGTCAGTTTAACCTCAGCTGTAAACTCCTTTTAACCTCAGCTGTAAACCTGCTTTTAACCTCAGCTGTAAACCTTTAACCTCAGCTGTAAACTCGCTTTAACCTCAGCTGTAAACCTGCTTTTAACCTCAGCCAAATAACCCTGCCTCAGCTAAAACTCAGCTGTAAACTCCTTTAACCTCAGCTGTAAACTCCTTTTAACCTCAGCTGTAAACTCCTTTTAACCTCAGCTGTAAACTCGCTTTTAACCTCAGCTGTAAACTCCTTTTAACCTCAGCTGTAAACTCCTTTTAACCTCAGCTGTAAACTCCTTTTAACCTCAGCTGTAAACCCCTTTTAATTTTCTGTGAATCATTTTCTCAACTTAATTAAAACTTTTTCTTTTTTTAAACTCATAACTGTCCTTCAAGCTCTCCCCTTAAAAAAATATTTAACCTCTGAGTACGATGACTTAACCTTTGAGTACGATGACTTAACCTTTGAGTACGATGGCTTAACCCTTATTTACCTTATTTATTAACCCGTGAATATAATGACTTTAAGGTTGAGCCACTATACTCAAATGTTAACCCATCGTACTCAAAGGATAAGTCATCTTACTCAAAAGTTAAGTAACTGTACTCAAATGTTAAGCCATCGTACTCAAAGGTTAAGTAACTGTACTCAAATGTTAAGCCATCGTACTCAAAGGTTAAGTAACTGTACTCAAATGTTAAGCCATTGTACTCAAAGGTTAAGTAACTGTACTCAAATGTTAAGCCATCGTACTCAGATATTATGCTATCGTACTTTAGGGTTAAGCAATCGTACTCAAGTAAACATTTTAAACTATCATTTGTTCTTATTATAATTGTCTATCAAACTTTTTAGCTTGTTACTGTCTTAAAACCTGTCCTTTAATCCGTCTTTGTTATTGTCTGTTATCCTGTCGTCAAAACTCATTTATTCTGTCCTGGAACCGTCTATTATCATATCCTCAAAAGCGATTAAATTCTGATTCCTGTCTTTGTTCTGCTTTTATAAACAGGTAGGCGTATATTGACAGAGTTAGACAGCAAGGGTAAAAAGAAACACGTGTTATCGATTGGGCTGATCTTAGACAGTAATGGTAAAGAGACAGAAGGTACACGTGTTTATGTGTTGTAGAAAGGCAGTCAGATAAACAGACAGATAGACGATATGACTGACAGATGGATTACTTGAAGTCTTTACATAGATGGACAGAAAGACAAAGAGTTAAAGATACAATAGAATTAGTGATCGTGTGAGTAACAATAGTTCTCCGTTAATGAGATTGAATGAAGTATTTAGACAAATGTGGAACAGAAAACAGCCAGTCTGGCTTGAGGAAGGGAAACTCCTGAATAGCTTTACCCATCCCAGAAAAGTCACTCTTAAATCAGGTTCAACATAAGGCGTAAAGTCCCCAACTCAGAACACAGGCCAGTAAGGTGCTATACTGCCCTGAGGGATAGAATCACCTAAACCATTACTTTGTCCGTCGTGGGAAAATCACCCTTACTTTAGGTCATCATAAGGCATTTACTCTTATTCACATTACGGGGCAGTAATGTGCCAAGCTACCACTCCCTAAGGAGCTACGTAAGTGTGTCTTAGCTGGGGAGAAACCCGATAATAATATTTATCACATGATGGACACAAGTATTGGGAAAAGTGCAATGGTGGGCGGTGGTGGCGGTAATAGTGATGGCGGCAGGAGATGGTGTGGTGGAGGTGGTAGAGGTGGCAATTGGCACTGGTGGTAGTGGTGGTGGTGGTGGTGAGTGGTGGTGGTGGTGGTGGTGGTGGTGCTAGTGGTGGTGGTAGTGGTGGTGGTGGTGCTGGTGGTGGTGGTGGTGGCAGCACGCAGTGGTGGGAGGTGGCAATGGGTGCTGGTGGTGGTGGTGGTGGTGGTGGTAGTGGTGGTGGTGAGGCAGGTAGTAGTGGTGGTGGTGAGGTGGTAGTGGTGGTAAGTAGTGGTAGTGGTGAGTGGTGGTACTGGTAGCTGGTGCTATATGGTGGTGGTGGTATTCTTGTTACCCAGGACCACCACCACCACCAGGTCAGAAAGGACGATAGTGATCAACTCTTCTATCGCCTATATGAAAAAAACATCCATACGCATAAAAATTAATCCTCTTTCACTGAGGCAGGCGACAACAGGTTTCTTCTCCAAATGAGGATAACTGTCATTTGTCTATCTGTCGACTATTAACTGATCGAGCACTGAGGGGGAGGCTGTACCTCCCCTAAAAAAAAATTTAATGTTTTTAAGTGTTGTGGCAGCAGTATGATGTCCTCTTGTCTAAGCTTTCCCCTTCTGTCTACATCTTCCACCCCACCTCACCTCCTTCTACCCCTTTCACCACATCTCCCACCCCTCCTCACCTCACCTTCTACCCCTTCACCTACATCTCCCACCCTCTACCTCACCCCCACCCTTTCACCCACATCTCCCCTCCCTCCACCTCACACTTCTCACCCTTCACCCACATCCCCCCCCCCTCCCCTCTTCTACCCTTCACCCACATCTCCCATCTCCACCTCCTTCCTTCACCTACATCTCCCTCCCCTCACCTCCCCTTCCTACATCCCCTCCCCCACCTCACCTCAGCTCCACCCACACCCTTCACCCACATCCCCCTCCCCCACCTCACCTCTTCTCCTCCTTCACCCTCATCCCCCCCCTCTACCTCTCTTCCACCCTTCACCCCTACCCCCACCCTCTACCTCCCACCCTTCTACCCTTCACCCATCCCCCTCCCTATACCTCCCCTTCACCCTCATCCTCACCTACCTCACCTCCTTCTACCCCTCTGTCTCTATCCCATCTACCTCACCCCCTCTACCTACCCTCTTCTTCTACCCTTCACCTACATCCCCCACCCCACCTCACCTCCTTCTACCCTTCCACCTACATCCCCACCCCCACCCCACCCCTTCACCCTTACATCCCCCACCCCCCCACTGCCCCTCCTTCTACCCTTCACCTACATCTCCCTCCCCCTCCCCTCACCTCCTTCTACCCTTCACCTACATCTCCTCCACTCTACCCCTCTTCTTCTACCCTTCACCTACATCCCCCCCTCCCTCACCTTCTAACCCTACCCTTCACCTCTACCCCTCCCTCACCTCCTTCCACATCCCTACATCCCCCCCCACCCTCCCCCTCCCCTTCTTCCCTACACCCCTCCTCTACCCACCTCCCCCCTTCACCTCATCTCCCTCCCCTACCAATTCACCTCCTTCTACCCTTCCACCCACTCCCCACCCCACCTCACCTCCCCACCCCTTCACCTCCTTCTACCCTACACCCACACTCCTCCACCTCACCTCCTTCTACCCTTCACCCACATCCCCACCCCCTCTCCCTCACCTCCTTCACCCTTCACCCACATCTCCTCCCTCTACCTCCCTCCTTCCTACCTTCACCTACATCCCCCCCACCCTCTACCTCACCTCCTTCTACCCTTCACCTACATCTCCCTCCCTATACCTCACCTCCTTCTACCCCTTCCACCTACATCCCCCACCTCTACCTCACCTCCTTCTACCCTCTCACCTACATCCCCCCTCTCCCTCCACCTCCTTCTACCCTTCACCTACATCCCCCACCCTCTACCTCCCACCCCTCCTTCTACCCTTCACCTACATCCCCCCACCCTCTACCTCCCTCCTTCTACCCTTCCCCTACATCTCCCCTCCCTCTACCCTCACCCTCTCACCCACATCCCCACCCCACCCCTACATCCCCCTCCCTATCCCCACCTTCTTCACCCTCCTCATTCTGCCTCACCTTCTTTATACCCTTCACCTGCATCCCCCACCTCTACCTCACCTCCTACCCTTCACCATCCCCCCACCCCTCCCTCACCTCTCCCTTCACCTACATCCCCCACCCCTACCTCACCTCCTTCACCTCACCCCTTCTCACCTCCCCTCCCTACCCTTCACCCACATCTACCTCACCCCTACCCTCACATCTCCCTCCCTTCTGCCTCCTTCTACCCTTACCCTTCCCACCCTCACATCTACCCTCCCTACATCCCCACCCCCACCTCTTTCTACCTTCACCTACATCCCCTCCCCTATACCTCACCTTCTTCTACCCTTCACCCACCCCCCCCACCCCTCTTCACCCTTCACCCACATCCCCACCCCCCCCTCACCTCCCACCCTTCCCCTCACCCACCTCTTTGTTCCACCTCCACACCTCACCTCACCCCCACCCACACTCCCATCCCACCTCTTTCTACCCCCTTCCACCCACATCCTCCCCTACTCCTCACCCTCCTTCTACCCTCACCCACATCTCCTGCCCCTACCTCACCTTCTTCTACCCTTCCTTCACCTACATCCCTCCCCCACCTTCTTCTACCCCCTCATCCCCCACCCCCACCTCACCTTCTTTCTACCCTACCTCACACTCCTTCTACCCTTCCACCCCTCTACCTCACCTCCCCCCTTCACCTACATCCCCACCTCTACCTCACCCTACCTTTCCCTTCTACCCTTCACCTACATCTCTCACCCTCTACCTCACCTCCTTCTACCCTTCACCTACATCTCCCTCCCTCTACCTCACCTTCTTCTACCCTTCACCTACATCTCCCTCCCTCTACCTCACCATTAGGACCAATAGGAGACAATTATCCATTATGTAAGGTGATGTGTTGACTGTTTGTGGGGAAATCTTGTTATTTTTGTTTCTCTCCGTAATGGAACAGGAACACTTCAATTGTTACTTTTATTTTGGGGGGATTAATAGATTTGTTTACAGTATTACTTGGATCACACTTAGAGGCACGTTGTTGTTTGTTTCTCTCGTTGTATTAAGTTAAAACTATACACCAACCAGTCTATGGCACCAAACAGTCTATGGCACCAACTAGTCTATGGTACCAACCAGTCTATGGCACCAAACAGTCTATGGCACCAACCAGTCTATGGTACCAAACAGTCTATGGCACCAAACAGTCTATGGCACCAAACAGTCTATGGCACCAAACAGTCTATGGCACCAACCAGTCTATGGCACCAACCAGTCTATGGCAGGTTAATTAGCACACGTCTGTCTTATCTAGTGCCAGGGTTGCAACTGTGGACTCTACACCTGAACCTTAACCTTGCCATCCCAGCAGAGTTCATGAAGTACATTAGTGAATTGAATGTCTCCGCCTAAGGTTAAATGATGGCGGTATTAATTATAATCTCAAGGTTTAAATAGCCTACAGTATATTAATATAATGCTAACTGTGAATATACTTGACATAGACTGATACAGTACAGTATATGTTCCCCAGATATAATCCTGGATATGTCGCTTTTGTAGGCAGTCTGTGGGCGTGATTATCCTCCCCTCCCGCTCATCTCTATTGAAATGCCCATAATGCTTAGTTCTGGAGACAGTTTAATAGTAGTAATAAAATTATATATCAACAAACTGTCAAATATTGTTCAAGAAAATTTCAGGGATTAAAGTCATTGGTGGCTGAAATGTGGTCAGGGAATAATTGACTTTAATCCTTAATATTTTTTTTTTGTCATGGCTGCAGTCTAGTTTTTTTTTTTTAATTTTACTTGAGTTGATTTGACGGGCTCAGTAAATCCATGTATTTAACCCTGATTTATGTTTTACAGGTTGAGACATCAGTGTAAGGTAAGTACACAGTGTCAGCTTTACAGATATCATTATATAGTTCCAGGGAGCAGTACTGAGTATGCATATGCAGAGTTATATATAGTTCCATTAATACTTTAAATGACACAAAACTTTTAGTCCTGAGCCTTGCTTTGTCTGGGAGCATATTTTATTTCATATATTTTTTTGGCATGCATCTTACTAACACTGCTGACCCGCCAGTATTGGGAACCTAGCGGTGGTAATGTCAGATACTGGGGCAGATCAAGGCTTGTAACACTACTAGCTTCAGTGTTAGGTTAGCTTAGATCAGGCCACAATGTTTTGGTGTAAGTAAAACTATAACTAACACTTAGAATGTCGTTTATGGAAGTACTATAGAGATTTTGTCTTGAGATGAAGGTAAGGTTCGTGTATTTTACTACAATACAGATGCAATTTTTTTCAGGTGTAGATGAAGTAGCTACATGTAGTATTTCTTTTTGTTCTACGTAATGTACATTATTATTTGTCATGGAAATGAAGTTTGTCTTTTTCAGTGCAATGCAAAGTTGTTGTTTTTTTTCCAGGTGCAACCCATGCAAATTCTTTTTTTTCAGATGAAGGTAATCGACTTAGGTATATTTTTCTTTATAACTTAAATGCAAATTTTATTTCGAATGAAGGTAAGGGTCATGTATTTATTGTAATGCAACACCTGGAAACTGTATATTTTTTCAGATGAATGTAATGTACGAGTAATGATTTTATATCGCTATTTTTGGCTTCCCTCTGAAAATTAGTTATTATTTTTTGTCGTTTTATGTCTAATTCCGTGCTGGAAAATTATTATTGAAGGATTTGTAAACTTTTTGGGGCTGTGTGTGTGTTTGTGATTTGTTTTGCATAGTTGACAACCATAATTGTGTACCGAAATTCAAGGTGTTGAGCAGGTGTCGTGAGTCACCCGGTCTCGCCAGGGTAGCTACAGGTGCAGATGTTTCTAGGAAGCTTTCTTGTGTCGCCAGGACCCCAGAGGCACCACATATATCCTACCTAAGAGACAACACCGTCACCTGATGCTTTAATGGAAGACCCTGAGACTGTGGTGCGGCAAGAGGCGGGAGTTATAGACACTAGTGAGTATTACAACAGAGGGGCAACACGAATACTCACACCCTAACCTAACCTAACCTAACCGAACCGAATTTATCACTAACCTAATCTAACCTAACCAAATTTACCATTAACCAGCCTTTACCTTCCAGTACCCTAACTTAACTTATTATCAACCTAACTTAACCAGTCCCCAAATTAGCCCATCTCACCCTAAACTAACCAGCATTTTTAATATGAAAATTGTGCTCCTGTTGCTGGTCCAGAGTTTTAGTTTTCCCAGGAGAGGCAAGAGTGTGTGGGTGAAGGTGAAGGTTGATCACCATCCAGCAGGAGGCGCCGTGCTCCCAACACCTCACCTCACCACTGCCGAGAATATACTCCAGTTCCTCCTGGGATAAAAACTTTCCTCCCGGAAAGCAGCAGGAGGTGACGTTGATATAAAATAATATCAGGACGATGGAATAACTCTCTCGGAGGATTGTGCTTGTCTGCCCTGGGAAGAAAAATCCAAAGCCTCTTTACTGGTGATATATTTATTTAATCTGGAGGATAGACGTCGGCTATATTCACACTTTCCCAGGGATGAATCCGTTCATCCTGGAAGAAAAAAACTTGTCTTAGCTGAGCGGCACGCGAGCGGCTGCCCGAGTCCGTATTCTCAGTCTTGCATGCTTTTTTCGCCTAACTTCAAGGTAAAGAACGTATCTGGTTACATAAGGTCCCAGTGCAATTTCGACGCCAATTTGGCCGCCATCTTTGTGTTGTAGCTTAAGTAAGTCAGTAAAGACTATTCTCACGCCACCTGTAAGAGGGAGAATTAACGTATGAACTTTTGAGGGTCCCAGCCTTTGGGCCGCCCTGCTGGGGGGAGTGAGGGTGGGAGGAGAAGGGAGGGTGGGAAGAATGGAGGAGTGGGTGGGAAGAATGGGGGGGAGGGGGGTGGAAGCAGTGGAAAATATGAGGGGAGGATAAACCCACAGGATAGTTTGTATTGCAGAGGCTGTTCCTGTTGGGTGGGGGGAGTCAAGCATGTGTGTGTGTGTAGGACCCTCATCGACACGAACACTGCACTGTACTCTACTACCATAAGCACATCGCTACCACCAGCATTCAACAGCGCCTGGCTCGCCCCTCGTATATAATGACAAACTTATGAAAGCTTCGCCAGGCGGACGTTCGCTCGCCTTCTACCAGATGTAGTGCTTTTTTTTATGGTGCGGGTTCAACATTTTTCAGCAACTCACACTGTGTTGTAGATATTATGACCCTCCTGCCCCACCTCCCTCCTGCCCCACCTCCCTCCTGCCCCACCTCTCTCCTGCCCCTCCCTCTACCCCCACCTCCTCCTGCCCCACCTCCTCCTGCCTCAGCCTCCTCCCACCTCCTACTCCCTCCCCCCACCTCCCACCCCACCTCCTCCTGCCTCACCTCCCTCCTGCCCTGCCTCCCTCCTGCCCCACCTCCTTCTGCACCCAGCCTCCCCCTTGCTCAGCCTTCCCCTGGCCCACCTCTCACTGCCTCACTTCCTCCTTTTCCACAGCCACCTGGCGCAGCCTACCTTGGCCCACCTCCCCCTGGCCAACCACCTCCTGTACCACCTCCCCCTGACCCGGCCACCACATGGCCCGCCCCTCCCCCTGGCCAGCACGATAGACACAGTGGCCATAAAACTGGGCAGCTGTAGACTGGTGAGAGAATTATGGTTGTGTATTTTAAGTTTTCATTTTTGTGTGATTTGATCCTACTTTTGTATTCACTTTCTCGAGCTCACCGGTAAAGAGAGTTTCGGCGCAGTCTATTGAGAGAGAGAGAGAGAGAGAGAGAGAGAGAGAGAGAGAGATAGAGAGAGTCCTATCAATACCAGAATATAATTATAAAATACTCAGAACTGCTCCATGTTGACGTTAATTTTGACAGGAAGTAAACGACCGACACACACACACACACACACACACACACACACACACACACACACACACCTGTGTTATGTCTTGACCTGTGTAAAAAATAAACCGCTGACTCATTCATGACAGAAAAACTTACTCGTAGAATTTTGAGAATCTTGAAGCTGAACCGACAAAGAATTAACCAGGGAAAAATCACATCTGATTTTTGTTTAAGAATTTGAGGCGTTTACTAACAATGCATAAACCACAGACTCAGTTAAGAGAGAAAAATTAACGAAGGAATTTTTGAGAATGAAGCTTGAAGTAATAAAGAATTAAACACAGACTGAGTTACGAGGAAGAAAATTAAAAGTGGGTATTTTTTTAGATCGAGTGGCAGAAGACTGAAGCATAGAGTGTAAGATCGTGTCCTGTTTACTCTCTACACATTGGGAATCGATACACAAGGGCAAATACTCTCGTGAGAGGGGAACAAATTACCCCCAGATTGCCTCATACTCGTTATTCTCTGTGACTCGTAAGTTATAGTCTTTGGTTATTGTTAGTAAGAATGTAAACACGTAGCTAATGTTGACGTCATTCTAGATATCATGTCTTGTGTTCTTTCTTTAACTTGAGGCACTTAGTTGTGTTCTCTCATTAACAGTTAGAAAGAAAATTAACATAGGAACCGTCGTAAGTCAGTCAGATTCGTTTGGTTAGATGAAGTTAGGTCAGGTCAGGGTAGGTTAGGTCAGGTTATGTTCGGTTTAATCTTGTAATCGAGAATTTTGGTGAAAAATTAAACAGATTATTTGTGAGCCAGTTAGAGGAACATTTAACATCTACAGGTTAATGCGTTCTCACCTCACCAGATATTGTAGAGTTAAGGATTGGTAGTGAGTTAGATGCGTTCTCACAACATGAGCTTGGAGGGAAATTCTAGGAACGATTCTTTGAAAATCCAGAGGTTCAGGGCTTTTAGGAAGGGAGGATCGGGGAGCACTTAAGGAGGATATGAAACGCTATATTTCCTGACGACTGTATTTATCTCATCTCCAGTAGTATAGAGGACTAAAGTTAACGTGGAGAGAGAGAGAGAGAGAGAGAGAGAGAGAGAGAGGTAGGAACAGTGAGAGAGAGAGAGAGGTAGGAACTGTGTGAGAGAGAGAGAGAGAGGTAGGAACAGTGAGAGAGAGGTAGGAACAGTGTGAGAGAGAGGTAGGAACAGGGTGAGAGTGAGGTAGGAACAGTGTGAGAGAGAGAGGTAGGTAGGAACAGTGAGGAGAGGTAGGAACAATGGTGAGAGAGAGAGAGGTAGAGACAGTGTGTGTGTGAGAGAGAGAGGTAGGAACTGTGTGTGTGAGAGAGTGGGAACAGTGAGAGAGAGAGGTGAGACAGTGGGGAGATGAGAGAGGTAGGAACAATGAGAGTGGGAACAGTGAGAGAGAGAGAGAGTGCTTAGGAATAGTGGGGAGAGAGAGAGAGAGGGTAGGAACAGTGAGAGAGAGAGAGGTAGAAGACTGTGTGAGGAGAGGGTAGGTGGGGAACAGAGTTGAGAGAGAGAGGTGGGGTGTGAGAGATAGAGAGGTGGGAACAGTGAGGAGAGAGGGGGTGGAGTGGGGAATAGTGGGGAGAGAGGGTGGGAACGGTGGGGAGAGAGAGAGAGGGAGGGTGGGAACAGTGAGAGGGGGGGTGGGAACAGTGGGGAGAGAGGGGGTGGAACAGTGGGGGAGGGGGTGAGTGGGGAACGGTGGGGGAGAGAGAGAGGGGGTGGGGAACGGTGAGGGGAGGGGGTAGGTAGGAATAGTGTGTGGGCATGAGGTGTGTGTGTCAGAGAGAGAGAGAGTAAGGAAAAAGGAAATTGACTATATAAAGACACAGGCTGAGTGAGAAACAGACTTAACAGACATAAATACAGTCAGACAGACAGTCAGACAGACAGACAGACAGTCAGACAGACACCCAAATCAATGTAATCCTCAAGACAGTATCCAGTTAGTCTAATCTCCCAACTCTCCCAAGATGTTACTGATCCCTCGACTATGATGCCGCCTCTCTCTCTCTCTCTCTCTCTCTCTCTCTCTCTCTCTCTCTCTCTCTCTCTCTCTCTCTCTCTCTCTCTCTCTCTCTCTCTCTCTCTCTCTCTCTCTCTGTCTGTCTAGCACACGGTGAAGCCATCTGGTTCGTGCTAAAGACAGACGGTCGACAAAGAGACAGGATAGATCGACGTTAAGGGCACCGTCGTGTGTAGGAGTCGAGACAGCTAAATCGACTTACACAGATTTGACGTTCTCACGGGACAGATTACACGGATTATCGACAGGGAGGACCACGTCGACAAGGGGATGAGTTATATTGCTCGACAGGGAGGACGGATTGGTGTATACAGGAGGAAAGATGTCGAGCGGGCGGGAGTTGGATCAAGAACGGGTTAGGTCGATGTCGAAAGGAACTGATAAAGGTTTATATATTTGACCTCAGCCAGTAGTCGAATTGATGTTGAATGAAGCGTTAAATGACGTTTGTAGAAGGTCGATATACAGTTGTAGGTACTTGATGTTGGTCCATGAGAAAGTTATCACTAGTCGACGTCGATCCAGGAATAAATACGTCGACTCCCATCCTTCACCCTCAGCCAACTTCCTCCAACATCCTCCTCGATTCCATCATCATCATCACCATCATCGTCATCATCATCATCATCATCATCATCATCATTATCACCATCATCATCACCACCATCATCATCCTTTATCATCATCATCATCACCACCATCACCATCATCATCATCATCATCATCATCATCGTCATCATCATCATCATCATCATCATCATCACCACCATCATCATCATCGTCATCATCATCATCATCATCATCATCGTGTAGTTGTTTACAAAGTTTGAGGGTTAGCTGCTTCCTCTAATCCCTACTCAGCCACCCTCTGTTGTCATCCTGGTACTCCTTCCTTCTTCCTTCCTTCCTTCCTTCCTTCCTTCCTTTCCCCTTAATTAGTCTCCTCCTCCTCTTGATCTCCACCTTAACTAGTCTCCTCCTCTTGATCTCCACCTTAACTAGTGTCCTCCTCTTGATCTCCTCTCCCAACCACTATCTCCACCTTAACTATTGTCCTCCTCCTCTTGATCTCCTCTCCCAACCACTATCTCCACTTTAACTAGTGTCCTTCTCCTCTTGATCTCCTCCCCCAACCACTATCTCCATCTTATCCCGTGTCCTCCTCTGATTGGCTCATACCATTCTCCTTTGATCGCCTCCTTCCCCTCTTACCACAATGGCCGAACCATCTCAGCCTTGCCTCTGTCATTCTATTGCTTCATACGTGACGCATAAGCCTCTGGTACCTTTGTTCTTTAAACCTAACCTAACCTAACGTTCCCATCCTCTCCTAACCTTCATCCCTATCACCATCCCCTCCCTAATCCCCAACATCCCTCATCCAATCCCTACCTCCCTAGCCACTCCTAACCCTCACCACCACCACCATTACCATCCCCTCACTGGCAGCAATCACACCACTGCCTCCGGTTATTTAACTCTGTGCTGTGTTTGACCTTAAGCTCTCATATCCATTTCATTTATATTCTTTACAGCATCCCCCCCTCTCCTCCATCCACCCATCCATCCTCCCTATTCCCTACATCCTTCCGCCTATCCTCCACCCCTCAACGCTCGTCCTTCTCTCTCCTCTCTCTCTCTCATTCCCATTATTCCCATCTTCCTCCCTCAAATATCTCCACCTTCTCTCCTCCCCATTGCCACTCTCTTCCCATCCCAGCCCATCCCATCCCATCCATCCCATCCCATCCCATCCCATCCCATCCACCCATCCCATCCATCCATGTCCATCATCCCCCATCCTATCCCATCCCACCCCCGCTTGGTGGTGGTGCTGCAGTCGGTGATGGGCTGAACCCCAGATTACGCTGCACAAATATACTGTTTATGTTTCGTGATTGATAGGACACACACACACACACACACACACACACACACACACACACACACACACAGACTTGATTGCGGTGTGTTTGTCTCTTCATGTGATTTAATTCACCCAGGTACAATAGGCTATGTTATTAGTCTTGTTGTTGTTGTTACTGTTGTTATTATCTTTGATGATGTTATTGATTTTGTGGTTATTTGTATATTAGATTTTGTTTTTATTCATTTTTTGTGTGTTACGATTGTTATTGGTATTATTATTATTATTATTATTAACTTATTAGTATTATTATTATTACGATTAACATTTTTATTATTATTATTATTATTATTGTTATTATTATTATTATATAAATCTTTAAATAACGAGTACGTAATTATGTAAATTCTCTAAAACATGAGAGACTACAGTATGAGATGTTGACGGGCGGCCTCAGTATAATATGCACTTTGAGGAGATGTGAAGGAGGAAGCACCCAGACATACACAACACGGCGTAAGTTCCACACTATCGCTCACAACATGCAATTTTTTTCTACGAATTTTTGGAGTATTTTGTGCATCTTCTTAACACCTGTAGTTGTAAGGAACATGGTTGGTGAAGTTATATATATCCTTACGGTAAAGTTAATGAGGAGAAAAAGACGAGATGAAAAGAAATGGAATGGGAAATGTGTGTGTGTGTGTGTGTGTGTGTGTGTGTGTGTGTGTGTGTGTGTGTGTGTGTGTGTGTGCGTGTGTGTGTGTGGTTGAGAGCTTCGTCAAGAGTAACGCCAGAGTGTAAAAACTTGGGTGAAAAGTGTGTAGCCTCTCAGACACTTTGTATATAAACGTGCATAGCAACACGTAAACCAACTCGGCCCTGCACTTACCTGAAGGAGGAAGAGTCACCTGAGGGAGGCACAGCCAGGTACATGCATGTGTAAATATTTACCTCAACGACTAAGACATGAAGACAGTGGCTGGGGGGGAGGAGGAGGAGGAGGAGGAGGAGGTTCTGCTGGTGGAGGTGGTGATGGTCGTAATGGTTGTGGTGTTTGTGTAGGAAGATAAGGAGGGGGAGGTAGGATTGCCGTGGGGAGAGAAAGAGAGAGAGAGAGAGAGAGAGAGAGAGAGAGAGAGAGAATAATAATAATAAGAGATGTAAGACGTGTGGCGGACTGATTAAGAGATACAGAAAGAGACAGAGACAACCAGAGAGAGATAAAGAGATGGATAAAGATAGAGAGACAGACAAATAGGGAGATAAAAAGAGAGAGAAAGACAGAGAGAAAGAGAAACAGTAAGATCCCAGCGGGTGATATGTTTACCTACCGAGTTAAGACATAATTGTGTTCCTACCAGGGGCTCAGGTGGAGCTCTGAGCCCTTTTATCCTCAGGACTAGAGACTCGTGGGGGAAGAAGTCTCAGTCTAATTCCACCGCCATCTTGGTCGATTTATTTGTAGTATTTAAAGTTAGTGATTTACCTAAAGAAACCAAAGAGGCCACAGTTGTATATCTTCAAATTTTAATTCCCAAAAGACTCATGTGTTTGAATTTTTTTGTCCCTCGCCCAGATATATATCGTATGTGTTTTATGATATTCTAAGTACAGATTCTTAAATAATCATATACCCCTGTATTAAATTTCTACCCAAATGGAAACATTAAAACACATCTAACTGACCCACTTTAAGCTGAATTACAAACTTGGCAGCTTAAAATGAAGGCGAAATTCTACCCAACCTAACCAAACTCAACCTAACCTAACCTAACTAGATGTACCTTTCTCGTCCTCAAAAGGGTAAAAAATATTATCCTATGAGTCTTTGAGAATCTGAACTGTGAGTCAAGTTAATACTATTTTCTCTATTTCTCTGCAGTAAACTGAAGCCAGATTAAATAACGACTATATTTTGCTCCTCTGTGGATTAAATTAAAGTTAGAGGATGTTAGAATATGTTTTACCTTTCTTGATTTAATCCATTAGGGTTATTTTTCACTGTTTCTCCTCACGTGTGATTCCAGTTAGTCAGTTCTCATCACCTGTCATTCCATTTACAGCCAGTTTCCTCTCACCTGTCATTCCAGTCAAAGCCAGTTTCCCCTCAACTTCCCCAGTTCTCTCGGTTAAACTTAAAGCCAGTTCCCCTCACCCGTAGGTCACATTAAAACAACTATCTCACTTTATCTCTGTCAGAGGTAAACCAGAGCCAGGAAGATTAAACCTAAAAATATACCCAGCAATTTTCGCCTCTTGCTTGACGACATTTTGTTTTAGTTTTTCGTTCCATTTGTGATGTCATTTTTAGTTTGTCTTCCATTGTTTTCTCTCTTCCTTCCTCTATTTCCTCTTTCTTTAATTCCTCTCATTCCTTTTTGCTTTCTTTATTCTCTTTTCCTCTCTTTCCTCCTTCCTTCATTATGGCTTCTTCCTCCTCCTTTCATTATTAATTTCCTTCTTCTCCTTCCCCCTTTCTTCACTATTCCTTCACTTTCCCCTTCCCTTCTTCCTTCCTTTCTTCTTTTCCCCTTCATCCCTCCTTCTTTCCTCCTTTCGTCATTATTCCTCCTTCCCCCTCCTTTCTTCCTTCCGTCTTCCCCTCCCTTCCATCTTCATCCCCCCTTCCCCTCCTTCATCCCCCTTCCTTCCCCCTCCCTTCCTCCTTCCTTCATTATTCCTACTCTTCCTCCCTCTTACCTCCTTCTTATTTTTGTTAACGTTCTCTTTCCTTCTTCCTCTTTACTTTCGTTCTATTCCTACTTTTCTCAGTCCCTAATCTCTTCTCTTTGTCTTTCTTCATCTCCCTCTTCCTTCCTTCTATCTTCCTTTAATGTGTTCCTTTCCTCCGCCCTTTCCTGCCTCTTCTCTCTCATGCCTTTGTTATTTCCTCTCTTTCTCTCCTTTCCTCCCTCCTACTCCTTTCCTTCCACTCCCTTCCTCTCCCTCCATCTCCCCTCTCCCTTTCTCCCACTACCTCCCTCTCACCTTCCTCTCTTCCTTTCTCTCCCTCATTCCCCGTTTCTCCCTTTCGTCTCCTCCTTTATCTCCTGTCCCTCCTCTTACCCAACTGCTGTTGCAATTGGACATCCACTTATCTCTCTCTATCTCTCTCTCTCTCTCTCTCTCTCTACCTCTCTCTCACACACAAGTAGTAGGCTTTTACTATTTGATATGGGCAACCTCTTAAATGACAGGTCTCCCAATCACCCAGTAGCCATTTGCATGTAGTGTCTTTTTAAGTTTATGGAACACCAAGTTTTTCTACCGGTCATCCATTTCCCCCCTTTAAGTACCAGTCTTATGGGTTGTGTTTTGAAACCTAGTCTTTGTCATATTTATTCAGTAGGCTTATTCCTTATTGGTTATTCATTGCTACACTAACCATTGCCATTATTTTTGCTCCCGTCTGTGTGTGTATGTGTGTATGTGTGTGTGTGTGTATGTGTGTGTGTGTGTGTATGTGTGTGTGTGTGTTAATTTGACAATCTTTTTATATCCGACAATATTTCGTTAACTTCGTAGACCATTTAATGCATCAATCTTTAAAATTGATTAGTATTTTGAATCTAATCTCTCGAAATTGATTGGCCAGTCTCTATAATACGTTAACTTACAAGTGTTACAAACTTGATAATCTCAGGTATTTGTTAATCTTATGGGTTGTCTAATCTTGCTGTTCCGCTAATCTTTCTATTCCTCCAATCTTACGGTCCTGCTAATCTTACTGTTCCTCTAATCTTAATATCCCGCTATTCTTACTATTCCGCTAATCTTAATAGTCCGCTTATCTTACTATTCCGCTATTATTACTATTCCGCTAATCTTACTATTCCGCTAATCTTACTATTCCGCTAATCTTAATAGTCCGCTTATCTTACTATTCCGTTATTATTACTATTCCGCTAATCTTACTATTCCGCTAATCTTACTATTCCGCTAATCTTACTATTCCGCTAATCTTACCATTCCGCTAATCTTACTATTCCTCCAATCTTACGGTTCTGTTAATCTTCAGAATTTGTCCATCTCACGGTAGTAATTGGCCAGTCAGGTGCCGTCGTGTGGGTTGAAAGGTTGACAAATAAACCGTGATGTTGTTTTCTCTTTTTATGAAATTGAAGTAATAATGACTTGAATGAGTCTTGGCAATCTAATTTTTGTTAAAGAGAGAGAGAGAGAGAGAGAGAGAGAGAGAGAGAGACTAGGAATTCCCTGGTAGATACATGAAGAGAGAGAGAGAGAGAGAGAGAGAGAGAGAGAGAGTTGGCTAAGAGGAAATGAAGAGAACGATTTTTACTCTTATTCCTCTTTTTCTCTTTTGTTTCTCTATCTGTATTTCAATATTTACTTACCAACATCTCTCTCTCTCTCTCTCTCTCAGGGTTGTTGATCACGTGATGGAAGTTTGGAAAAATTACTTCCTAGAATTCCTCATTTTGGTCTCCTTCCCTTAAGAGGCGATTCATGGAAGGTCTTGAAGGAGGGTTGAGGGGGGAGGGGAGAGGGGGGCAGAAGAGAGAGAGGGGGATAAAAGAGAGAGAGAGAGAAGAGGGCGAAAGAAAGAAAGCTGAGTGAAGAGAAAAGAAAAAGAAAGTAAAAAAAAAAGTTGTTAATCAATTTAGAAAGTTCTGAAAAACCGAGAGATAAAAAGTGAGAAAGTGAGACAGAGTTTTAATAATTTAGGAAGCCCTTGAAGGAGATATTAAACCTGAGGAAGACTCGGGAAATAGAAAATGAAAAAGTTGGAGAGAGAGAGAGAGAGAGAGAGACTAGGAGACTCCTGATAGATTCATGAAGAGAGAGAGAGAGACTGGGGAACTTCCTGATAGATACATGAAGAGATAGAGAGATTGAGAGACTGATAGGAACTCCTGATGGTTACATGAAGAAGAAGAGAGAGAGAGAGGGGGGGAGGTTATAGGACTGTAGGAACTCCCTGAAGGAGGAGAGAGAAGATGTACTGTTTTATGGCCTTTGTAGGATTTTCGTAACGTCCCTTCTCCTCCTCCTCCTTTTTTAACCCTTCTCATCCTACTTCTCCTCCTTTCCTTATTTACCTCCTCTTCGTCCTCCTCCTCCTCCTCCTCCTCCTCCCATCTTACTTCTCTTCAATTCCTCCTCCTCCTGCTTCCTCATTTTCCCAAAGGAGTCTTAATAGAAAGATGTTCGTCTCTCTCTCTCTCTCTCTCTCTCTCTCTCTCTCTCTCTCTCTCTCTCAACAAATTTTACTTTCTCTTTTCCATCACTTGCTTTCTCGTTCACAAACTCTCTTATTTTCACTGCAGAAAGCGGTATTAAACCTTCTATTTTCACCGCGGAATGTTTTTGATCAAGTTTACTGCATTTATTGTAAAAGATTTGATCAAAGTTCTTATTTTTACAAGTGAAGTTCTGATGAAATTTTTTCCTTATTGTTACTGCAGAAAATTTGATTGAATTCCGATTTTCTTAAGTGATCAAATTTTTCATGTTCACATTTAATAACTTGATCAAAACTCCCAAGTCTATCCTAAAAGCTTGATCAAAACTCCCAAGTCTATGATAAAAGCTTGAACAAAACTCCCAATTCTGTGATAAAAGCTTGATCGAAACTCCCAAGTCTATGATAAAACCTTGATCAAAACTCCCAAGTCTATGCTAAAAGCTTGATCAAAACTCCCAAGTATATGATGAAAGCTTGAACAGTATTTATTTGTGTACATATGTTGATTTCACGAACAGCATCAAACTGTACCTGTAACCCATCAACACCTGTGACTGTATCTTACCCCAACACCTGTAGCTGTACCCTACCTCCCAACACCTGTAGCTGTACCCTACCTCCCAACACCTGTAGCTGTACCCTACCTCCCAACACCTGTAGCTGTACCCTACCTCCCAACACCTGTAGCTGTACCCTACCTCCCAACACCTATAGCTGTACCCTACCTCCCAACACCTGTAGCTGTACCCTACCTCCCAACACCTGTAGCTGTACCCTACTTCCCAACACCTATAGCTGTACCCTACCTCCCAACACCTGTAGCTGTACCCTACCTCCCAACACCTGTAGCTGTACCCTACCTCCCCACACCTGTAGCTGTACCCTACCTCCCAACACCTGTAGCTGTACCCTACTTCCCAACACCTATAGCTGTACCCTACCTCCCAACACCTGTAGCTGTACCCTACCTCCCAACACCTGAAGCTGTACCCTACCTCCCAACACCTGTAGCTGTACCCTACCTCCCAACACCTGTAGCTGTATCTTACCTCAACACCTGTGTAAGCATCTCGCCCTGTATCCCAAATTATCCGCCTGGCTCGAGTATTTACCATCTGTCTCCATCTCTTGTCAAATTATTTCCCCGTTGCCTCTATAATTTCTCAAAATTTCCCAGCGTAAAGTATTTCCTTCCAGAGAATATATTTCTAGGAGGAGAAATATATTTTCTTATTTTATTTTTTCCTTCCTTAAACCACAACTGTTATATTTGTTGTTTGTTTTTATACCTTTTACCAGACCACAAGACACTTTTTTCCCCGTGAGCCGGTATTTTCCAAGACCATTTTTTTCCCCGGAACTCACTAGACTTGCAACTCGATTCCCAACACCATTTTTTCTCTCGCTTGGAAATATCTCTGTTTTCTCACTTTTTTCCCAACGTTAGAATTATTTTCTTATTGCCTACACTTTTTTCCCCTTGACAAAATCATCCCCATGCAACATTTTTCCCTCTGAACCCGTCACCCAACTACGTACATTCACCCCTCCCCCCCAGCCTCCTCCCCACTATTAACCCCCCCCCAGCCTCCTCCCCACCATCCCCCCAGCCTCCTCCCCACCATCCCCCCCAGCCTCCCCCACCACATCCCCCCAGATACAAAGCCAGCTGATCATGGCAACCATCCACACCTCATCCAGGGTCGCTCTTTTCATCATACCGCATTGTAAAGCACTCTCTCTCTCTCTCTCTCTCTCTCTCTCTCTCTCTCTCTCTCAATAAACAACAAACAACAAGTAAATTTATTCTTATCATTGACACAAAATTGACTACACTCAACCCACAACACTTCCCAAAAATTAAATTGAAAAAAAACCTAAGGGTCATATACAAAAGTCCTCATCGAGTATAACAAAGGCCCCTCATCGAGTATAACAAAGTCCTCTGATCAAGTATAACAAAGTCCCCTAATCGAGTATAACAAAGTCCCCTAATAGAGTGTAACAAAGGCCCCTGGTCGAGTATAACAAAGTCCCCTGGTCGAGTGTAACAAAAGTCCCCTGATCGAGTATAACAAAGTCCCCTGATCGAGTATAAAAATGTCCCCTGCTCCAGTGTAACAAAGTGCCCTGATCGAGTATAAAAAAGTTCCCTGGCCCAGTATGATAAAGTCCCTAGATCGAGCATACCAAAGTCACCTGATCGTTTATAACAAAGTCCCCCGGTCGAGTATAGCAAAGGGCCCTGATCGAGTAAGACAAAGTCCCCTGATCGAGTATAACAAAGTCCCATGATCGAGTATAAAAAAGCCCCCTAGACGAGTATAACAAAGTCGTCTGGTCGAGTATAACAAAGTCGTCTGGTCGAGTATAACAAAGTCCCCTAATCGAGTATAACAAAGTCCCCTGGTCGACTATAGCAAAGTCCCCTGGTCGAGTATAACAAAGCCTCCTCATCGAGTATAACAAAGTCCCCTAATCGAGTATAACAAAGTCCCCTAATCGAGTATAACAAAGATCCTGGTCGAGTATAACAAAGTCCCTTAATCGAGTATAACAAAGTCCCCTGGTTGACTATAGCAAAGTCCCCTGGTCGAGTATAACAAAGGCCCCTCATCGAGTATAACAAACTCCATTGGTCAAGTATAAAAAAGTTCCCTGGTCGAGTATAACAAAGTCCCCTAATCAAGTATAACAAAGCCCCCTTTTCGAGTATAGCAAATTAATTTATTATTTGGGGTTTCATTTTTAATCCACATTTAATTTCTGTCACCGTTGATTTTTATTTTTATTTTTATTTCAGGTTTAACTACAGTTTTTTGTTTATTTAAATTTAAATTTTGGTTCCAGCTTCAATTTTAATTCTGGTTTTATCTTCATTTACAGGAATTTCTATTAGTAGTTATAGTTGTATTGGGTAGTAGTAGTAGTAGTAATTGTTGTAGTAGTAGTTGTTGTAATATTAGTAGTAGCAGTAGTTGTAGTCGCTGTAGTAGTAGTAGTTGTAGTTGTAGTACCAGTAGTAGTTGTAGTAGTCCACATAATAGCTCAGAAAGTAACAGGGGAAGTGGATACCAGTGAAGAAAATAAGATTCGAAGGTCCATTACGATAGATCGACAGCACTGCCAAAGTGATAAGTTGCAGCAACTGTTGCTGCAAGTACCAGAGAATTTGAAAAAAAAGTAGCTATAGAGCAGGAGGTGGCCGCCTCGAACTGGTTAACTACGTTACCGATAAGGGCAAATGGTTTCATTCTCAATAAACAAGAATTTACAGATGCCAATGCTCTAAGGTACGGTTGGCCAGTAGAAGGTTTGCCCTCCCAATGCGTGTGTGGCTCTTCCTATGACGTCGATCACGCCATGGTGTGCAAGAAAGGGGGGCTTCATATGCATGAGGCATGACGAAGTAAGGGATCTCACAACAAATATGTTGAAGGAAATCTGCCGTGATGTCTGGGTAGAACCGACCCTCCTTCCGTTGGACGGTGAGATTTTTCAACATAGGACTTCAAATACATCCAACGAAGCCCGTGTTGAAGTCAGTGCTCGAGGATTCTGGACGCGAGGACAGCGAGCCTTCTTCGACATCAGGAATTTTGATCCCATGGCCGCATGTCACCGTAACTTAGCTCTCGATGCTGCACACAGGAGGAACGAGAACGACAAGATGAGGGCATACGGTGAGAGAATTCAGAACGTTGATCAAGGCAGCTTCACTCCTCTAGTGTTCACAACCTCTGGTGGGATGGGACCAAGTGCAAGATGCTTCTGCGCCAGACTCGCGGAGGTGCTATCCAAACAGAAGCAGCAGCCCAGAAGTTATGTTACAGCCTGGATGTGATGTCGACTGTCCTTCTCTCTCCTTAGGTCGGCTTTGCTCTGCCTCAGGGGAACGAGAGCATCGGCCCCAAAACCGACAACAGTTGCAGATATTGACTATGAGGCAACAGTCACTGAATGCCGCATAGATCTGCGGCTCAACTGACTCATCACAGCTAGGGTAGCTACTTATGTGTTAGGATATTTAATTTTAAGGTAATAAAATGACGACGAAGGTGTGGCTATAGGGGGAGGTGGAGGCTACGTTTAAAAAAAAGAAGCTGTAGTAGCTGTAGTAGTAGTAGTAGCTGTAGTAGTAGTTGTAGCTGTAGTAGTAGTTGTAGTAGTAGTAGTTGTGGTAATAGCAGCAGTAGTAGTAGCTGTAGTAGTAGTAGTAGCTGTAGCAGTAGTTGTAGTAGTAGTAGTTGTAGTAGTAGTAGTTGTGGTAATAGCAGCAGTAGTAGTAGCTGTAGTAGTAGTAGCTGTAGTAGTAGTTGTAGTAGTAGTAGTTGTGGTAGTAGCAGCTGTAGTAGTAGTAGTAGTAGTAGTAGCTGTAGTAGTAGCTGTAGTAGTAGTAGTTGTGGTAGTAGCAGCAGTAGTAGTAGCTGTAGTAGTAGTAGTAGCTGTAGTAGTAGTTGTAGTAGTAGTAGTTGTGGTAATAGCAGCAGTAGTAGTAGCTGTAGTAGTGGTAGTAGCTGTAGTAGTAGCTGTAGTAGTAGTAGTTGTGGTAGCGGCAGTAGTAGTAGCTTACCTATAAACTGAGACCAATACTGTAGTGTTATATTGGACAACAACAAAAATAAAAGTAATATATTTTTTTTAACTAAAGACTCAATAATAACTTTTTTTTTACCACCAACAACTACGGACAAAAATACTGTGTTTGTTGTACCCAAATTTAGGCTAGGCTAGGCTAGGTTTGGTTTGGTTAGGTTAGGTTAGTCTAGGTATGGTTAGGTTAGGTTAGGCTTGGATTGGTTAGGTTAGGTTAGGTTTGGATTAGTTAGGTTGGATTGGGTTAAGTTTAGTTTGGGTTAATTAGGTTTGGTTAGGTTGAGTTGGGTTGTGTTGATTTGGTTAGGTTAGGTTAGATAGCCGTTTAATTCTGTCCAGCAATGAGAGTAATAATTATATATAAACATTTATTTCTCCTTTTTATTTTTCTTAACAAAGACTAAGATCAACTATTTCCATTCTTGTTTTTTTTTTCACTTCATATTTAAAGCCAGTAAGCTATTTTTAATTCCAGGAAGGAAATAGGAAAATCAGGTTGAGTGTCAAACCAATTTCAGGTAAACACCAATTACGGTTGAAATAGTGGTGACAGAACAGGTGTAATGAGGTGGTTGGTTCTGGCAGGCGGCCGGAATACTAAATGAGAGGCTTCTAATTATGTCATTAAGGCAGGAAATTGTTAGTTGGACCCGGAATATGGTAGTTAAACAAGCCTTTGTTATTGGTGCTGTTGGTGGTTAAGATGGTGGTAATGGTGGCTGGGATTGTGGTGATGCTAGTGGTTAAGATGGTGGTTGGGATCGTGGTGATGGTAGTGGTTAGGATAGTGGTGATGGTGGCTGGGATGGTGGTGATGGGGGTTGTGATTGTTGTAATGTTGGTTTTAAATGGCTGTCAAGGATTGTTGTTATTGTTGTTTAATACATATATATGTCAACGTACAGTATACACACACACACACACACACACACACACACACACACACACACACACACACACACACACACACACATCCTTGACCACCGAAGGTCAAGACGTACCTGGCCTCCTCTCGGGCAGCCAGGTCAACTATTAAGTTGGCCCATACCAACTCCCTCCCTGAACCCTCCTCCCCACGGAATATCAACAAGTTCACGCCAAGTTACTATTTCATTTAGAAGGAATGGAACCAGTGTTAAACAGAGGTGAACAGTGGTGAACAGTGCTAAGTCGTGAGAACAACTCAACAGTAACAGTGGTACCCAAGTTGACCTTCACAGTGAGGTCCCAGGTACCCAGTGATAACGGCCCGACCTACAACCAGCAGTGTTAATCCGTCTACGATAGGAAGGCCTGGGACCACCTCACTCATAGAACACCGTCTGTGAGAACTACTACACCACGTGAGGCCCTCATACACCATCTGTGAGATTACACACCGTGAGGCCCCTCATAACACCATCTTTGGGGAATTACTACACCACGTGCCCTCATAACACCATCTGTGAGAATTACTACACACGTGAGGCCTCATAACACCATCTGTGAGGGTACTACACCACGTGAGGCCCTCATAACACCATCTGTGATTACTACACCACGTGAGGCCCATAACACCATCGTGAGGAATTACTACACCCGTGAGGCCCTCTAACACCATCTGAGGTACTACACCACGTGAGGCCTCACAACATCATCTGTGGGGAACTACTACACCACGTGAGGTCCCTCCTAACACCATCTGGGAGGAACACTACGTGTTGCTGTTCAACACCACATTAATCTGTTTGTTCACTGTATGTTCCTTCACCTTTCTCTAATGAAGGCTTTTGTTAAACCACCAATGTATGTAATAAGTCATTATGTCCAATGTATATTTTCAGCCTTCCGGGCTGCAGAACTTTCAATAAACCGTTAATTATTATTATTATTATTATTATTATACAGTTTGATCTTTACTCTGGTGATGTCATTAGAGTGTGTGTCACGTAGGGCCAAGGTAGCTGACCTCACTTCTGGC